>NC_138305.1:109180000-109290000 GCF_965601325.2 Salmo salar
TGTGTGTGTGTGTGTGTGTGTGTGTGTGTGTGTGTGTGTGTGTGTGTGTGTGTTGAACCTGTAGTATTGTAAAGCGGTACTGGTATGCACTCTTTGGTTAATATGTAAGTAATTCTACCATGAAATGTAGAACTTGAAGTAATCATTGAACTTTTACTAGAGTTTAACGAACCTTCCAGACAGGACCTCTATGTAGTTCATGTCAAAATAAGGAGACAAAGGTGATTGCTTTTATTAAATATGTTTCTTTTGTTACTGTGTGCTGAATTATATTGTTTTATACACACATATGTGTTTGTATTGTAATGTAAACAGGGCTCTCTTGTAAAAATAGATTTTTAATCTCAATGTGACTCCCTGTTTAAAGGTTAAATAAATAAAAATGGCTTTGAAATGCATCCGACCAATAAATGCCTGGAACCAGTGAATGGCCCTGTGAGGATATAACTAACTAACTAAACTAACTAACTAACTAACTAACTAACTAACACACACACACACACACACAGTGGGGTTATTAATTGAAACACATTCCTCGGGGAGTTGGTTGTGCATTCCAGAATCCTGCTGCCCCAGATTACCATGGTGATTAGCAGGGAGAAGGAAGGGCTGGGGGGGGGGGGGGGGGGGTGAACGATGGGCCTGCTGGCACCTGAGAGAGGAAGGGGGATAATCACACACGCCCAGGTCAGAATGCCACAGGCCAAAGGGAGTTTAAGGGACAGTCTGATTTCAGGGAAAGGGGGAGAAAGAGGAAGAGAGATAGAGAGAGAGAGAGGGGGGAAGAAAGAGAGGAAGAGGAGGAGAGAGAGGAAGATGAAGAGAGAGAGGAATAGGAAGAGAGAGAGAGAGAGAGAGAGAGAGGGAAGGGGATAAAGGGAGAAGGAGGGAGGGAGAGCGAGAGAGAGAAAGAGAGAGAGAAAGAGAGAGAGGGAGGGAGACAGGAAGGGAGTCAGGCAGGGAGACAGGCAGGGAGACAGGCGGGGAGAGAGGTAGGGAGACAGGGAGGGAGAGAGGGAGACTGGGAGGGAGGGAGAGAGACAGGGAGGGAAACAGGGAGGGAGAGAGGGAAACAGGGAGGGAGAGAGGGAGACAGGGAGGGAGGGAGGGAGGGAGGGAGGGAGGGAGGGAGGGAGGGAGGGAGGGAGGGAGGGAGGGAGGGAGAGGGAGGGAGACCGGCGGGGAGAGAGGCAGGGAGACAGGGAGGGAGAGAGACAGGGAGGGAAACAGGGAGGGAGAGAGGGAGACAGGGAGAGAGGGAGGGAGACAGGGAGAGAGGGAGGGAGACAGGGAGAGAGGGAGGGGGCCTGCACAATGTCTGGGGCTGCATCCAAAATGGCATCCTATTCCATATATAGGGCTCTAAAGTAGTGCACTATATCGGGCTCTGGTCAAAAGTAGTGCACTATATAGGGCTCTGGTGAAAAGTAGTGCACTATATAGGGCTCTGGTCAAAAATAGTGCACTATATAAGGCTCTGGCCAAAAGTAGTGCACTATATAGGGCTCTGGTCAAAAGTAGTGCACTACATAGGGAATAGGATGCCATCTGGGAATCAGCCACAGTGTTACAGTCCAGAGGGACAGCAACAGAGGTGGAGACGGGTCACGTCACATCAGACACACATCACGTAAAATCAGAGAGGAGAGGCTCCTGAGAAGTCCAGAAGTCTGTACACACTCCATGTACACAATCACTAACTCTCAGTGTTAACCTCCGTCCTCAACCACTAACTCTCAGAGTTAACCTCCGTCCTCAATCACTAACTCTCAGTGTTAACCTGAATCCTCAATCACTAACTCTCAGAGTTAACCTGAGTCCTCAATCACTAACTCTCAGTGTTAACCTGAATCCTCAATCACTAACTCTCAGTGTTAACCTGAATCCTCAATCACTAACTCTCAGAGTTAACCTCCGTCCTCAATCACTAACTCTCAGTGTTAACCTGAATCCTCAATCACTAACTCTCAGTGTTAACCTGAGTGCTCAACCACTAACTCTCAGTGTTAACCTCCGTCCTCAATCACTAACTCTCAGAGTTAACCTGAGTCCTCAATCACTAACTCTCAGTGTTAACCTGAATCCTCAATCACTAACTCTCAGAGTTAACCTGAATCTTCAATCACTAACTCTCTGTGTTAACCTGAGTGCTCAATCACTAACTCTCAGAGTTAACCTCCGTCCTCAATCACTAACTCTCAGAGTTAACCTGAATCCTCATCCTCAATCACTAACTCTCAGTGTTAACCTGAATCCTCAATCACTAACTCTCTGTGTTAACCTGAGTCCTCAATCACTAACTCTCAGTGTTAACCTCCGTCCTCAATCACTAACTCTCAGAGTTAACCTCCGTCCTCAATCACTAACTCTCAGAGTTAACCTCCGTCCTCAATCACTAACTCTCAGTGCTAACCTGAATCCTCAATCACTAACTCTCAGTGTTAACCTGAATCCTCAATCACTAACTCTCAGTGTTAACCTGAATCCTCATCCTCAATCACTAACTCTCAGTGTTAACCTGAATCCTCAATCACTAACTCTCAGTGTTAACCTGAATCCTCAATCACTAACTCTCAGTGTTAACCTGAATCCTCAATCACTAACTCTCAGTGTTAACCTGAATCCTCAATCACTAACTCTCAGTGTTAACCTCCGTCCTCAATCACTAACTCTCAGTGTTAACCTGAGTCCTCAATCACTAACTCTCAGAGTTAACCTGAATCCTCAATCACTAACTCTCAGTGTTAACCTCCGTCCTCAATCACTAACTCTCAGTGTTAACCTCTGTCCTCAATCACTAACTCTCAGTGTTAACCTGAATCCTCAATCACTAACTCTCAGTGTTAACCTCCGTCCTCAATCACTAACTCTCAGTGTTAACCTCCGTCCTCAATCACTAACTCTCAGTGTTAACCTGAATCCTCAATCACTAACTCTCAGAGTTAACCTGAATCCTCAATCACTAACTCTCAGTGTTAACCTCCGTCCTCAATCACTAACTCTCAGTGTTAACCTCCGTCCTCAATCACTAACTCTCAGTGTTAACCTGAATCCTCAATCACTAACTCTCAGAGCGAACCTGAATACTCAGGCTAATTCCTAGAGAGAGCTGGCAGCTTGATGGGACTACCAGATCAGAGAGGACAGGATCCTGAGAATAAGTCTACAGCAGTCTCTCCCTGCTCACAATCACTGACTCTCTAAGACCCTCTCTCTCTGACAAGCAGGCAGACACACACACATCCGTACGCCTGCAAGCACAAACACTCACACAGTCCATCACTGAAATGGCTTAGGCCCAGCCCTGATAAGTTGGAAGAAACATGTCTCTACACCTCCCCTATTCCCTCCCCCTCTCCTCACCTCTACCCCTGTCCTCCCCTCTCCTCTACCCCTGTCCTCCCCTGTCCTCTACCCCTGTCCTCCCCTGTCCTCCCCTCTGCCCCTGTCCTCCCCTGTCCTCTACCCCTGTCCTCCCCTGTCCTCCCCTGTCCTCTACCCCTGTCCTCCCATCCTCTACCCCTGTCCCCTACCCCTGTCCTCCCCTCTCCTCCCCTGTCCTCTACCCCTGCCTCCCCTGTCCTCTACCCCTGTCCTCCCCTGTCCTCTACTCCTGTCCTCTACCCCTGTCCTCCCCTGTCCTCTACCCCTGTCCTCCCCTGTCCTCTACCCCTGTCCTCTACCCCTGTCCTCTACCCCTGTCCTCTACCCCTGTCCTCTACCCCTGTTCTCCCCTGTCCTCTACCCCTGTCCTTCCCTGCCCACCCCATCCTACCCCCTCCTGTGCAGATGCTGAGTGGGTGGACGTCTTTGAGCCTAAATCCCGCCCGCCCTGTCAACAGTAAGCCCTTCCTCTGCCCCTCTACTCCCCTGTCCTCTACCCCTGTCCTCCTCTGTCAACAGTAAGCCCTTCCTCTGCCCCTCTCCTCCCCTGTCCTCTACCCCTGTCCTCCTCTGTCAACAGTAAGCCCTTCCTCTGCCCCTCTCCTCCCCTCTCCTCCCCTGTCCTCCCCTGTCAACAGTAAGCCCTTCCTCTGCCCCTCTCCTCCCCTCTCCTCCCCTGTCCTCTACCCCTGTCCTCCCCTGTCAACAGTAAGCCCTTCCTCTGCCCCTCTCCTCCCCTGTCCTCTACCCCTGTCCTCCTCTGTCAACAGTAAGCCCTTCCTCTGCCCCTCTCCTCCCCTCTCCTCCCCTGTCCTCTACCCCTGTCCTCCCCTGTCAACAGTAAGCCCTTCCTCTGCCCCTCTCCTCCCCTGTCCTCTACCCCTGTCCTCCTCTGTCAACAGTAAGCCCTTCCTCTGCCCCTCTCCTCCCCTGTCCTCTACCCCTGTCCTCCTCTGTCAACAGTAAGCCCTTCCTCTGCCCCTCTCCTCCCCTGTCCTCTACCCCTGTCCTCCTCTGTCAACAGTAAGCCCTTCCTCTGCCTGGCACCACTGGCAGACGGACCGGTTTAACTCCGCCGTATGGGGAGGTTCTGGGGGGGGTCCACTGGGTTCTGGGGAATGTGTCATGGCCATCCCCTCTGGATCAGGAGTCCAGAAATATAACGGATACCAGGTTTGGGGAATAATGGAAGACTTGTAAGTTGAGGAGAAGAGAGAGTACTAGGGGCTGGAGGGTAGAGGGTTGGGGGGCTGGAGGGCAGAGGGTTGGGGGGCTGGAGGGCAGAGGGTTGGGATGCTAGAGTACTAGGGGCTGGAGGGTAGAGGGTTGGGGTGCTGGGGGGTAGAGGGTTGGGGTGCTAGAGTACTAGGGGCTGGAGGGTAGAGGGTTGGGGTGCTAGAGTACTAAGGGCTGGAGGGTAGAGGGTTGGGGTGCTGGGGGGTAGAGGGTTGGGGTGCTAGAGTACTAGGGGCTGGAGGGTAGAGGGTTGGGGTGCTGGAGGGAGTAGGGCTGGGGGCTGGAGGGTAGAGGGGTTGGGGTGCTGGAGGGTAGAGGGTTGGGGTGCTAGAGTACTAGGGGCTGGAGGGTAGAGGGTTGGGGTGCTAGAGTACTAGGGGCTGGAGGGTAGAGGGTTGGGAGTGCTGGAGGGTAGAGGGTAGGGTGCTGGAGGGTAGAGGGTTGGGGTGCTAGAGTACTAGGGGCTGGAGGGTAGAGGGTTGGGATGCTGGAGGGTAGAGGGTTGGGGTGCTAGAGTACTAGGGGCTGGGTGGTAGAGGGTTGGGATGCTAGAGTACTAGGGGCTGGGGGGTAGAGGGTTGGGGTGCTAGAGTACTAAGGGCTGGAGGGTAGAGGGTTGGGATGCTGGGGGGTAGAGGGTTGGGGTGCTAGAGTACTAGGGGCTGGAGGGTAGAGGGTTCGGGGGCTGGAGGGTAGAGGGTTGGGGGGCTGGAGGGTAGAGGGTTGGGGTGCTAGAGTACTAGGGCTGGAGGGTAGAGGGTTGGGATGCTAGAGTACTAGGGGCTGGAGGGTAGAGGGTTGGGGTGCTAGAGTACTAGGGGCTGGAGGGTAGAGGGTTGGGATGCTAGAGTACTAGGGGCTGGGGGGTAGAGGGTTGGGATGCTGGGGGGTAGAGGGTTGGGATGCTAGAGTACTAGGGGCTGGAGGGTAGAGGGTTGGGGTGCTGGAGAGTAGAGGGTTGGGGGGCTAGAGTACTAGGGGCTGGAGGGTAGAGGGTTGGGGGGCTAGAGTACTAGGGGCTGGAGGGTAGAGGGTTGGGGGGCTAGAGTACTAGGGGCTGGAGGGTAGAGGGTTGGGATGCTAGAGTACTAGGTGCTGGAGGGTAGAGGGTTGGGGTGCTAGAGTACTAGGGGCTGGAGGGTAGAGGGTTGGGATGCTGGAGGGTAGAGGGTTGGGGTGCTAGAGTACTAGGGGCTGGGTGGTAGAGGGTTGGGGGGCTGGAGGGTAGAGGGTTGTGGGGCTGGAGGGTAGAGGGTTGGGGTGCTAGAGTACTAGGGGCTGGAGGGTAGAGGGTTGGGATGCTAGAGTACTAGGTGCTGGAGGGTAGAGGGTTGGGGTGCTAGAGTACTAGGGGCTGGAGGGTAGAGGGTTGGGATGCTAGAGTACTAGGTGCTGGAGGGTAGAGGGTTGGGGTGCTAGAGTACTAGGGGCTGGAGGGTAGAGGGTTGGGATGCTGGAGGGTAGAGGGTTGGGGTGCTAGAGTACTAGGGGCTGGGTGGTAGAGGGTTGGGATGCTAGAGTACTAGGGGCTGGGGGGTAGAGGGTTGGGGTGCTAGAGTACTAAGGGCTGGAGGGTAGAGGGTTGGGATGCTGGAGGGTAGAGGGTTGGGGTGCTAGAGTACTAGGGGCTGGAGGGTAGAGGGTTCGGGGGCTGGAGGGTAGAGGGTTGGGGGGCTGGAGGGTAGAGGGTTGGGGTGCTAGAGTACTAGGGCTGGAGGGTAGTGGGTTGGGGTGCTGGGGGGTAGAGGGTTGGGGTGCTAGAGTACTAGGGCTGGAGGGTAGAGGGTTGGGATGCTAGAGTACTAGGGGCTGGGGGGTAGAGGGTTGGGGTGCTGGAGGGAAGAGGGTTGGGGTGCTAGAGTACTAGGGCTGGAGGGTAGAGGGTTGGGATGCTAGAGTACTAGGGGCTGGAGGGTAGAGGGTTGGGGGGCTAGAGTACTAGGGGCTGGAGGGTAGAGGGTTGGGATGCTAGAGTACTAGGGGCTGGGGGGTAGAGGGTTGGGATGCTGGGGGGTAGAGGGTTGGGGTGCTAGAGTACTAGGGGCTGGAGGGTAGAGGGTTGGGGTGCTGGAGAGTAGAGGGTTGGGGGGCTAGAGTACTAGGGGCTGGAGGGTAGAGGGTTGGGGTGCTGGAGGGTAGAGGGTTGGGGTGCTAGAGTACTAGGGGCTGGAGGGTAGAGGGTTGGGGGGCTGGAGGGTAGAGGGTTGGGATGCTGGAGGGTAGAGGGTTGGGATGCTGGAGGGTAGAGGGTTGGGATGCTAGAGTACTAGGGGCTGGAGGGTAGAGGGTTGGGGGGCTGGAGGGTAGAGGGTTGGGATGCTGGAGGGTAGAGGGTTGGGATGCTAGAGTACTAGGGGCTGGGGGGTAGAGGGTTGGGGTGCTAGAGTACTAGGGGCTGGAGGGTAGAGGGTTGGGGTGCTGGAGGGTAGAGGGTTGGGATGCTGGAGGGTGGAGGGTTGGGGTGCTGGGGGGTAGAGGGTTGGGGTGCTAGAGTACTAGGGGCTGGAGGTAGAGGGTTGGGGGGCTGGAGGGTAGAGGGTTGGGGGGTAGAGGGTGCACGTGGGGGCTGGAGAGGACCAGGGTGTGTCGCGGCTGGTGAGGTCTTTCCCAGGAAGTGTTATTTGGATGAGTACTATCTATTATTATATCAATGGATTCCTCATGCCTGTGGCCGAACAGCAGCAGGATTCTCTCTCAGGGCTCTACACACTCATCTGCACTCCAGTGACATGTTGCCTACTGTTATTACAAAGACCTCTCATGCAGACATACCACTGTAGTCCCTTAAAATGAGACGGGGAAATCACCACGCATCGCCACATAAAGTTCAGACAGAGAATGATTATGTTCTTTTAAAAAAAACAATGACATGTTTCCTTCCAGATGACAGGCTCAGTCTCTACACACATAGAGAGGACAGGAAGCCAGGCTGGCATGTTGGTTCTTGACTCAGAGGCCCATGAACAGGAGAGAGATCATGGAACAAGGCTTAGTGGAAAGAGGCCTTCTCAGGGTACGCTTATCAGGAAGGAGGAGGGGCATGGGACAAGGCTTAGTGGAAAGAGGCCTTCTCAGGGTACGCTTATCAGGAAGGAGGAGGGGCATGGGACACATTGGGCCTTGTTGAGATTTGAGGGGGAGATGAAGGGGGAGAGATGAGGGGGAGAGATGAAGGGGGAGAGATGAAGAGGAGATGAGGGGAGAGATGAGGGGGAGAGATGAGGTGGAGAGATGAAGGGAGAGATGAGGGGGAGAGATGAAGAGGAGATGAGGGGAGAGATGAGGGGGAGAGATGAGGTGGAGAGATGAAGGGGAGAGATGAAGGGGGAGAGATGAAGGGGAGATATGAAGGGGAGATGAAGGGGGAGAGATGAAGGGGAGATGAAGGGGAGAGATGAAGGGGAGATGAGGGGGAGAGATGGAGGGGGAGAGATGAAGGGGAGAGATGAAGGGGGAGAGATGAAGGGGAGAGATGAAGGGGGAGAGATGAAGGGGAGATGAGGGGGAGAGATGAAGGGGAGATGAAGGGGAAGAGATGGAGGGGGAGAGATGGAGGGGGAGAGATGAAGGGGGAGAGATGAAGGGGAGAGATGAAGGGGAGGCACTGTCTTCTTGTACTCCAGCTACCATAGGTGTCTGTCTGTCTGTACTACCTGTGTGTGTGTGTGTGTGTGAACTAGCGAGCGTGGACACAAGCCATTCTCTAATCCCCTGAGTCAGATCTCCTCATACAGGATCTCTGACTGTGACTAAAGACGCTGGGAGAGATAACAGACTGTCATGTTTTACACCCTACAGCATGCTGGGAGCCCCTTCACCTATTCTGCTATAGAAACATGGCTGCACTCTGCAGATTCATCCAAAAAGGGTAAAAGAGGAAGAGAAAGTCCCAACAACAAACCACGTGACTGGAATCACAATTGCATCTTTCTCCTATAAATACCCTATTGAACTATTGCTGAGATCTCCCCTTAACCTGTGGTTTAGGAAACAAGTTTCCCCTGAGATCTCCCCTCAGCCTGTGGTTTAGGAAACAAGTTTCCCCTGAGATCTCCCCTCAACCTGTGGTTTAGGAAACAAGTTTCCCCTGAGATCTCCCCTCAGCCTGTGGTTTAGGAAACAAGTTTCCCCTGAGATCTCCCCTTAACCTGTGGTTTAGGAAACAAGTTTCCCCTGAGATCTCTCCTCAGCCTGTGGTTTAGGAAACAAGTTTCCCCTGAGATCTCCCCTCAGCCTGTGGTTTAGGAAACAAGTTTCCCCTGAGATCTCCCCTCAACCTGTGGTTTAGGAAACAAGTTTCCCCTGAGATCTCCCCTTAACCTGTGGTTTAGGAAACAAGTTTCCCCTGAGATCTCCCCTCAGCCTGTGGTTTAGGAAACAAGTTTCCCCTGAGATCTCCCCTCAGCCTGTGGTTTAGGAAACAAGTTTCCCCTGAGATCTCCCCTCAGCCTGTGGTTTAGGAAACACGTTTCCCCTGAGATCTCCCCTCAACCTGTGGTTTAGGAAACAAGTTTCCCCTGAGATCTCCCCTCAACCTGTGGTTTAGGAAACAAGTTTCCCCTGAGATCTCCCCTCAGCCTGTGGTTTAGGAAACAAGTTTCCCCTGAGATCTCCCCTCAGCCTGTGGTTTAGGAAACAAGTTTCCCCTGAGATCTCCCCTCAACCTGTGGTTTAGGAAACAAGTTTCCCCTGAGATCTCCCCTCAGCCTGTGGTTTAGGAAACAAATTTCCCCTGAGATCTCCCCTCAGCCTGTGGTTTAGGAAACAAATTTCCCCTGAGATCTCCCCTCAGCCTGTGGTTTAGGAAACAAGTTTCCCCTGAGATCTCCCCTTAACCTGTGGTTTAGGAAACAAGTTTCCCCTGGGATCTCCCCTCAGCCTGTGGTTTAGGAAACAAGTTTCCCCTGAGATCTCCCCTCAACCTGTGGTTTAGGAAACAAGTTTCCCCTGAGATCTCCCCTCAACCTGTGGTTTAGGAAACAAGTTTCCCCTGAGATCTCCCCTCAACCTGTGGTTTAGGAAACAAGTTTCCCCTGAGATCTCCCCTCAACCTGTGGTTTAGGAAACAAGTTTCCCCTGAGATCTCCCCTCAGCCTGTGGTTTAGGAAACAAGTTTCCCCTGAGATCTCCCCTCAACCTGTGGTTTAGGAAACAAGTTTCCCCTGAGATCTCCCCTCAGCCTGTGGTTTAGGAAACAAATTTCCCCTGAGATCTCCCCTCAGCCTGTGGTTTAGGAAACAAGTTTCCCCTGAGATCTCCCCTTAACCTGTGGTTTAGGAAACAAGTTTCCCCTGAGATCTCCCCTCAGCCTGTGGTTTAGGAAACAAGTTTCCCCTGAGATCTCCCCTCAGCCTGTGGTTTAGGAAACAAGTTTCCCCTGAGATCTCCCCTCAACCTGTGGTTTAGGAAACAAGTTTCCCCTGAGATCTCCCCTCAACCTGTGGTTTAGGAAACAAGTTTCCCCTGAGAGCTCCCCTCAGCCTGTGGTTTAGGAAACAAGTTTCCCCTGAGATCTCCCCTCAACCTGTGGTTTAGGAAACAAGTTTCCCCTGAGATCTCCCCTCAACCTGTGGTTTAGGAAACAAGTTTCCCCTGAGATCTCCCCTCAACCTGTGGTTTAGGAAACAAGTTTCCCCTGAGATCTCCCCTCAACCTGTGGTTTAGGAAACAAGTTTCCCCTGAGATGTCCCCTCAACCTGTGGTTTAGGAAACAAGTTTCCCCTGAGATCTCCCCTCAACGTGTGGTTTAGGAAACAAGTTTCCCCTGAGATCTCCCCTCAGCCTGTGGTTTAGGAAACAAGTTTCCCCTGAGATCTCCCCTCAGCCTGTGGTTTAGGAAACAAGTTTCCCCTGAGATCTCCCCTCAGCCTGTGGTTTAGGAAACAAGTTTCCCCTGAGATCTCCCCTCAGCCTGTGGTTTAGGAAACAAGTTTCCCCTGAGATCTCCCCTCAGCCTGTGGTTTAGGAAACAAGTTTCCCCTGAGATCTCCCCTCAACCTGTGGTTTAGGAAACAAGTTTCCCCTGAGATCTCCCCTCAGCCTGTGGTTTAGGAAACAAGTTTCCCCTGAGATCTCCCCTCAGCCTGTGGTTTAGGAAACAAGTTTCCCCTGAGATCTCCCCTCAGCCTGTGGTTTAGGAAACAAGTTTCCCCTGAGATCTCCCCTCAGCCTGTGGTTTAGGAAACAAGTTTCCCCTGAGATCTCCCCTCAGCCTGTGGTTTAGGAAACAAGTTTCCCCTGAGATCTCCCCTCAGCCTGTGGTTTAGGAAACAAGTTTCCCCTGAGATCTCCCCTCAGCCTGTGGTTTAGGAAACACTTTGGTGTTCAATTTCCTGAGGAGGCTGTATCGGCTGTTAGCAAGGTTTGAGGTGGCACCACAGGTCCCAGAGTGGTGTGGCGGGGAAATTAATATTGGGGAAGGGTAGTTTTTCCTGACCCGTTTGCCTGGTTGCCTGCTCACGGCCTGGGCTGTGTGACTTTCATGTTGAGGCACTCTTTGCGGGACCTAACTCACTCTATTCAATTACTCAAAACAGGAAAATATTTGGCTAGAAATTCTAAAGGAAATTATCTCAAGAGACAAAAATGTCCTTCTGTGTGCTATCTATATCCAGTGATGGAAAAAGTACCCACTTGTCATAATTGAATAAAAGATACTTCAGTCATTTTCTATTAAGGTAACAGTAAATGTGATGTAGTAAAATACTACTTGAGTAAAAAGTTTAAAAAGTATTTTCTTTTAAATATTTTACTAGGCAAGTCTGTTAAGAACAAATTCTTATTTACAATGACAGCCTACCGGGGAACAATGGGTTAACTGCCTTGTTCAGGGGCAGAACGACAGATTTTTACCTTGTCAGCTCAGGGATTTGATCGAGCAACCTTTCGGTTAGTAGTCCAATGCTCTAACCACTAGGATACCTGCCACCCCAAATATACTTAAGTATCAAAAGTAAATGTAATTGCTAAAATATACTTAAGTATCAAAAGTAAAAGTATAAATCTTTTCAAATTCCTTATATTAAGGCAAACCAGACGGAACAATTTACTTGTTCTATTATTTACGGACCAGATCAGAGCCAGGGGCTCCAACACTCAGACATCATTTACCAACGAAGCATGTGAGTCCTCCAGATCAGAGACCGTAGGGATGTTCTCTGTTTAGTGAGTCCTCCAGATCAGAGGCAGTAGGGATGACCAGGGATGTTCTCTGTTTAGTGAGTCCTCCAGATCAGAGGCAGTAGGGATGACCAGGGATGTTCTCTGTTTAGTAAGTTCTCCAGATCAGAGGCAGTAGGGATGACCAGGGATGTTCTGTGTTTAGTGAGTCCTCCAGATCAGAGGCAGTAGGGATGACCAGGGATGTTCTCTGTTTAGTGAGTCCTCCAGATCAGAGGCAGTAGGGATGACCAGGGATGTTCTCTGTTTAGTGAGTCCTCCAGATCAGAGGCAGTAGGGATGACCAGGGATGTTCTCTGTTTAGTGAGTCCTCCAGATCAGAGGCAGTAGGGATGACCAGGGATGTTCTCTGTTTAGTGAGTCCTCCAGATCAGAGGCAGTAGGGATGACCAGGGATGTTCTCTGTTTAGTGAGTCCTCCAGATCAGAGGCAGTAGGGATGACCAGGGATGTTCTCTGTTTAGTAAGTTCTCCAGATCAGAGGCAGTAGGGATGACCAGGGATGTTCTCTGTTTAGTGAGTCCTCCAGATCAGAGGCAGTAGGGATGACCAGGGATGTTCTGTGTTTAGTGAGTCCTCCAGATCAGAGGCAGTAGGGATGACCAGGGATGTTCTCTGTTTAGTGAGTCCTCCAGATCAGAGGCAGTAGGGATGACCAGGGATGTTCTCTGTTTAGTAAGTTCTCCAGATCAGAGGCAGTAGGGATGACCAGGGATGTTCTCTGTTTAGTGAGTCCTCCAGATCAGAGGCAGTAGGGATGACCAGGGATGTTCTCTGTTTAGTGAGTCCTCCAGATCAGAGGCAGTAGGGATGACCAGGGATGTTCTGTGTTTAGTGAGTCCTCCAGATCAGAGGCAGTAGGGATGACCAGGGATGTTCTCTGTTTAGTGAGTCCTCCAGATCAGAGGCAGTAGGGATGACCAGGGATGTTCTCTGTTTAGTGAGTCCTCCAGATCAGAGGCAGTAGGGATGACCAGGGATGTTCTCTTGATAAGTGTGTGAATTGGACCATTTTCCTGTCCTGCTAAGCATTCAAAATGTACTTTTGGGTGTCAGGGAAAAATGGTATGGAGTAAAAAGTACCACATTTTCTTTAAGAATTAAGTAAAAGTAAAAGTTGTCAAAAATATAAAGATACATACCCCAAAAACTATTTAAGTAGTACTTTAAAGTATTTTTTACTTAAGTACTTTACATCGCTGCCTATATCCCCCCACTAGAATCCCTTTAATGAAGAAAGATTCTGCATCCTAGAGGGAGAGTTGAACCGGACAAGAACCTGACACCCTCAGCACACAGGGGGACAAACACCTACCTGGAGGTGTCATCATTCCCTCAGCACACAGGGGGACAAACACCTACCTGGAGGTGTCATCATTCCCTCACCCATATCCCCCCCTAGACACAACTACGACAACATTACCGACAAAAACCGGTCACAACTCTGTCGCACGCTGGATATGAACCTAGTTGCCAATAACTACTGCCAATAGTTACTTATCACAGTGGGAGGCCGGTCCTTCTCTTGCTAGAACAAAAGTGGTACCTGCTGCTTGCTGAGCGGACAGAAGTAAGACAATGCTTTTTCTCTATACAGCCGCACTCAACTGAAAGGCTTTTTCCTCCTACACAGAGAGAAATCCTCTTGTTATAGATGAACCACTATGGACTTACAAAATATATAATTTATTGCCGCTGGAACAAATTAGGGTTAAGTGCCTTGCTCAAGGACACAGACAGATTTTCAATCTTGTCGGCTAGTGAATCTGAATCAGCGACCTTTCGGGTTACTGGTTACACTAAGCACTTCCTGCCGCTCTATACTGAATCTCAACAATAACGGGAATGAGAAGACAGTCCTTCCACGTTGGCTGTGTCTGTGTCTCTCTCTCTAGGTTTCCTCCTTCACTACTGGCTCTCAGGGAAAAGCAGTGGTTGTGTTGTGCTGTCCAGATGTTGTCTAGGAGGCTAATTGGATATGTGTCGGCCAATTTTGTCTCCGTCTGTCAGAGTGTCTGTTTGTCTAATCTGCTGTGTCCCAGCTGGTTTTCCGACAGGACACATAGTCCCTGGCCCCAGTCCTAACCTGACCTAATTAAACCTCTTCTGCCAGAGCTCAACCACACCTCACAGGGCAAGAGAGAGAGGAGAGAATAAGAGAGGAGAGTGAAAAGGAGGACGGGAGAGGAGAGGAAGGGAGGAATGAGGAGAGGAGAGGAAGGGAGGAATGAGGAGAGGAAGGGAGGAACAAGGAGAGGAGAGGAAGGGAGGAACGAGGAGAGGAGAGGAAGGGAGGAATGAGGAGAGGAGAGGAAGGGAGGAACGAGGAGAGGAGAGGAAGGGAGGAATGAGGAGAGGAGAGGAAGGGAGGAACGAGGAGAGGAGAGGAAGGGAGGAATGAGGAGAGGAGAGGAAGGGAAGAATGAGGAGAGGAGAGGAAGGGAGGAACGAGGAGAGGAGAGGAAGGGAGGAATGAGGAGAGGAGAGGAAGGGAGGAATGAGGAGAGGAAGGGAGGAACGAGGAGAGGAGAGGAAGGGAGGAATGAGGAGAGGAGAGGAAGGGAGGAACAAGGAGAGGAGAGGAAGGGAGGAATGAGGAGAGGAAGGGAGGAATGAGGAGAGGAAGGGAGGAACAAGGAGAGGAGAGGAAGGGAGGAATGAGGAGAGGAGAGGAAGGGAGGAATGAGGAGAGGAGAGGAAGGGAGGAACGAGGAGAGGAGAGGAAGGGAGGAATGAGGAGAGGAGAGGAAGGGAGGAACGAGGAGAGTAGAGGAAGGGAGGAACGAGGAGAGGAGAGGAAGGGAGGAACAAGGAGAGGAGAGGAAGGGAGGAATGAGGAGAGGAGAGGAAGGGAGGAATGAGGAGAGGAAGGGAGGAACAAGGAGAGGAGAGGAAGGGAGGAACGAGGAGAGGAGAGGAAGGGAGGAACGAGGAGAGGAGAGGAAGGGAGGAATGAGGAAAGGAGAGGAAGGGAGGAACGAGGAGAGGAGAGGAAGGGAGGAACAAGGAGAGGAGAGGAAGGGAGGAATGAGGAGAGGAGAGGAAGGGAGGAATGAGGAGAGGAAGGGAGGAACAAGGAGAGGAGAGGAAGGGAGGAACGAGGAGAGGAGAGGAAGGGAGGAACGAGGAGAGGAGAGGAAGGGAGGAATGAGGAAAGGAGAGGAAGGGAGGAACAAGGAGAGGAGAGGAAGGGAGGAATGAGGAGAGGAGAGGAAGGGAGGAACGAGGAGAGGAGAGGAAGGGAGGAATGAGGAAAGGAGAGGAAGGGAGGAACAAGGAGAGGAGAGGAAGGGAGGAATGAGGAGAGGAGAGGAAGGGAGGAATGAGGAGAGGACGGGAGGAACGAGGAGAGGAGAGGAAGGGAGGAACGAGGAGAGGAAGGGAGGAATGAGGAGAGGAGAGGAAGGGAGGAACGAGGAGAGGAGAGGAAGGGAGGAACGAGGAGAGGAGAGGAAGGGAGGAACGAGGAGAGGAGAGGAAGGGAGGAACGAGGAGAGGAGAGGAAGGGAGGAATGAGGAGAGGAGAGGAAGGGAGGAATGAGGAGAGGAGAGGAAGGGAGGAATGAGGAGAGGAGAGGAAGGGAGGAATGAGGAGAGGGAGAAGAGGAGGGAAAGTCTCTTTCCAGTACCCAGGAGACCTTGAGCAAAAATGGGGAAATGGATGTCTCCCCATGAAGAACCATAATTAGGGTTCTGAAGAGATATACAGTACCAGTCAGAAGATTGGACACACTCACTCATTCAAGGGTTATTCTTTATTTTTACTATTTTCTACATTGTAGAATAATAGTGAAGACATTAAAACTATGAAATAACACATATGGAATCATGTAGTAACCAAAAAAGTGTTAAAAACAAATCAAAATACATTTTATATTTGAGATTCTCCAAAGTAGCCACCCTTTGCCTTGATGACAGCTTTGCACACTCTTGGCATTCTCTCAACCAGCTTCATGAGGTAGTTACCTGGAATTGATTTCAATTAACAGGTGTGCCTTGTTAAAAGTTAATTTGTGTAATTTCTTTCCTTCTTAATGCATTTGAGCCACTTAGTTGTGTTGTGAGGGAAGGTAGGGGTGGTATACAGAAGATAGCCCTATTTGGTAAAATACATAGTCCATATTATGTCAAGAACAGCTCAAATAAGCAAAGAGAAACGGCAGTCCATCATTAAGTTAAGACATGAAGGTCAGTCAACATGGAAAATTTCAAGTACTTTGAAAGTTTCTTCAAGTGCAGTCGCAAAAACCATCAAGCTCTATGATGAAACTGGCTCTCATGAGAACTGCCACAGGAAAGGAAGACCCAGAGTTATCTCTGCTGCAGAGGATGAGTTCATTAGAGACAGCCAGCTACAGCAAAGAGAGAGGCCAGAGAGAACAAAGTACCAGAGAGAGTAAAAAGCCAGAGAGCCAGACAGCCTGAGAGAGTGAAGGGCCAGAGAGCCAGAGAGAGTAAAAGGCCAGAGAGCCAGAGAGAGTAAAAGGCCAGAGAGCCAGAGAGAGTAAAAGGCCAGAGAGCCAGACAGCCAGAGAGAGTAAAAGGCCAGAGAGCCAGACAGACAGAGAGAGTAAAAGGCCAGAGAGCCTGATACAACAACAGCAAAGGGCTAGAGAGCCAGAGAGAGTGAAGGGCCAGAGAGCCAGAGAGAGTGAAGGGCCAGAGAGCCAGAGAGAGTGAAGGGCCAGAGAGCCAGAGAGAGTGAAGGGCCAGAGAGCCAGAGAGAGTGAAGGGCCAGAGAGCCAGAGAGAGTGAAGGGCCAGAGAGCCAGACAGCCAGAGAGAGTAAAAGGCCAGAGAGCCAGAGAGAGTAAAAGGCCAGAGAGCCAGAGAGAGTAAAAGGCCAGAGAGCCAGACAGCCAGAGAGAGTAAAAGGCCAGAGAGCCTGATACAACAACAGCAAAGGGCTAGAGAGCCAGAGAGAGTGAAGGGCCAGAGAGCCAGAGAGAGTGAAGGGCCAGAGAGCCAGAGAGAGTGAAGGGCCAGAGAGCCAGAGAGAGTGAAGGGCCAGAGAGCCAGAGAGAGTGAAGGGCCAGAGAGCCAGAGAGAGTGAAGGGCCAGAGAGCCAGAGAGAGTGAAGGGCCAGAGAGCCAGAGAGAGTGAAGTGCCAGAGAGCCAGAGAGAGTGAAGGGCCAGAGAGCCAGAGAGAGTGAAGGGCCAGAGAGCCAGAGAGAGTGAAGGGCCAGAGAGCCAGAGAGAGTGAAGTGCCAGAGAGCCAGAGAGAGTGAAGGGCCAGAGAGCCAGAGAGAGTGAAGGGCCAGAGAGCCAGAGAGAGTAAAAGGCCAGAGAGCCAGACAGCCAGAGAGAGTGAAGTGCCAGAGAGCCAGAGAGCCAGAGAGAGTGAAGGGCCAGAGAGCCAGAGAGAGTGAAGGGCCAGAGAGCCAGAGAGAGTGAAGGGCCAGAGAGCCAGAGAGAGTGAAGGGCCAGAGAGCCAGAGAGAGTGAAGGGCCAGAGAGCCAGAGAGAGTGAAGGGCCAGAGAGCCAGAGAGAGTGAAGGGCCAGAGAGCCAGAGAGAGTGAAGGGCCAGAGAGCCAGAGAGAGTGAAGGGCCAGAGAGCCAGAGAGAGTGAAGGGCCAGAGAGCCAGAGAGAGTGAAGGGCCAGAGAGAGTGAAGGGCCAGAGAGCCAGAGAGAGTGAAGGGCCAGAGAGCCAGAGAGAGTGAAGGGCCAGAGAGCCAGAGAGAGTGAAGGGCCAGAGAGCCAGAGAGAGTGAAGGGCCAGAGAGCCAGACATCTTAAATGATATTCAACATTATCACAACTTAATATTATGGGCCGGTTTCATTTCAACTGAGATTCTCTACCGAGCATGCTTTTGAAGTCTGGAAGACTAACCCTCAGATTTAATAGAACAATCCTAAGATGTCTCCCTCTTTCTTTCCTAAGACCACGGACAATGAGCAGTTTGACCACAGAGTTTCTGTCTCCTGAAGTATGACGTCGTCGTTCTGTGAGAGAGGTTTGAAGAGAAGTTTTGAACGAGGACTGGTTTGTGACTATTCTGTGAAGGTTTGTTGAGCATATCCGATGAACTAAGCAGCCTGTCTATGAACTCTGTGATCACCCTTGAGGACGAATCTCTGGACCATTAAAGCCTTGTTCGCTAGACCTGGCAAGTCAGCGCGTTAGAAGTGCCTGAGAGGAACACAGGAATAAAGAACCGGTGAACCTTGTGTTCAGCCAATCGGAACAGAAAGCCCTGTGTGCGAGGGGTTCTGAGAGGTCCCTGAAAGGAGCTTCGTGTTTACAACTGAAGGACCTGCCTACTGAGACGAGTGGGACAACATCAGTGTAAACAACACACTGACTAACCAAACGTTATAAATCAAGATAACTTCAGTGTGTAAAACATGCATTTCGACTAGCTAGCATCAAATGCACCGTTGTGTTCGTGTGTGTGTGTGTGTGTGTGTGTGTGTGTGTGTGTGTGTGTGTGTGTGTGTGTGTGTGTGGTGTGGTGTGTGTGTGTGTGTGTGTGTGTGTGCGCGTGCAACCTACAAACGACAAGTTGATTAGCAACTACAGGCTTGAGGCTTCCCCTCGCTCCTCTCTCCCTCCCTCTCATCCCCTCACCTCTTCCCCTCGCTCCTCTCTCCCTCCCTCTCATCCCCTCACCTCTTCCCCTCGCTCCTCTCTCCCTCCCTCTCATCCCCTCACCTCTTCCCCTCGCTCCTCTCTCCCTCCCTCTCATCCCCTCACCTCTTCCCCTCGCTCCTCTCTCCCTCCCTCTCATCCCCTCACCTCTTCCCCTCGCTCCTCTCTCCCTCCCTCTCATCCCCTCACCTCTTCCCCTCGCTCCTCTCTCCTCCCTCTCGTCCCCTGACCTCTCATTATTTCCCTTACCCCTCTCTCCCTCCCTCCCTCTCGTCCCCTCACCTCTTTCCCTCGTCCCTCTCTCCCTCCCTCTCCTTTCCCTCACCCCTCTCTCCCTCCCTCTCGTCCTCTCACCTCTTTCCCTCACCCCTCTCTCCCTCCCTCTCCTTTCCCTCACCCCTCCCTCCCTCCCTCTCGTCCCCTCACCTCTCATTCTTTCCCTCTTATCCCGAAGTGTCCTTCTTCTTGATGAGTGAAAAACTCTCCCTCTGATCTACTCTGTCACGTGAAATGTAGAGTTATTTGCTAACGACTACTCTGAGAACTGCCGCATCTTCTCCGCTGTGACCCCAGTTTGACCCATGAGAACTGTCGCATCTTCTCCACTGTGACCCCAGTTTGACCCCTGAGAACTGTCGCATCTTCTTCGCTGTGACCCCAGTTTGACCCCTGAGAACTGTCACACACCAGTAAGAGGCCCTGGCCCCAGTCCTAACCTGGCCTAATTAAACCTCCCTGGCCCACCCTAACCTGGCCTAATTAAACCGCTCTGGCCCACCCTAACCTGGCCTAATTAAACCTCCATGTCCCTAGTCCTTACCCTGTCCTAATTAAACCGCCCTGGCCCCAGTCCTAACCTGGCCTAATTAAACCACCCTGTCCCCAGTCCTAACCTGGCCTAATTAAACCTCCCTGGCCCCAGTCTTAACCTGGCCTAATTAAACCCCCCTGGCCCACCCTGCTCTGACCCTAGCACCCTACCCTACCATACCCTACTCTCGCCCTAGAACCCTACCCTAAACTACTCCTACCCCCCTAACTCCTCCCCTACCTAATCTATTTGTCTAAAATGAAGAACAGAACGACCCTAGTCTCCTTCTATCCATCCCTCTCCTAGTCTCCTTCTATCATCCCTCTCCTAGTCTCCTTCTATCCGTCCCTCTCCTAGTCTCCTTCTATCATCCCTCTCCTAGTCTCCTATCCATCCCTCTCCTGGTCTCCTATCATCCCTCTCCCAGTCTCCTTCTATCATCCCTCTCCTAACCTCCTATCATCCCTCTCCTAGTCTCCTTCTATCATCCCTCTCCTGGTCTCCTATCATCCCTCTCCCAGTCTCCTTCTATCATCCCTCTCCCAGTCTCCTTCTATCATCCCTCTCCTAGTCTCCTATCATCCCTCTCCTAGTCTCCTATCATCCCTCTCCTAGTCTCCTATCATCCCTGTCCTAGTCTCCTATCATCCCTCTCCTAGTCTCCTATCATCCCTCTCCTAGTCTCCTTCTATCCACCCTCAGTCTCCTTCTATCCACCCTCAGTCTCCTTCTATCCACCCTCAGTCTCCTTCTATCATCCCTCTCCTAGTCTCCTATCCACCCTCTCCTAGTCTCCTTCTATCAACCCTCTCCTAGTCTCCTTCTATCAACCCTCTCCTAGTCTCCTATCATCCCTCTCCTAGTCTCCTATCATCCCTCTCCTAGTCTTCTATCATCCCTCTCCTAGTCTCCTTCTATCCATCCCTCTCCTAGTCTCCTTCTATCATCCCTCTCCTAGTCTCCTTCTATCCATCCCTCTCCTAGTCTCCTTCTATCATCCCTCTCCTAGTCTCCTTCTATCCATCCCTCTCCTAGTCTCCTTCTATCATCCCTCTCCTAGTCTCCTTCTATCATCCCTCTCCTAGTCTCCTTCTATCCATCCCTCTCCTAGTCTCCTTCTAACCTTCCCTCTCCTAGTCTCCTTCTATCATCCCTCTCCTAGTCTCCTTCTATCATCCCTCTCATAGTCTCCTTCTATCATCCCTCTCCTAGTCTCCTTCTATCATCCCTCTCCTAGTCTCCTTCTATCATCCCTCTCCTAGTCTCCTTCTATCCATCCATCCCTCTCCTAGTCTCCTTCTATCATTCCTCTCCTAGTCTCCTTCTATCATCCCTCTCCTAGTCTCCTTCTATCATCCCTCTCCTAACCTCCTATCCATTCCTCTCCTAGTCTCCTTCTATCATCCCTCTCCTAGTCTCCTTCTATCATTCCTCTCCTAGTCTCCTTCTATCATCCCTCTCCTAGTCTCCTTCTATCATCCCTCTCCTAACCTCCTATCCATCCCTCTCCTAGTCTCCTTCTATCATCCCTCTCCTAGTCTCCTTCTATCATCCCTCTCCTAACCTCCTATCCATCCCTCTCCTAGTCTCCTTCTATCATCCCTCTCCTAACCTCCTATCCATCCCTCTCCTAGTCTCCTTCTATCATCCCTCTCCTAGTCTCCTTCTATCATCCCTCTCCTAACCTCCTATCCATCCCTCTCCTAGTCTCCTATCCATCCCTCTCCTAGTCTCCTTCTATCATCCCTCTCCTAACCTCCTATCCATCCATCCCTCTCCTAGTCTCCTATCATCCCTCTCCTAGTCTCCTTCTATCATCCCTCTCCTAACCTCCTATCCATCCCTCTCCTAGTCTCCTTCTAGTAACTATAAAGCCCTCGTTCTTTTCCCTCCCTCTCTTTCTTTCTTTCTTTTCTTTTCCTTGTTTGCACATTTTCAGGTTTAAGTTTAAGATTAATTTGAAAATGATTTGCAATAAACAAAACAAGTGATAAACAACAATACAGATTTAAAAAAGAAAAAACAAAGAAAAAAAAACAAGCCCAGGGGCTAATATGTGGTTGGTGTGGTGGGAAGCCCAGGGGCTTATATGTGGTTGGTGTGGTGGGAAGCCCAGGGGCTTGTATGAAAACCACACCAGCTGCCTGTCTTTGCATCCATTCATGAAAAAGGTTAACATTGACAAACAGCAGGCCCTCATTTGGGATGCTTAAAGCCTACCGCCATGTACTGGCTGCCATTTTGAAACAAATAAGCAAGACTTGGGTTTAAAGAGTAGAAGAAAATGCACCAAAATGTCATTTCAGTATAAAATCTTGGATTACAAAAAGTGGATTACAAAATGCACCAATAACGTGAAATGTCAATCCTTCTATTTGTATGTCTGTCCGCCCTCAACAGAATGGCACCATTGTTTGAGGATGTAATAATTAACATTAGCATTATGCTATTATTAGCCAAGACTACATCCAAAATGACACCCCTATTACCTATAGTGTTACTACATTTCACCAGAGCTCTACGGGGAGTCCTATGAGAGCACTAAGGAGCACTAAGGAGCACTATGGGAGCACTATAGGAGCACTATGGGAGCACTAAGTAGCACTAAGGAGCACTATGGGAGCACTAAGGAGCACTAAGGAGCACTAAGGAGCACTAAGGGAGCACTATGGGAGCACTAAGGAGCACTATGGGAGCACTAAGGAGCACTAAGAAGCACTAAGAAGCACTATGGGAGCACTAAGGAGCACTAAGGAGCACTAAGGAGATATAAATAGCTGTCGTAAAATTTCATTAAAAAAACAAAAAAACATTTGTTTAAGTTTTAATTTAAGGTTAGGGTGAGGCATAAGGTTAGCAGTGTGATTAAGGTTTGGTTTTGAACATTGTAGAAACAGGTAGGGCTTATTTGTATTTGCCAAGGCAACGTCCCTCCTTTCCACAAAGTTAGACTTTACGGCTGTGGTAAGTAACGTTAGTGACTACCCTACTTTGCGAACTGCTATACTGGCATTTAGAATTGGTTAGCCCCGTAGGCTACTATATATATAACCAGTTGATATTACAGATTGTGTTCTATGATATAATATTAACAATTGATATTACAGTTCCAGTAAATTCATCTTAATAAATGGCACTTGTTTTTTGGACTGAATATACAGTATATGAAACAATTTAGCAATTAGGATTATTTATCTGTAATGGGGTGGCAGGTAGCCTAGTGGTTAGAGGCAGGTAGCCTAGTGGTTAGAGCAGGTAGCCTAGTGGTTAGAGACAGGTAGCCTAGTGGTTAGAGGCAGGTAGCCTAGTGGTTAGAGACAGGTAGCCTAGTGGTTAGAGGCAGGTAGCCTAGTGGTTAGAGCAGGTAGCCTAGTGGTTAGAGACAGGTAGCCTAGTGGTTAGAGACAGGTATCCTAGTGGTTAGAGCAGGTAGCCTAGTGGTTAGAGACAGGTAGCCTAGTGGTTAGAGCAGGTAGCCTAGTGGTTAGAGCAGGTAGCCTAGTGGTTAGAGACAGGTATCCTAGTGGTTATAGCAGGTAGCCTAGTGGTTAGAGACAGGTAGCCTAGTGGTTAGAGACAGGTAGCCTAGTGGTTAGAGACAGGTAGCCTAGTGGTTAGAGACAGGTAGCCTAGTGGTCAGAGGCAGGTAGCCTAGTGGTTAGGGGAGGTAGCCTAGTGGTTAGGGGAGGTAGCCTAGTGGTTAGAGACAGGTAGCCTAGTGGTTAGAGGCAGGTAGCCTAGTGGTTAGAGACAGGTAGCCTAGTGGTTAGAGACAGGTAGCCTAGTGGTTAGAGGCAGGTAGCCTAGTGGTTAGAGACAGGTAGCCTAGTGGTTAGAGACAGGTAGCCTAGTGGTTAGAGGCAGGTAGCCTAGTGGTTAGAGACAGGTAGCCTAGTGGTTAGAGACGGGTATCCTAGTGGTTAGAGTGTTGGGCCAGTACCTGAAAAGTTGCTGGATGAAATCCCTGAGCTGACAAGGTAAAAATCTGTCGTTCTGCCCCTGAACAAGGCAGTTAATCCCACTGTTCCCCGGTAGGCCGTCATTGTAAATAAGAATGTGTTCTTAACTGACTTGCCAAGTTAAATAAATCAAAGGGTTAAATTAGGTGTTGTTGCTCACTGTTGGCATCTAGATAAAAGCACAAGTTGCTTTTCCAGTGCTTCTCACTCACTCACTCACTCACTCACTCACTCACTCACTCACTCACTCACTCACTCACTCACTCACTCACTCACTCACTCACTCACTCACTCACTCACTCACTCACTCACTCACTCACTCACTCACTCACTCACTCACTCACTCGTGTTTCCCCTCTCCTTGTGAATGAGGCCACGTGAGAAGTTAGCTCAACGTGTCTCAACAGGCACTAAGGTGGATCCACTGCATTTCAGCTGAAAACCCACTCTCCTATCTCCCCACACCTCCCATCCTATCTCCCCACCACTCCCATCCACTCTCCTATCTCCCCACACCTCCCATCCACTCTCCTATCTCCCCACACCTCCTATCCACTCTCCTATCTCCCCATCCACTCTCCTATCTCCCCACACCTCCCATCCACTCTCCTATCTCCCCATCCACTCTCCTATCTCCCCATCTACTCTCCTATCTCCCCACACCTCCCATCCACTCTCCTATCTCCCCACACCTCCTATCCACTCTCCTATCTCCCCACACCTCCCATCCACTCTCCCCACACCTCCCATCCACTCTCCTATCTCCCATCCACTTTCCCCACACAACTCATCCACCCTCTCTCCTTTCTTCCCCCACTCCCATCCACTCTCCCCACTCTCCCATCCTCTCTCCCCACTCTCCCATCCTCTCTCCCCACACCTCTCATCCACCCTCTCTCCTTTCTTCCCACCTCTCCCATCCTCTCTCCCCATCCTCTCTCCCCACTCTCCCATCCTCTCTCCCCACTCTCCCATCCTCTCTCCCCACAACTCCCATCCTCTCTCCACACCACTCCCATCCTCTCTCCCCACCACTCCCATCCTCTCTCCACACCACTCTCCCATCCTCTCTCCACACCACTCTCCCATCCTCTCTCCACACCACTCCCATCCTCTCTCCACACCACTCCCATCCTCTCTCCACACCACTCCCATCCTCTCTCCACACCACTCCCATCCTCTCTCCCCACCACTCCCATCCTCTCTCCACACCACTCTCCCATCCTCTCTCCACACCACTCTCCCATCCTCTCTCCACACCACTCTCCCATCCTCTCTCCACACCACTCTCCCATCCTCTCTCCCCACAACTACCATCCACTCTCCCCACCACTCCCATCCTCTCTCCACACCACTCTCCCATCCTCTCTCCACACCACTCTCCCATCCTCTCTCCACACCACTCTCCCATCCTCTCTCCCCACCACTCCCATCCTCTCTCCCCACACCTCCCATCCTCTCTCCCCACACCTCCCATCCTCTCTCCCCACACCTCCCATCCTCTCTCCCCACACCTCCCATCCTCTCTCCCCACACCTCCCATCCTCTCTCCCCACCACTCCCATCCTCTCTCCCCACCACTCCCATCCTCTCTCCCCACCACTCCCATCCTCTCTCCCCATACCTCCCTCCACAGCTCCTGCCCCTCCCCATCACAAATACCATATCATTGCATTTCTCCCTCCATACCTCCTCCTCCACCTCTCCCTCCATACCCCCACCTCTCCCTCCATACCCCCACCTCTCCCTCCATACCCCCCACATACCCCCACCTCTCCC
This sequence comes from Salmo salar, assembly GCF_965601325.2. Classification (NCBI taxonomy): domain Eukaryota; kingdom Metazoa; phylum Chordata; class Actinopteri; order Salmoniformes; family Salmonidae; genus Salmo; species Salmo salar. The sequence continues at coordinate 109,204,938 of NC_138305.1, forward strand.
TTCATACCCCCACCTCTCTCCCCATACCCCCACCTCTCTCCCCATACCCCCACCTCTCTCCCCATACCTCCATCTCTCCCTACATACATCCACCTCTCCCTCCATACCCCCACCTCTCCCTCCATACCTCCACCTCTCCCTACATACCTCCACCTCTACCTCCATACCCCCACCTCTCCCTCCATACCCATACCTCTACCTCCATACCTCCATCTCTCCCTCCATACCTCCACCTCTCCCTCCATACCCATACCTCTCCCTACATACCCCCACCTCTCCCTCCATACCTCTCCCTCCATACTCCCCACCTCTCCCTCCATACCTCCACCTCTCCCTCCATACCCCCACCTCTCTCCCCATACCCCCACCTCTCTCCCCATACCCCCACCTCTCTCCCCATACCCCCACCTCTCCCTCCATACCCCCACCTCCCTCCCTCTCGTCCCCTCACCTCTCATTCTTTCCCTCTTATCCCGAAGTGTCCTTCTTCTTGATGAGTGAAAAACTCTCCCTCTGATCTACTCTGTCACGTGAAATGTAGAGTTATTTGCTAACGACTACTCTGAGAACTGCCGCATCTTCTCCGCTGTGACCCCAGTTTGACCCATGAGAACTGTCGCATCTTCTCCACTGTGACCCCAGTTTGACCCCTGAGAACTGTCGCATCTTCTTCGCTGTGACCCCAGTTTGACCCCTGAGAACTGTCACACACCAGTAAGAGGCCCTGGCCCCAGTCCTAACCTGGCCTAATTAAACCTCCCTGGCCCACCCTAACCTGGCCTAATTAAACCTCCCTGGCCCACCCTAACCTGGCCTAATTAAACCTCCCTGGCCCACCCTAACCTGGCCTAATTAAACCGCTCTGGCCCACCCTAACCTGGCCTAATTAAACCTCCATGTCCCTAGTCCTTACCCTGTCCTAATTAAACCGCCCTGGCCCCAGTCCTAACCTGGCCTAATTAAACCACCCTGTCCCCAGTCCTAACCTGGCCTAATTAAACCTCCCTGGCCCCAGTCTTAACCTGGCCTAATTAAACCGCTCTGGCCCACCCTAACCTGGCCTAATTAAACCTCCCTGGCCCCAGTCCTAACCTGGCCTAATTAAACCACCCTGTCCCCAGTCCTAACCTGGCCTAATTAAACCTCCCTGGCCCCAGTCTTAACCTGGCCTAATTAAACCCCCCTGGCCCACCCTGCTCTGACCCTAGCACCCTACCCTACCATACCCTACTCTCGCCCTAGAACCCTACCCTAAACTACTCCTACCCCCCTAACTCCTCCCCTACCTAATCTATTTGTCTAAAATGAAGAACAGAACGACCCTAGTCTCCTTCTATCCATCCCTCTCCTAGTCTCCTTCTATCATCCCTCTCCTAGTCTCCTTCTATCCGTCCCTCTCCTAGTCTCCTTCTATCATCCCTCTCCTAGTCTCCTATCCATCCCTCTCCTGGTCTCCTATCATCCCTCTCCCAGTCTCCTTCTATCATCCCTCTCCTAACCTCCTATCATCCCTCTCCTAGTCTCCTTCTATCATCCCTCTCCTGGTCTCCTATCATCCCTCTCCCAGTCTCCTTCTATCATCCCTCTCCCAGTCTCCTTCTATCATCCCTCTCCTAGTCTCCTATCATCCCTCTCCTAGTCTCCTATCATCCCTCTCCTAGTCTCCTATCATCCCTGTCCTAGTCTCCTATCATCCCTCTCCTAGTCTCCTATCATCCCTCTCCTAGTCTCCTTCTATCCATCCCTCTCCTAGTCTCCTTCTATCATCCCTCTCCTAGTCTCCTTCTATCCATCCCTCTCCTAGTCTCCTTCTATCATCCCTCTCCTAGTCTCCTTCTATCATCCCTCTCCTAGTCTCCTTCTATCCATCCCTCTCCTAGTCTCCTTCTAACCTTCCCTCTCCTAGTCTCCTTCTATCATCCCTCTCCTAGTCTCCTTCTATCATCCCTCTCATAGTCTCCTTCTATCATCCCTCTCCTAGTCTCCTTCTATCATCCCTCTCCTAGTCTCCTTCTATCATCCCTCTCCTAGTCTCCTTCTATCCATCCATCCCTCTCCTAGTCTCCTTCTATCATTCCTCTCCTAGTCTCCTTCTATCATCCCTCTCCTAGTCTCCTTCTATCATCCCTCTCCTAACCTCCTATCCATTCCTCTCCTAGTCTCCTTCTATCATCCCTCTCCTAGTCTCCTTCTATCATTCCTCTCCTAGTCTCCTTCTATCATCCCTCTCCTAGTCTCCTTCTATCATCCCTCTCCTAACCTCCTATCCATCCCTCTCCTAGTCTCCTTCTATCATCCCTCTCCTAGTCTCCTTCTATCATCCCTCTCCTAACCTCCTATCCATCCCTCTCCTAGTCTCCTTCTATCATCCCTCTCCTAACCTCCTATCCATCCCTCTCCTAGTCTCCTTCTATCATCCCTCTCCTAGTCTCCTTCTATCATCCCTCTCCTAACCTCCTATCCATCCCTCTCCTAGTCTCCTATCCATCCCTCTCCTAGTCTCCTTCTATCATCCCTCTCCTAACCTCCTATCCATCCATCCCTCTCCTAGTCTCCTATCATCCCTCTCCTAGTCTCCTTCTATCATCCCTCTCCTAACCTCCTATCCATCCCTCTCCTAGTCTCCTTCTAGTAACTATAAAGCCCTCGTTCTTTTCCCTCCCTCTCTTTCTTTCTTTCTTTTCTTTTCCTTGTTTGCACATTTTCAGGTTTAAGTTTAAGATTAATTTGAAAATGATTTGCAATAAACAAAACAAGTGATAAACAACAATACAGATTTAAAAAAGAAAAAACAAAGAAAAAAAAACAAGCCCAGGGGCTAATATGTGGTTGGTGTGGTGGGAAGCCCAGGGGCTTATATGTGGTTGGTGTGGTGGGAAGCCCAGGGGCTTGTATGAAAACCACACCAGCTGCCTGTCTTTGCATCCATTCATGAAAAAGGTTAACATTGACAAACAGCAGGCCCTCATTTGGGATGCTTAAAGCCTACCGCCATGTACTGGCTGCCATTTTGAAACAAATAAGCAAGACTTGGGTTTAAAGAGTAGAAGAAAATGCACCAAAATGTCATTTCAGTATAAAATCTTGGATTACAAAAAGTGGATTACAAAATGCACCAATAACGTGAAATGTCAATCCTTCTATTTGTATGTCTGTCCGCCCTCAACAGAATGGCACCATTGTTTGAGGATGTAATAATTAACATTAGCATTATGCTATTATTAGCCAAGACTACATCCAAAATGACACCCCTATTACCTATAGTGTTACTACATTTCACCAGAGCTCTACGGGGAGTCCTATGAGAGCACTAAGGAGCACTAAGGAGCACTATGGGAGCACTATAGGAGCACTATGGGAGCACTAAGTAGCACTAAGGAGCACTATGGGAGCACTAAGGAGCACTAAGGAGCACTAAGGAGCACTAAGGGAGCACTATGGGAGCACTAAGGAGCACTATGGGAGCACTAAGGAGCACTAAGAAGCACTAAGAAGCACTATGGGAGCACTAAGGAGCACTAAGGAGCACTAAGGAGATATAAATAGCTGTCGTAAAATTTCATTAAAAAAACAAAAAAACATTTGTTTAAGTTTTAATTTAAGGTTAGGGTGAGGCATAAGGTTAGCAGTGTGATTAAGGTTTGGTTTTGAACATTGTAGAAACAGGTAGGGCTTATTTGTATTTGCCAAGGCAACGTCCCTCCTTTCCACAAAGTTAGACTTTACGGCTGTGGTAAGTAACGTTAGTGACTACCCTACTTTGCGAACTGCTATACTGGCATTTAGAATTGGTTAGCCCCGTAGGCTACTATATATATAACCAGTTGATATTACAGATTGTGTTCTATGATATAATATTAACAATTGATATTACAGTTCCAGTAAATTCATCTTAATAAATGGCACTTGTTTTTTGGACTGAATATACAGTATATGAAACAATTTAGCAATTAGGATTATTTATCTGTAATGGGGTGGCAGGTAGCCTAGTGGTTAGAGGCAGGTAGCCTAGTGGTTAGAGCAGGTAGCCTAGTGGTTAGAGACAGGTAGCCTAGTGGTTAGAGGCAGGTAGCCTAGTGGTTAGAGACAGGTAGCCTAGTGGTTAGAGGCAGGTAGCCTAGTGGTTAGAGCAGGTAGCCTAGTGGTTAGAGACAGGTAGCCTAGTGGTTAGAGACAGGTATCCTAGTGGTTAGAGCAGGTAGCCTAGTGGTTAGAGACAGGTAGCCTAGTGGTTAGAGCAGGTAGCCTAGTGGTTAGAGCAGGTAGCCTAGTGGTTAGAGACAGGTATCCTAGTGGTTATAGCAGGTAGCCTAGTGGTTAGAGACAGGTAGCCTAGTGGTTAGAGACAGGTAGCCTAGTGGTTAGAGACAGGTAGCCTAGTGGTTAGAGACAGGTAGCCTAGTGGTCAGAGGCAGGTAGCCTAGTGGTTAGGGGAGGTAGCCTAGTGGTTAGGGGAGGTAGCCTAGTGGTTAGAGACAGGTAGCCTAGTGGTTAGAGGCAGGTAGCCTAGTGGTTAGAGACAGGTAGCCTAGTGGTTAGAGACAGGTAGCCTAGTGGTTAGAGGCAGGTAGCCTAGTGGTTAGAGACAGGTAGCCTAGTGGTTAGAGACAGGTAGCCTAGTGGTTAGAGGCAGGTAGCCTAGTGGTTAGAGACAGGTAGCCTAGTGGTTAGAGACGGGTATCCTAGTGGTTAGAGTGTTGGGCCAGTACCTGAAAAGTTGCTGGATGAAATCCCTGAGCTGACAAGGTAAAAATCTGTCGTTCTGCCCCTGAACAAGGCAGTTAATCCCACTGTTCCCCGGTAGGCCGTCATTGTAAATAAGAATGTGTTCTTAACTGACTTGCCAAGTTAAATAAATCAAAGGGTTAAATTAGGTGTTGTTGCTCACTGTTGGCATCTAGATAAAAGCACAAGTTGCTTTTCCAGTGCTTCTCACTCACTCACTCACTCACTCACTCACTCACTCACTCACTCACTCACTCACTCACTCACTCACTCACTCACTCACTCACTCACTCACTCACTCACTCACTCACTCACTCACTCACTCGTGTTTCCCCTCTCCTTGTGAATGAGGCCACGTGAGAAGTTAGCTCAACGTGTCTCAACAGGCACTAAGGTGGATCCACTGCATTTCAGCTGAAAACCCACTCTCCTATCTCCCCACACCTCCCATCCTATCTCCCCACCACTCCCATCCACTCTCCTATCTCCCCACACCTCCCATCCACTCTCCTATCTCCCCACACCTCCTATCCACTCTCCTATCTCCCCATCCACTCTCCTATCTCCCCACACCTCCCATCCACTCTCCTATCTCCCCATCCACTCTCCTATCTCCCCATCTACTCTCCTATCTCCCCACACCTCCCATCCACTCTCCTATCTCCCCACACCTCCTATCCACTCTCCTATCTCCCCACACCTCCCATCCACTCTCCCCACACCTCCCATCCACTCTCCTATCTCCCATCCACTTTCCCCACACAACTCATCCACCCTCTCTCCTTTCTTCCCCCACTCCCATCCACTCTCCCCACTCTCCCATCCTCTCTCCCCACTCTCCCATCCTCTCTCCCCACACCTCTCATCCACCCTCTCTCCTTTCTTCCCACCTCTCCCATCCTCTCTCCCCATCCTCTCTCCCCACTCTCCCATCCTCTCTCCCCACTCTCCCATCCTCTCTCCCCACAACTCCCATCCTCTCTCCACACCACTCCCATCCTCTCTCCCCACCACTCCCATCCTCTCTCCACACCACTCTCCCATCCTCTCTCCACACCACTCTCCCATCCTCTCTCCACACCACTCCCATCCTCTCTCCACACCACTCCCATCCTCTCTCCACACCACTCCCATCCTCTCTCCACACCACTCCCATCCTCTCTCCCCACCACTCCCATCCTCTCTCCACACCACTCTCCCATCCTCTCTCCACACCACTCTCCCATCCTCTCTCCACACCACTCTCCCATCCTCTCTCCACACCACTCTCCCATCCTCTCTCCACACCACTCTCCCATCCTCTCTCCCCACAACTACCATCCACTCTCCCCACCACTCCCATCCTCTCTCCACACCACTCTCCCATCCTCTCTCCACACCACTCTCCCATCCTCTCTCCACACCACTCTCCCATCCTCTCTCCCCACCACTCCCATCCTCTCTCCCCACACCTCCCATCCTCTCTCCCCACACCTCCCATCCTCTCTCCCCACACCTCCCATCCTCTCTCCCCACACCTCCCATCCTCTCTCCCCACACCTCCCATCCTCTCTCCCCACCACTCCCATCCTCTCTCCCCACCACTCCCATCCTCTCTCCCCACCACTCCCATCCTCTCTCCCCATACCTCCCTCCACAGCTCCTGCCCCTCCCCATCACAAATACCATATCATTGCATTTCTCCCTCCATACCTCCTCCTCCACCTCTCCCTCCATACCCCCACCTCTCCCTCCATACCCCCACCTCTCCCTCCATACCCCCCACATACCCCCACCTCTCCCTTCATACCCCCACCTCTCTCCCCATACCCCCACCTCTCTCCCCATACCCCCACCTCTCTCCCCATACCTCCATCTCTCCCTACATACATCCACCTCTCCCTCCATACCCCCACCTCTCCCTCCATACCTCCACCTCTCCCTACATACCTCCACCTCTACCTCCATACCCCCACCTCTCCCTCCATACCCATACCTCTACCTCCATACCTCCATCTCTCCCTCCATACCTCCACCTCTCCCTCCATACCCATACCTCTCCCTACATACCCCCACCTCTCCCTCCATACCTCTCCCTCCATACCCCCACCTCTCCCTCCATACCTCCACCTCTCCCTCCATACCCCCACCTCTCTCCCCATACCCCCACCTCTCTCCCCATACCCCCACCTCTCTCCCCATACCCCCACCTCTCCCTCCATACCCCCACCTCCCTCCCTCTCGTCCCCTCACCTCTCATTCTTTCCCTCTTATCCCGAAGTGTCCTTCTTCTTGATGAGTGAAAAACTCTCCCTCTGATCTACTCTGTCACGTGAAATGTAGAGTTATTTGCTAACGACTACTCTGAGAACTGCCGCATCTTCTCCGCTGTGACCCCAGTTTGACCCATGAGAACTGTCGCATCTTCTCCACTGTGACCCCAGTTTGACCCCTGAGAACTGTCGCATCTTCTTCGCTGTGACCCCAGTTTGACCCCTGAGAACTGTCACACACCAGTAAGAGGCCCTGGCCCCAGTCCTAACCTGGCCTAATTAAACCTCCCTGGCCCACCCTAACCTGGCCTAATTAAACCTCCCTGGCCCACCCTAACCTGGCCTAATTAAACCTCCCTGGCCCACCCTAACCTGGCCTAATTAAACCGCTCTGGCCCACCCTAACCTGGCCTAATTAAACCTCCATGTCCCTAGTCCTTACCCTGTCCTAATTAAACCGCCCTGGCCCCAGTCCTAACCTGGCCTAATTAAACCACCCTGTCCCCAGTCCTAACCTGGCCTAATTAAACCTCCCTGGCCCCAGTCTTAACCTGGCCTAATTAAACCGCTCTGGCCCACCCTAACCTGGCCTAATTAAACCTCCCTGGCCCCAGTCCTAACCTGGCCTAATTAAACCACCCTGTCCCCAGTCCTAACCTGGCCTAATTAAACCTCCCTGGCCCCAGTCTTAACCTGGCCTAATTAAACCCCCCTGGCCCACCCTGCTCTGACCCTAGCACCCTACCCTACCATACCCTACTCTCGCCCTAGAACCCTACCCTAAACTACTCCTACCCCCCTAACTCCTCCCCTACCTAATCTATTTGTCTAAAATGAAGAACAGAACGACCCTAGTCTCCTTCTATCCATCCCTCTCCTAGTCTCCTTCTATCATCCCTCTCCTAGTCTCCTTCTATCCGTCCCTCTCCTAGTCTCCTTCTATCATCCCTCTCCTAGTCTCCTATCCATCCCTCTCCTGGTCTCCTATCATCCCTCTCCCAGTCTCCTTCTATCATCCCTCTCCTAACCTCCTATCATCCCTCTCCTAGTCTCCTTCTATCATCCCTCTCCTGGTCTCCTATCATCCCTCTCCCAGTCTCCTTCTATCATCCCTCTCCCAGTCTCCTTCTATCATCCCTCTCCTAGTCTCCTATCATCCCTCTCCTAGTCTCCTATCATCCCTCTCCTAGTCTCCTATCATCCCTGTCCTAGTCTCCTATCATCCCTCTCCTAGTCTCCTATCATCCCTCTCCTAGTCTCCTTCTATCCACCCTCAGTCTCCTTCTATCCACCCTCAGTCTCCTTCTATCCACCCTCAGTCTCCTTCTATCATCCCTCTCCTAGTCTCCTATCCACCCTCTCCTAGTCTCCTTCTATCAACCCTCTCCTAGTCTCCTTCTATCAACCCTCTCCTAGTCTCCTATCATCCCTCTCCTAGTCTCCTATCATCCCTCTCCTAGTCTTCTATCATCCCTCTCCTAGTCTCCTTCTATCCATCCCTCTCCTAGTCTCCTTCTATCATCCCTCTCCTAGTCTCCTTCTATCCATCCCTCTCCTAGTCTCCTTCTATCATCCCTCTCCTAGTCTCCTTCTATCCATCCCTCTCCTAGTCTCCTTCTATCATCCCTCTCCTAGTCTCCTTCTATCATCCCTCTCCTAGTCTCCTTCTATCCATCCCTCTCCTAGTCTCCTTCTAACCTTCCCTCTCCTAGTCTCCTTCTATCATCCCTCTCCTAGTCTCCTTCTATCATCCCTCTCATAGTCTCCTTCTATCATCCCTCTCCTAGTCTCCTTCTATCATCCCTCTCCTAGTCTCCTTCTATCATCCCTCTCCTAGTCTCCTTCTATCCATCCATCCCTCTCCTAGTCTCCTTCTATCATTCCTCTCCTAGTCTCCTTCTATCATCCCTCTCCTAGTCTCCTTCTATCATCCCTCTCCTAACCTCCTATCCATTCCTCTCCTAGTCTCCTTCTATCATCCCTCTCCTAGTCTCCTTCTATCATTCCTCTCCTAGTCTCCTTCTATCATCCCTCTCCTAGTCTCCTTCTATCATCCCTCTCCTAACCTCCTATCCATCCCTCTCCTAGTCTCCTTCTATCATCCCTCTCCTAGTCTCCTTCTATCATCCCTCTCCTAACCTCCTATCCATCCCTCTCCTAGTCTCCTTCTATCATCCCTCTCCTAACCTCCTATCCATCCCTCTCCTAGTCTCCTTCTATCATCCCTCTCCTAGTCTCCTTCTATCATCCCTCTCCTAACCTCCTATCCATCCCTCTCCTAGTCTCCTATCCATCCCTCTCCTAGTCTCCTTCTATCATCCCTCTCCTAACCTCCTATCCATCCATCCCTCTCCTAGTCTCCTATCATCCCTCTCCTAGTCTCCTTCTATCATCCCTCTCCTAACCTCCTATCCATCCCTCTCCTAGTCTCCTTCTAGTAACTATAAAGCCCTCGTTCTTTTCCCTCCCTCTCTTTCTTTCTTTCTTTTCTTTTCCTTGTTTGCACATTTTCAGGTTTAAGTTTAAGATTAATTTGAAAATGATTTGCAATAAACAAAACAAGTGATAAACAACAATACAGATTTAAAAAAGAAAAAACAAAGAAAAAAAAACAAGCCCAGGGGCTAATATGTGGTTGGTGTGGTGGGAAGCCCAGGGGCTTATATGTGGTTGGTGTGGTGGGAAGCCCAGGGGCTTGTATGAAAACCACACCAGCTGCCTGTCTTTGCATCCATTCATGAAAAAGGTTAACATTGACAAACAGCAGGCCCTCATTTGGGATGCTTAAAGCCTACCGCCATGTACTGGCTGCCATTTTGAAACAAATAAGCAAGACTTGGGTTTAAAGAGTAGAAGAAAATGCACCAAAATGTCATTTCAGTATAAAATCTTGGATTACAAAAAGTGGATTACAAAATGCACCAATAACGTGAAATGTCAATCCTTCTATTTGTATGTCTGTCCGCCCTCAACAGAATGGCACCATTGTTTGAGGATGTAATAATTAACATTAGCATTATGCTATTATTAGCCAAGACTACATCCAAAATGACACCCCTATTACCTATAGTGTTACTACATTTCACCAGAGCTCTACGGGGAGTCCTATGAGAGCACTAAGGAGCACTAAGGAGCACTATGGGAGCACTATAGGAGCACTATGGGAGCACTAAGTAGCACTAAGGAGCACTATGGGAGCACTAAGGAGCACTAAGGAGCACTAAGGAGCACTAAGGGAGCACTATGGGAGCACTAAGGAGCACTATGGGAGCACTAAGGAGCACTAAGAAGCACTAAGAAGCACTATGGGAGCACTAAGGAGCACTAAGGAGCACTAAGGAGATATAAATAGCTGTCGTAAAATTTCATTAAAAAAACAAAAAAACATTTGTTTAAGTTTTAATTTAAGGTTAGGGTGAGGCATAAGGTTAGCAGTGTGATTAAGGTTTGGTTTTGAACATTGTAGAAACAGGTAGGGCTTATTTGTATTTGCCAAGGCAGCGTCCCTCCTTTCCACAAAGTTAGACTTTACGGCTGTGGTAAGTAACGTTAGTGACTACCCTACTTTGCGAACTGCTATACTGGCATTTAGAATTGGTTAGCCCCGTAGGCTACTATATATATAACCAGTTGATATTACAGATTGTGTTCTATGATATAATATTAACAATTGATATTACAGTTCCAGTAAATTCATCTTAATAAATGGCACTTGTTTTTTGGACTGAATATACAGTATATGAAACAATTTAGCAATTAGGATTATTTATCTGTAATGGGGTGGCAGGTAGCCTAGTGGTTAGAGGCAGGTAGCCTAGTGGTTAGAGCAGGTAGCCTAGTGGTTAGAGACAGGTAGCCTAGTGGTTAGAGGCAGGTAGCCTAGTGGTTAGAGACAGGTAGCCTAGTGGTTAGAGGCAGGTAGCCTAGTGGTTAGAGCAGGTAGCCTAGTGGTTAGAGACAGGTAGCCTAGTGGTTAGAGACAGGTATCCTAGTGGTTAGAGCAGGTAGCCTAGTGGTTAGAGACAGGTAGCCTAGTGGTTAGAGCAGGTAGCCTAGTGGTTAGAGCAGGTAGCCTAGTGGTTAGAGACAGGTATCCTAGTGGTTATAGCAGGTAGCCTAGTGGTTAGAGACAGGTAGCCTAGTGGTTAGAGACAGGTAGCCTAGTGGTTAGAGACAGGTAGCCTAGTGGTTAGAGACAGGTAGCCTAGTGGTCAGAGGCAGGTAGCCTAGTGGTTAGGGGAGGTAGCCTAGTGGTTAGGGGAGGTAGCCTAGTGGTTAGAGACAGGTAGCCTAGTGGTTAGAGGCAGGTAGCCTAGTGGTTAGAGACAGGTAGCCTAGTGGTTAGAGACAGGTAGCCTAGTGGTTAGAGGCAGGTAGCCTAGTGGTTAGAGGCAGGTAGCCTAGTGGTTAGAGACAGGTAGCCTAGTGGTTAGAGACAGGTAGCCTAGTGGTTAGAGGCAGGTAGCCTAGTGGTTAGAGACAGGTAGCCTAGTGGTTAGAGACGGGTATCCTAGTGGTTAGAGTGTTGGGCCAGTACCTGAAAAGTTGCTGGATGAAATCCCTGAGCTGACAAGGTAAAAATCTGTCGTTCTGCCCCTGAACAAGGCAGTTAATCCCACTGTTCCCCGGTAGGCCGTCATTGTAAATAAGAATGTGTTCTTAACTGACTTGCCAAGTTAAATAAATCAAAGGGTTAAATTAGGTGTTGTTGCTCACTGTTGGCATCTAGATAAAAGCACAAGTTGCTTTTCCAGTGCTTCTCACTCACTCACTCACTCACTCACTCACTCACTCACTCACTCACTCACTCACTCACTCACTCACTCACTCACTCGTGTTTCCCCTCTCCTTGTGAATGAGGCCACGTGAGAAGTTAGCTCAACGTGTCTCAACAGGCACTAAGGTGGATCCACTGCATTTCAGCTGAAAACCCACTCTCCTATCTCCCCACACCTCCCATCCTATCTCCCCACCACTCCCATCCACTCTCCTATCTCCCCACACCTCCCATCCACTCTCCTATCTCCCCACACCTCCTATCCACTCTCCTATCTCCCCATCCACTCTCCTATCTCCCCATCCACTCTCCTATCTCCCCACACCTCCCATCCACTCTCCTATCTCCCCATCCACTCTCCTATCTCCCCATCTACTCTCCTATCTCCCCACACCTCCCATCCACTCTCCTATCTCCCCACACCTCCTATCCACTCTCCTATCTCCCCACACCTCCCATCCACTCTCCCCACACCTCCCATCCACTCTCCTATCTCCCATCCACTTTCCCCACACAACTCATCCACCCTCTCTCCTTTCTTCCCCCACTCCCATCCACTCTCCCCACTCTCCCATCCTCTCTCCCCACTCTCCCATCCTCTCTCCCCACACCTCTCATCCACCCTCTCTCCTTTCTTCCCACCTCTCCCATCCTCTCTCCCCATCCTCTCTCCCCACTCTCCCATCCTCTCTCCCCACTCTCCCATCCTCTCTCCCCACAACTCCCATCCTCTCTCCACACCACTCCCATCCTCTCTCCCCACCACTCCCATCCTCTCTCCACACCACTCTCCCATCCTCTCTCCACACCACTCTCCCATCCTCTCTCCACACCACTCTCCCATCCTCTCTCCACACCACTCCCATCCTCTCTCCACACCACTCCCATCCTCTCTCCACACCACTCCCATCCTCTCTCCACACCACTCCCATCCTCTCTCCCCACCACTCCCATCCTCTCTCCACACCACTCTCCCATCCTCTCTCCACACCACTCTCCCATCCTCTCTCCACACCACTCTCCCATCCTCTCTCCACACCACTCTCCCATCCTCTCTCCCCACAACTACCATCCACTCTCCCCACCACTCCCATCCTCTCTCCACACCACTCTCCCATCCTCTCTCCACACCACTCTCCCATCCTCTCTCCACACCACTCTCCCATCCTCTCTCCCCACCACTCCCATCCTCTCTCCCCACACCTCCCATCCTCTCTCCCCACACCTCCCATCCTCTCTCCCCACACCTCCCATCCTCTCTCCCCACACCTCCCATCCTCTCTCCCCACACCTCCCATCCTCTCTCCCCACCACTCCCATCCTCTCTCCCCACCACTCCCATCCTCTCTCCCCACCACTCCCATCCTCTCTCCCCATACCTCCCTCCACAGCTCCTGCCCCTCCCCATCACAAATACCATATCATTGCATTTCTCCCTCCATACCTCCTCCTCCACCTCTCCCTCCATACCCCCACCTCTCCCTCCATACCCCCACCTCTCCCTCCATACCCCCCACATACCCCCACCTCTCCCTTCATACCCCCACCTCTCTCCCCATACCCCCACCTCTCTCCCCATACCCCCACCTCTCTCCCCATACCTCCATCTCTCCCTACATACATCCACCTCTCCCTCCATACCCCCACCTCTCCCTCCATACCTCCACCTCTCCCTACATACCTCCACCTCTACCTCCATACCCCCACCTCTCCCTCCATACCCATACCTCTACCTCCATACCTCCATCTCTCCCTCCATACCTCCACCTCTCCCTCCATACCCATACCTCTCCCTACATACCCCCACCTCTCCCTCCATACCTCTCCCTCCATACCCCCACCTCTCCCTCCATACCTCCACCTCTCCCTCCATACCCCCACCTCTCTCCCCATACCCCCACCTCTCTCCCCATACCCCCACCTCTCTCCCCATACCCCCACCTCTCCCTCCATACCCCCACCTCTCCCTACCTCTCCCTACATACCCCCACCTCTCCCTCCATACCTCCACCTCTCCCTCCATACCTCCACCTCTCCCTCCATACCTCCACCTCTCCCTCCATACCTCCACCTCTCCCTCCATACCTCCACCTCCATACCTCCACCTCTCCCTCCATACCTCCACCTCTCCCTCCATACCTCCACCTCCTCCTTTCCTTTGTCTGTCAGAGTTTAAACAGTATTCCTTATCTTTCTCTTCTTTCTTTCTGTTTTGCTTCTGAGAAAAATGCAATTGAGGTATTGGTCCAATATTTTCTGCATGGGGACAGCCAGGTGGGAGGGAGGGACGGGGTCAGGGAGTGGAGGAAGCCCAAAATGACCCAGCAGCAGCAGAGGCAATCAGGATGATAAGAAACCCCTGTGAAAGAAAGACGAGAGAGAGAAGAAAAGAAAAGGGTTGACAGAGGAAACAGAAAGGGGAGATTGGGAAAGGATGGAAAGGTAAGAACGTGTCTACTGGCTGCTAAAGGGTGCAGGGCATGGTGTCCTGGGCTCTGAGGGGTATAGAGGGTGTAGGACGAGGGGTCCTGGGCTCTGAGGGGTATAGAGGGTGTAGGACGAGGGGTCCTGGGCTCTGAGGGGTATAGAGGGTGTAGGACGAGGGGTCCAGGGCTCTGAGGGGTATAGAGGGTGTAGGACGAGGTGTCCTGGGCTCTGAGGGGTATAGAGGGTGTAGGACGAGGGGTCCTGGGCTCTGAGGGGTAAAGAGGGTGTAGGACGTGGGGTCCTGGGCTCTGAGGGGTATAGAGGGTGTAGGACGAGGGGTCCTGGGCTCTGAGGGGTATAGAGGGTGTAGGACGAGGGGTCCTGGGCTCTGAGGGGTATAGAGGGTGTAGGACGAGGGGTCCTGGGCTCTGAGGGGTATAGAGGGTGTAGGACGAGGGGTCCTGGGCTCTGAGGGGTATAGAGGGTGTAGGACGAGGGGTCCTGGGCTCTGAGGGGTATAGAGGGTGTAGGACGAGGTGTCCTGGGCTCTTAGGGGTATAGAGGGTGTAGGACGAGGGGTCCTGGGCTCTGAGGGGTAAAGAGGGTGTAGGACGTGGGGTCCTGGGCTCTGAGGGGTAAAGAGGGTGTAGGACGTGGGGTCCTGGGCTCTGAGGGGTATAGAGGGTGTAGGACGAGGGGTCCTGGGCTCTGAGGGGTATAGAGGGTGTAGGACGAGGGGTCCTGGGCTCTGAGGGGTATAGAGGGTGTAGGACGAGGGGTCCTGGGCTCTGAGGGGTATAGAGGGTGTAGGACGAGGGGTCCTGGGCTCTGAGGGGTAAAGAGGGTGTAGGACGAGGGGTACTGGGCTCTGAGGGGTAAAGAGGGTGTAGGACGTGGGGTCCTGGGCTCTGAGGGGTATAGAGGGTGTAGGACGAGGGGTCCTGGGCTCTGAGGGGTATAGAGGGTGTAGGACGAGGGGTCCTGGGCTCTGAGGGGTATAGAGGGTGTAGGACGAGGGGTCCTGGGCTCTGAGGGGTATAGAGGGTGTAGGACGAGGGGTCCTGGGCTCTGAGGGGTATAGAGGGTGTAGGACGAGGTGTCCTGGGCTCTGAGGGGTATAGAGGGTGTAGGACGAGGGGTCCTGGGCTCTGAGGGGTAAAGAGGGTGTAGGACGTGGGGTCCTGGGCTCTGAGGGTTATAGAGGGTGTAGGACGAGGGGTCCTGGGCTCTGAGGGGTATAGAGGGTGTAGGACGAGGGGTCCTGGGCTCTGAGGGGTATAGAGGGTGTAGGACGAGGGGTCCTGGGCTCTGAGGGGTATAGAGGGTGTAGGACGAGGGGTCCTGGGCTCTGAGGGGTATAGAGGGTGTAGGACGAGGGGTCCTGGGCTCTGAGGGGTATAGAGGGTGTAGGACGAGGGGTCCTGGGCTCTGAGGGGTATAGAGGGTGTAGGACGAGGGGTCCTGGGCTCTGAGGGGTATAGAGGGTGTAGGACGAGGGGTCCTGGGCTCTGAGGGGTATAGAGGGTGTAGGACGAGGGGTCCTGGGCTCTGAGGGGTATAGAGGGTGTAGGACGAGGTGTCCTGGGCTCTTAGGGGTATAGAGGGTGTAGGACGAGGGGTCCTGGGCTCTGAGGGGTAAAGAGGGTGTAGGACGTGGGGTCCTGGGCTCTGAGGGGTAAAGAGGGTGTAGGACGTGGGGTCCTGGGCTCTGAGGGGTATAGAGGGTGTAGGACGAGGGGTCCTGGGCTCTGAGGGGTATAGAGGGTGTAGGACGAGGGGTCCTGGGCTCTGAGGGGTATAGAGGGTGTAGGACGAGGGGTCCTGGGCTCTGAGGGGTATAGAGGGTGTAGGACGAGGGGTCCTGGGCTCTGAGGGGTAAAGAGGGTGTAGGACGAGGGGTCCTGGGCTCTGAGGGGTAAAGAGGGTGTAGGACGTGGGGTCCTGGGCTCTGAGGGGTATAGAGGGTGTAGGACGAGGGGTCCTGGGCTCTGAGGGGTATAGAGGGTGTAGGACGAGGGGTCCTGGGCTCTGAGGGGTATAGAGGGTGTAGGACGAGGGGTCCTGGGCTCTGAGGGGTATAGAGGGTGTAGGACGAGGGGTCCTGGGCTCTGAGGGGTATAGAGGGTGTAGGACGAGGTGTCCTGGGCTCTGAGGGGTATAGAGGGTGTAGGACGAGGGGTCCTGGGCTCTGAGGGGTAAAGAGGGTGTAGGACGTGGGGTCCTGGGCTCTGAGGGTTATAGAGGGTGTAGGACGAGGGGTCCTGGGCTCTGAGGGGTATAGAGGGTGTAGGACGAGGGGTCCTGGGCTCTGAGGGGTATAGAGGGTGTAGGACGAGGGGTCCTGGGCTCTGAGGGGTATAGAGGGTGTAGGACGAGGGGTCCTGGGCTCTGAGGGGTATAGAGGGTGTAGGACGAGGGGTCCTGGGCTCTGAGGGGTATAGAGGGTGTAGGACGAGGTGTCCTGGGCTCTTAGGGGTATAGAGGGTGTAGGACGAGGGGTCCTGGGCTCTGAGGGGTAAAGAGGGTGTAGGACGTGGGGTCCTGGGCTCTGAGGGGTAAAGAGGGTGTAGGACGTGGGGTCCTGGGCTCTGAGGGGTATAGAGGGTGTAGGACGAGGGGTCCTGGGCTCTGAGGGGTATAGAGGGTGTAGGACGAGGGGTCCTGGGCTCTGAGGGGTATAGAGGGTGTAGGACGAGGGGTCCTGGGCTCTGAGGGGTATAGAGGGTGTAGGACGAGGGGTCCTGGGCTCTGAGGGGTAAAGAGGGTGTAGGACGAGGGGTCCTGGGCTCTGAGGGGTAAAGAGGGTGTAGGACGTGGGGTCCTGGGCTGTGAGGGGTATAGAGGGTGTAGGACGAGGGGTCCTGGGCTCTGAGGGGTATAGAGGGTGTAGGACGAGGGGTCCTGGGCTCTGAGGGGTATAGAGGGTGTAGGACGAGGGGTCCTGGGCTCTGAGGGGTAAAGAGGGTGTAGGACGAGGGGTCCTGGGCTCTGAGGGGTATAGAGGGTGTAGGACGAGGGGTCCTGGGCTCTGAGGGGTATAGAGGGTGTAGGACGAGGGGTCCTGGGCTCTGAGGGGTATAGAGGGTGTAGGACGAGGGGTCCTGGGCTCTGAGGGGTATAGAGGGTGTAGGACGAGGGGTCCTGGGCTCTGAGGGGTATAGAGGGTGTGAAGGGAGAAAAAAAGTGATTGATATCCCGGTCATACCAAGACACAACCCAGCCAACTAGAGAAAACAGAAAGGGGAGATTGGGAAAGGCTAGCTAGTGACCCTTGACCTTTAGACTCTGTTGAAGCTGATCAGCCATGCATGACCAGGGAGCTAAGCCAACCAGCCTCAACCAATGAGAAACTCACTATAGGTCAGTTATCATCAAAGGAGGTATTCGCCACAGAGTGGAGCGTTAATAGGGAGGAAGTGAGAAGAGAAATCAGGACTACAATCCTAACCCTTATCAACAGAAGAATAGTGACCAGCCTTTTCAATTAGAGGTTTTATTTACTTAACTCGTAAATCAGGCAGACTTAGAAGTTATCATCAAAGGAGGTATTCACCACAGGGTGGAGCATCAATAGGGAGGAAGTGAGAAGACTAGCTCAGATTTAATAATAGAACTTAGAACCCACCAGACCTGATCAACAAGCTAACGCTCTAGACTTAATAATAGAACTTAGAACCCACCAGACCTGATCAACAAGCTAACGCTCTAGACTTAATAATAGAACTTAGAACCCACCAGACCTGATCAACAAGCTAACGCTCTAGACTTAATAATAGAACTTAGAACCCACCAGACCTGATCAACAAGCTAACGCTCTAGACTTAATAATAGAACTTAGAACCCACCAGACCTGATCAACAAGCTAACGCTCTAGACTTAATAATAGAACTTAGAACCCACCAGACCTGATCAACAAGCTAACGCTCTAGACTTAATAATAGAACTTAGAACCCACCAGACCTGATCAACAAGCTAACGCTCTAGACTTAATAATAGAACTTAGAACCCACCAGACCTGATCAACAAGCTAACGCTCTAGACTTAATAATAGAACTTAGGACCCACACATGCACAAACCAAGACTACTCATTTAACCCTTTACACATTGAAAATGTCAGATTTGGGCACTGATAAACGGTTAAATTGGAACATAGTGTCTGTACAGTAACATGACATCAGAGCCCTGGCTCTGTGCTTCACCCAGCTGTATGGGTTTAGACTGACAGACGTTCTGAACTGGAGAACCACAACAAGTTACCCTCCATCCCTTCAGATAATTTAGCTACTTTTGCTAAAATGATTGTTGTCTGACTGGAGGGAGGGAAAATGCTGTAAATTAAGAGGACTTATATTTTATTTTGAACGATGAGACGTTGAGGTTTTTATAATAAATATCACTTTAATATCATACAAGCAAGCCAAACACCCGTGAGTAATGTTCATTTTCACATTTCCATATCATAAAACTCATGTCATATACACAGTGTCAACGACTATGATCACCATGTTAGATGTACAGTTACCAGATGACATGGCGTCATACAAATACCAGTGTGTTTGATCTAGTTCCTCAACGGCACAGCAAGGAGAGCTCAAAACAAAATCACCTTATAGCTGAAGACGCTTCTTTGAGTCATAAAAGGGAATTGAAATGATTTAGGAAATGTGCACACTTCGGAGAGGTGTTTAGTCACTGGGCACACTAGTTAGTCCTCTCACGCAAACCCTTTTTTCATTTGTTTATCTTATGTTGCACCTACCCAACATTTTCCAGGAATATTCTCCTCATGTTACTGAATGTATCCAGAGTATTTTCAGATTGTTGCTGTAAAAAAAAAAATGTGGCAAAAAGGCAAGTAAATGTAAACTGCATATGAAATCATGAGTGTAATGTTTGGATTCAGTCTCGTGTCAGGTGGTTAGGAGGGCCAATGTAGTAGCATGTCATGCTTTACACTGTAGGCAGTACAAGTAAGGCCCTCAGTGGCAGACTGAACTGATAACGTCAGGACTACAGACTGAACTGATGACGTCAGGACTGAACTGATAACGTCAGGACTACAGACTGACCTGATAACGTCAGGACTACAGACTAAACTGATAACGTCAGGACTGAACTGATAACGTCAGGACTACAGACTGAACTGATAACGTCAGGACTACAGACTGAACTGATAACGTCAGGACTACAGACCGAACTGATAACGTCAGGACTACAGACTGACCTGATAACGTCAGGACTACAGACTGACCTGATAACGTCAGGACTGAACTGATAACGTCAGGACTACAGACTGAACTGATGACGTCAGGACTACAGACTAAACTGATAATGTCAGGACTGAACTGATAACGTCAGGACTACAGACTGAACTGATAACGTCAGGACTGAACTGATGACGTCAGGACTACAGACTGAACTGATAACGTCAGGACTACAGACTGAACTGACGACGTCAGGACTACAGACTGAACTGATAACGTCAGGACTACAGACTGAACTGATAACGTCAGGACTACAGACTGAACTGATAACGTCAGGACTGAACTGATAACGTCAGGACTACAGACTGAACTGATAACGTCAGGACTACAGACTGAACTGATAACGTCAGGACTACAGACTGAACTGATAACGTCAGGACTACAGACTGAACTGATAACGTCAGGACTGAACTGATAACGTCAGGACTACAGACTGTACTGATAACGTCAGGACTGAACTGATAACGTCAGGACTACAGACTGAACTGACAACGTCAGGACTACAGACTGAACTGACGACGTCAGGACTACAGACTGAACTTATGACGTCAGGACTACAGACTGAACTGATGACGTCAGGACTGAACTGATAACGTCAGGACTACAGACTGTACTGATAACGTCAGGACTGAACTGATAACGTCAGGACTACAGACTGAACTGACAACGTCAGGACTACAGACTGAACTGACGACGTCAGGACTACAGACTGAACTTATGACGTCAGGACTACAGACTGAACTGATGACGTCAGGACTGAACTGATAATGTCAGGACTACAGACTGAACTGATGACGTCAGGACTACAGACTGAACTGACAACGTCAGGACTGAACTGATAACGTCAGGACTACAGACTGAACTGATAACGTCAGGACTACAGACCGAACTGATAACGTCAGGACTACAGACCGAACTGATAACGTCAGGACTACAGTCTGAACTGATAACGTCAGGACTACAGACTGAACTGATAACGTCAGGACTACAGACTGAACTGATAACGTCAGGACTGAACTGATAACGTCAGGACTACAGACCGAACTGATAACGTCAGGACTACAGACTGAACTGATAACGTCAGGACTACAGACTGAACTGACAACGTCAGGACTGAACTGATAACGTCAGGACTACAGACCGAACTGATAACGTAAGGACTACAGACTGAACTGATAACGTCAGGACTACAGACTGAACTGATAACGTCAGGACTACAGACTAAACTGATAACGTCAGGACTGAACTGATAACGTCAGGACTACAGACTGAACTGATAACGTCAGGACTACAGACTGAACTGATGACGTCAGGACTACAGACTGAAATGATAACGTCAGGACTACAGACTGAACTGATAACGTCAGGACTACAGACCGAACTGATAACGTCAGGACTACAGACTGAACTGATAACGTCAGGACTACAGACTGAACTGATAACGTCAGGACTACAGACTGAACTGATAATGTCAGGACTACAGACTGACCTGATAACGTCAGGACTACAGACTGACCTGATAACGTCAGGACTACAGACTGACCTGATAACGTCAGGACTACAGACTGACCTGATAATGTCAGGACTGAACTGATAACGTCAGGACTACAGACTGAACTCATGACGTCAGGACTACAGACTAAACTGATAATGTCAGGACTGAACTGATAACGTCAGGACTACAGACTGAACTGATAACGTCAGGACTACAGACTGACCTGATAACGTCAGGACTACAGACTAAACTGATAACGTCAGGACTGAACTGATAACGTCAGGACTACAGACTGAACTGATAACATCAGGACTACAGACTGAACTGATGACGTCAGGACTACAGACTGAACTGATAACGTCAGGACTACAGACTGAACTGATAACGTCAGGACTACAGACTGAACTGATAACGTCAGGACTGAACTGATAACGTCAGGACTACAGACTGAACTGATAACGTCAGGACTACAGACTGAACTGATAACGTCAGGACTACAGACTGAACTGATAACGTCAGGACTACAGACTGAACTGATAACGTCAGGACTACAGACTGAACTGATGACGTCAGGACTACAGACTGAACTGACGACGTCAGGACTACAGACTGAACTGACGACGTCAGGACTACAGACTGAACTGACGACGTCAGGACTACAGACTGAACTGACGACGTCAGGACTACAGACTGAACTGATGACGTCAGGACTACAGACTGAACTGATAACGTCAGGACTGAACTGATAACGTCAGGACTACAGACTGAACTGATAACATCAGGACTGAACTGATGACATCAGGACTACAGACTGAACTGATGACGTCAGGCCTACAGACTGAACTGATAACGTCAGGACTACAGACTGAACTGACAACGTCAGGACTGAACTGATAACGTCAGGACTACAGACTGACCTGATAACGTCAGGACTACAGACTGACCTGATAATGTCAGGACTGAACTGATAACGTCAGGACTACAGACTGAACTCATGACGTCAGGACTACAGACTAAACTGATAATGTCAGGACTGAACTGATAACGTCAGGACTACAGACTGAACTGATAACGTCAGGACTGAACTGATGACATCAGGACTACAGACTGAACTGATAACGTCAGGACTACAGACTGAACTGATGATGTCAGGACTACAGACTGAACTGATGATGTCAGGACTACAGACTGTACTGATAACGTCAGGACTGAACTGATAACGTCAGGACTACAGACTGAACTGATAACGTCAGGACTACAGACCGAACTGATAACGTCAGGACTACAGACTGAACTGATAACGTCAGGACTACAGACTGAACTGATAACGTCAGGACTGAACTGATAACGTCAGGACTACAGACTGAACTGATAATGTCAGGACTGAACTGATAACGTCAGGACTACAGACTGAACTGATAACGTCAGGACTACAGACTGAACTGATGACGTCAGGACTACAGACTGAACTGATGATGTCAGGACTACAGACTGAACTGATAACGTCAGGACTACAGACCGAACTGATAACGTCAGGACTACAGACTGAACTGATAACGTCAGGACTACAGACTGAACTGATAACGTCAGGACTGAACTGATAACGTCAGGACTACAGACTGAACTGATAACGTCAGGACTACAGACTGAACTGATAACGTCAGGACTACAGACTGAACTGATAACGTCAGGACTACAGACTGAACTGATAACGTCAGGACTACAGACTGAACTGACGACGTCAGGACTACAGACTGAACTGACGACGTCAGGACTACAGACTGAACTGACGACGTCAGGACTACAGACTGAACTGACGACGTCAGGACTACAGACTGAACTGACGACGTCAGGACTACAGACTGAACTGATGACGTCAGGACTACAGACTGAACTGATAACGTCAGGACTGAACTGATAACGTCAGGACTACAGACTGAACTGATAACATCAGGACTGAACTGATGACATCAGGACTACAGACTGAACTGATGACGTCAGGCCTACAGACTGAACTGATAACGTCAGGACTACAGACTGAACTGATAACGTCAGGACTACAGACCGAACTGATAACGTCAGGACTACAGACTGAACTGATAACGTCAGGACTACAGACCGAACAGATAACGTCAGGACTACAGACTGAACTGATAACGTCAGGACTACAGACTGAACTGATAACGTCAGGACTACAGACTGAACTGATAACGTCAGGACTGAACTGATAACGTCAGGACTACAGACCGAACTGATAACGTCAGGACTACAGACTGAACTGATAACGTCAGGACTACAGACCGAACTGATGACGTCAGGACTACAGACTGAACTGATAACGTCAGGACTACAGACTGAACTGATAACGTCAGGACTGAACTGATAACGTCAGGACTACAGACTGAACTGATAACGTCAGGACTACAGACTGAACTGATAACGTCAGGACTACAGACTGAACTGATGACGTCAGGACTACAGACCGAACTGATAACGTCAGGACTACAGACTGAACTGATAACGTCAGGACTACAGACCGAACTGATAACGTCAGGACTACAGACTGAACTGATAACGTCAGGACTACAGACTGAACTGATAACGTCAGGACTACAGACTGAACTGATAATGTCAGGACTGAACTGATAACGTCAGGACTACAGACTGAACTGATAACGTCAGGACTACAGACTGAACTGATGACGTCAGGACTACAGACTGAACTGATAACGTCAGGATTACAGACTGAACTGATAACGTCAGGACTACAGACTGAACTGATAACGTCAGGACTACAGACCGAACTGATAACGTCAGGACTACAGACTGAACTGATAACGTCAGGACTACAGACTGAACTGATAACGTCAGGACTACAGACTGAACTGATAACGTCAGGACTGAACTGATAACGTCAGGACTACAGACTATAAACACTGTGCCACAGCTTGAAGACGACCAAAGACACAACACACACTCACACACACAATGAATTTGACATTTCAATCGAAGATAGAATATGAATGGTCTCTTTTTACACTTTCCCAGCTGGAAGACTTATTTCCTGCCTCTCTCTCTCCCCTCCCTCTCTCTCCCCCCTCCCTCTCTCTCCCCCCTCCCCCCTCCCTCTCTCTCCCCCTCTTCCTCCTCCCTCTCTTCCTCCTCCCTCTCCCCTCTCCGTCTCTCTCCTCTCTTTCCGGGCATCGTTAGGAGCAGCAGGGGAACTCGTTAGAAGAGCTGTATAATGGGACCTCCCTTAATGGTTTGTACCTTTAGCCACAGCTTACCACCCCCTGGTACACTCTCACACACACCCCAAAGTTAAGGGAGGACCATGTTTTTGGATCCAGTAAAAATATGTTTGTTGTCAGTGACATGGATAACAAGACTTATAAAAACAGCTTTAATGCCAACAGCTCCTGACTGGCTAACTAACTATGTAGAAAGGTTATCTATGACACACCCCAGCCTGAACTAGACTGTAGTAAACCGGAAGTAAATCAGCAAAGGAATGGCTTCAACAGAGGAAAATACGCCTTCTGCAGTGGCCCAGTCAAAGTCCTGACCTCAACCCGATTGAGATGCTGTGGCATGAACTCAAGAGAGCAGTTCACACCAGACATCCCAAGAATATTGCTGAACTAAAACAGTTTTTTAAAGAAAATGGTCCAAAATTCCTCCTGACCGTTGTGCAGGTCTGATCCACAACTACAGAAAACGTTTGGTTGAGGTTATTGCTGCCAAAGGAGGGTCAACCAGTTATTAAATCCAAGGGTTCACATACTTTTCCCACCCTGCACTGTGAATGTTTACACGGTGTGTTCAATAAAGACATGAAAACGTAAAATTGTTTGTGTGTTATTAGTTTAAGCAGACTGTGTTTGTCTATTGTTGTGACCTAGATGAAGATCAGATCAAATTTTATGACCAATTTATGCAGAAAATCCAGGTAATTCCAAAGGGATCACAGACTTTTTCTTGCCTCTGTAATTCCCACTTCTCTGGTTCTGACACACTGTACAGTAAACCAACAGCCAAGGACTCCACTGTACAGTAAACCAACAGCCAAGGACTCCACTGTACAGTAAACCAACAGCCAAGGACTCCACTGTACAGTAAACCAACAGCCAAGGACTCCACTGTACAGTAAACCAACAGCCAAGGACTCCACTGTACAGTAAACCAACAGCCAAGGACTCCACTGTACAGTAAACCAACAGCCAAGGACTCCACTGTACAGTAAACCAACAGCCAAGGACTCCACTGTACAGTAAACCAACAGCCAAGGACTCCACTGTACAGTAAACCAACAGCCAAGGACTCCACTGTACAGTAAACCAACAGCCAAGGACTCCACTGTACAGTAAACCAACAGCCAAGGACTCCACTGTACAGTAAACCAACAGCCAAGGACTCCACTGTACAGTAAACCAACAGCCAAGGACTCCACTGTACAGTAAACCAACAGCCAAGGACTCCACTGTACAGTAAACCAACAGCCAAGGACTCCACTGTACAGTAAACCAACAGCCAAGGACTCCACTGTACAGTAAACCAACAGCCAAGGACTCCACTGTACAGTAAACCAACAGCCAAGGACTCCACTGTACAGTAAACCAACAGCCAAGGACTCCACTGTACAGTAAACCAACAGCCAAGGACTCCACTGTACAGTAAACCAACAGCCAAGGACTCCACTGTACAGTAAACCAACAGCCAAGGACTCCACTGTACAGTAAACCAACAGCCAAGGACTCCACTGTACAGTAAACCAACAGCCAAGGACTCCACTGTACAGTAAACCAACAGCCAAGGACTCCACTGTACAGTAAACCAACAGCCAAGGACTCCACTGTACAGTAAACCAACAGCCAAGGACTCCACTGTACAGTAAACCAACAGCCAAGGACTCCACTGTACAGTAAACCAACAGCCAAGGACTCCACTGTACAGTAAACCAACAGCCAAGGACTCCACTGTACAGTAAACCAACAGCCAAGGACTCCACTGTACAGTAAACCAACAGCCAAGGACTCCATTGTGACGATCTGAGACCTAAACACTTATTCCAAAGCCTGTCAGTCTGCTACTGCCAGGAACAGTTACAATGAGCAGATCTAAGGTAGGTGTGTAGGTGTGTGTGTGTGTGTGTGTGTGTGTGTGTGTGTGTGTGTGTGTGTGTGTGTGTAGGTGTGTGTGTAGGTGTGTGTGTAGGTGTGTGTGTAGGTGTGTGTGTAGGTGTGTGTGTGTGTAGGTGTGTGTGTGTAGGTGTGTGTGTGTAGGTGTGTGTGTGTAGGTGTGTGTGTGTGTGTGTGTGTGTGTGTTAGTGTGTGTGTTAGTGTGTGTAGGTGTGTGTGTGTGTGTGTGTGTGTGTGTGTGTGTGTAGGTGTGTGTGTGTGTGTGTGTGTGTGTGTGTGTGTGTGTGTGAGAGTGAGTGTGTAGGTGTGTGTGTGTGTAGGTGTGTGTGTGTGTGTGTGTGTGTGTGTGTGTGTGTGTGTAGGTGTGTGTGTGTGTGTGTGTGTGTGTGTGTGTGTGTGTGTGTGAGAGTGAGTGTGTAGGTGTGTGTGTGTGTAGGTGTGTGTGTGTGTGTGTGTGTGTGTGTGTGTGTGTAGGTGTGTGTAGGTGTGTGTGTGTAGGTGTGTGTGTGTAGGTGTGTGTGTGTAGGTGTGTGTTAGTGTGTGTGTTAGTGTGTGTGTAGGTGTGTGTTAGTGTGTCTGTTAGTGTGTCTGTTAGTGTGTATGTGTATGTTAATGTGTATGTGTGTGTGTGTGAGTGAGTGTGTGAGTGAGTGAGTGAGTGAGTGAGTGAGTGAGTGAGTGTGTGAGTGAGTGAGTGAGTGTGTGTGTGTGTGTGTGTGTGAGTGAGTGAGTGAGTGAGTGACCACTGAGCTGACCTGGGAGAAGTTATACCAGTAACTGCTTGGCTGATCCCAGGCCTGTCTTGCTCTGCCAGAAACCACTAACTTATGATGGGCAGATTGGGCACTCCACATCACTAGCTGTCACAAGGCCTGTCCTTCTTTGGTTTTATCACGTCTTTTAGGGAATTGCAGGAAACTTCCCACACTCCAGTATTAGGTCTGCTCTCCCCTCTGCTCTCCCCTCTGCTCTGCTCTCCCCTCTGCTCTCCCCTCTACTCTCCCCTCTACTCTGGTCTGCTCTCCCCTCTACTCTGGTCTGCTCTCCCCTCTGCTCTCCCCTCTGCTCTGGTCTACTCTCCCCTCTGCTCTGGTCTGCTCTCCCCTCTACTCTCCCCTCTGCTCTGGTCTGCTCTCCCTCTGCTCTGGTCTGCTCTCCCCTCTACTCTCCCCTCTGCTCTGGTCTGCTCTCCCCTCTGCTCTCCCCTCTGCTCTGGTCTGCTCTCCCCTCTGCTCTGGTCTGCTCTCCCCTCTGCTCTGGTCTGCTCTCCCCTCTGCTCTCCCCTCTGCTCTGGTCTACTCTCCCCTCTGCTCTCCCATCTCCCCTTTCAGAACAGGACAATACTCAGACTGTTGGATCTACAGATCTAGTATCTTAATTTGACCCAGTTTCTCACAGCAACAAAATAATCCTGCAGCAACAGGAACAGCGAATTATTATGTGGATTATAATGAATGGATATTGTTTTGGTAAGGGTTGATACATTTGTTATTAGTGCAAACAAAACTTACAAATGACAAAACTTACAAATTACGAACCTTCGAAGCCTTTTTAAACCTTGAATACACTACAAGCTTGCATTTCCTGCTGTGCAGGATGATTAAATTAAGATACGGCATCTGTAATGATCTACTGACACATCTACTGAGAGTGTGAGAAATGAAAGGAACAACCCATATCAAGGGAACAACCCATAAAGAGAACAACCCATATCAAGAGAACAACCCATAAAGAGAACAACCCATAAAGAGAACAACCCATATCAAGAGAACAACCCATAAAGAGAACAACCCATAAAGAGAAAAACCCATAAAGAGAACAACCCATAAAGAGAACAACCCATATCAAGAGAACAACCCATATCAAGAGAACAACCCATAAAGATAACAACTCATAAAGAGAACAACCCATATCAAGAGAACAACCCATAAAGAGAACAACCCATAAAGGGAACAACCCATAAAGAGAACAACCCATAAAGAGAACAACCCATATCAAGAGAACAACCCATAAAGAGAACAACTCATATCAAGAGAACAACCCATAAAGAGAACAACCCATATCAAGAGAACAACCCATCAAGAGAACAACCCATAAAGAGAACAACCCATATCAAGAGAACAACCCATAAAGGGAACAACCCATAAAGAGAACAACCCATATCAAGAGAACAACCCATAAAGGGAACAACCCATAAAGAGAACAACCCATATCAAGAGAACAACCCATAAAGAGAACAACCCATATCAAGAGAACAACCCATATCAAGAGAACAACCCATAAAGAGAACAACCCATATCAAGAGAACAACCCATAAAGAGAACAACCCATATCAAGAGAACAACCCATATCAAGAGAACAACCCATAAAGAGAACAACCCATATCAAGAGAACAACCCATAAAGGGAACAACCCATAAAGAGAACAACCCATATCAAGAGAACAACCCATAAAGAGAACAACCCATAAAGAGAACAACCCATATCAAAGGAACAACCCATAAAGGGAACAACCCATATCAAGAGAACAACCCATATCAAATGAACAACCCATATGAAAGGAACAACACATATCAAGGGAACAACCCATTGGATTTATCCCCACTTTGCCCTCATGAATTGTGTATAAAATGATCATAGCAAAGTATTTATTTCATTCATTTTGTAAGATTGAACACTTTGACGCATCACCATAATAAGAACACAGCCTTATTAGAGAGGAGAGGATACCCTCCCACACAGCTCCAGCAGCATATTTATGACCACTCTGCAGTCACAGCCTCTCTCCTCCAGCAGCCCTGCCATTAAAATGCAAATCAATATATAACATTTCTGACATGCGTTTTTCTGGATTTTTTTGTTGTTATTCTGTCTCTCACTGGTCAAATAAACCTACTATTAAAATTATAGACTGATCATTTCTTTATCAGTGGGCAAATGTACAAAATCAGCAGGGGATCAAATACTTTTTCCCCCTCACTGTAGCTGGAATGGAATCAATGGAGTGGAATCAAACACCTGGAAACCACATGAAATACCACTCCAGCCGTTAATATGAGCACATCCTCCCCAATTACAGTGCCACCAGCCACCTGTGTAGCTGAGGTAACCCCTCCTCTACCTTGCTTCTATCTTTATCTCATTTTTCTCTCTTTCTTTTCTTCATTATCCCTGTCTGTCATTCACCCTCGCTACAGCAGGGGCTTTGTGAGAGAGCCCCAGGACAGCAACACAAACAGACCCCACAGAGCCCCAGGACAGCAACACAAACAGACCCCACAGAGCCCCAGGACAGCAACACAAACAGACCCCACAGAGAGCCCCAGGACAGCAACACAAACAGACCCCACAGAGCCCCAGGACAACAACACAAACAGACCCCACAGAGCCCCAGGACAGCAACACAAACAGACCCCACAGAGCCCCAGGACAGCAACACAAACAGACCCCACAGAGCCCCAGGACAGCAACACAAACAGACCCCACAGAGCCCCAGGACAGCAACACAAACAGACCCCACAGAGAGCCCCAGGACAGCAACACAAACAGACCCCACAGAGCCCCAGGACAACAACACAAACAGACCCCACAGAGCCCCAGGACAGCAACACAAACAGACCCCACAGAGCCCCAGGACAGCAACACAAACAGACCCCACAGAGCCCCAGGACAGCAACACAAACAGACCCCACAGAGCCCCAGGACAGCAACACAATTAGACCCAACCAAATCATGAGAAAACTAAAATAGAATTACTTGACACATTGGAAAGAATTAACAAAAAAAACTGAGCAAACTAGAATGCTATTTGGCCCTAAACAGAGAGTACACAGTGGCAGAATACCTGACCACTGTGACTGACCTAAACTTAAGGAAACCTTTGACTATGTACAGACTCAGTGAGCATAGCCTTGGTATTGAGAAAGGCCACCGTAGGCAGACCTGGCTCTCAAGAGAAGACAGGCTATGTGCACACTGCCCACAAAATGAAATGGAAACTGAGCTGCACTTCCTAACCTCCTGCAAAATGTATGACCATATTAGAGACACATATTTCCCTCAGATTACACAGACCCACAAAGAATTTGAAAACAAATTATATTTTGATAAACTCCCATATCTACTGGGTGAAATACCACAGTGTGTCATCACAGCAGCAAGATGTGTGACCTGTTGCCACAAGAAAAGGGCAACCAGTGAATAACAAACACCATTGTAAATACAACCCATATTTGTGACTAGTTTCAGGAAATACTTCACATTTGAACATTTTTTATTATCAAAATGCCTTTTTTTGGCAGAAATGCCTTCTGGAACATGTGAACTTTTATGAGCCTTAATAACAAACTGGTATGCCATCTGTAAATATGAATAAAACTGTTCAATTAGGAGCCTTCCTGCTAGTCACGATTGGCTGAGATAATGAGTGGGCTGGACATGCCGAGAGATGAGTTCTGATTGGTCTGCCATGTAACAGGCTTCTGTCTATAATATGAGCTGGTCAGTATGTGTAGGTAATCCTTTCTAATGCTGCTTTTAATAAAGACATCACGTAGTAGAACTGCATCAGTGTTGCTCTCCACTTTCTGGAGGACCTTTCTGCAATCAAACGCCTGAATTTTCTCCATCTCCTTAGGTTTCATCCTAAGGAGATGGAGAAAATTCAGGCGTTTGATTGCAAATATGCAGATGGAGTCAAAAAGAGAAGACACAGAAGGCTGTTGTATAAAACAGCTGTCTCCGGATTACATCTTCAAACTAAGTGCAAACATGGCATCTGTGACAGAGAGGGAGAAGCATTCATCCATGTACACAGGTAAGATAGTCTAGCTAGCTAGATTTTCAGATATCGCACGTTTCTAATTTTGTCAGAAAGTCATTTTAATTTCACGTTAAAGTGTACTGTTAGCTAGCTAATGTTACATGTATGATCTGTGTAGTAATATTATTCATATATCAGAGTAATTTGCATTGCTAGTTATAGCCTTGTTAGCTAGCTAACATTAAACCTGGTTGGTTAGCTACCTGCATATTCATGCAGGGTAGTAACGTTATGAGTTGGGATTATGGTTCATTGTTTAGCTAGCTAGCCAGCTGCTAGCTACATGTCTAGACAAAAGACTCCACTATGCAACTAACCATTTCAATAGAATGTTTATGATGTCACTGCGACAACTGTCGATAGACGCAGCAGGTACATTTGCTCTGGTTATCTACTCTGACTTCAGAGCACTCTCGTCTGTGTGCCAGAGAGCAGAATAACTGACAAATGTACGAACGCTCAACACCCGTTGAAGATGGCCGGTGTCAGTAAACGTTGGCAAAAAAGCGTAATTCAATTGTTGCCAGCAGCACAGTTGCAGTCACCAACGCTCTGGATAACATGAAAACAGCCTAACCAGCTCTGCTAGGGAGAGTAAAATGATCAGAGTGAGCTGTTCTCTCATTTGTTTCTGGAAGTAGCTAGCAAGCTAGCCAACTTTAGCCAGTCAGCTTGGGTGCTTGACTGCTGCTGTTAGGACAGAACACTCGGATCAACTCTACTCCTCAGCCAGAGCATCCAGTGTGCACTCTGAACGCTTCGAGAGCGAATCACTCTGAATTTACGAGCGGCCAATCTGACAACGCTCTGAGGTTACGAAAGCCCAGAACACACTCTGGCACTCCAGATTACATTTACAAACACACCCGTAGTATAAACCAGCCTTTAGTCTTGAAATCTTTGGCTGTTTAGTACATGGCCTCACATGTGAATCCTTAAAGAGATGGGTGGGTAATGAAATATATGATATGAAATATGAGAGAGAGAGAGAGAGAGAGATGGAGAGAGAGAGGGGAGGAGAGTGATGGAGAGAGAGAGGGGAGGAGAGGAGAGATGGAGAGAGAGAGGGGAGGAGAGAGATGGAGAGAGAGAGAGGGGGGAGGAGAGAGATAGAGAGAGAGAGACAGAGAGACAGAGAGACAGAGAGACAGAGAGGAGGAGAGAGAGAGGGGAGGAGAGGAGGGAGAGAGAGAGGGGAGGAGAGGAGGGAGAGAGAGAGGGGAGGAGAGGAGAGAGAGAGAGGGGAGGAGAGGAGAGAGAGAGGGGAGGAGAGGAGGAGAGGAGAGAGAGAGGGGAGGAGAGGAGAGAGATGGAGAGAGAGAGGGGAGGAGAGAGATGGAGAGAGAGAGAGGGGGAGGAGAGAGATGGAGAGAGAGGGGGAGGAGAAAGATGGAGAGAGCGAGGGGGGAAAGATGGAGAGAGCGAGGGGGGAAGAGAGAGATGGGAGAGAGAGAGAGAGGGGAGGAGAGAGATGGAGAGAGAGAGGGGGAAGAGAGAGATGGAGAGAGGGGGAGGATAGAGATGGAGAGAGGGGGAGGAGAGAGATAGAGAGGGGGAGGAGAGAGATGGAGAGAGAGAGAGGGGAGGAGAGAGATGGAGAGAGAATGAGGGTGAATTACCTGTGCACTGAGCATTTCCACCCAGGTTTGAGTCCCAAATGGCCACCTATTCCCTATAGTGTGCACTACTTTGTGCCCTCGTCAAAAGTAGTGTACTATGTAGGGAACAGGGTGCCATTTGGGACGTAACCTATCAGTAAGTAGTGAGATATAAAAGCAGTCCATATCAATGCCAGGAAGCGTTGAGTTCCGAACAGTGTTGTTGACCTGTTGGCGCCATGCCATCTGCTGCATGTGAAAAACAATGTCCTACTTTAGCTACTAGTGAGAGAGAGAAATATTATCTCTCAGTACCGTATACCAGTGTGTATATCTCAGTACTGTATACCAGTGTGTATATCTCAGTACTGTATACCAGTGTATATATCTCAGTACTGTATACCAGTCCAGTGTATATCTCAGTACTGTATACCAGTGTATATATCTCAGTACTGTATACCAGTCCAGTGGATATCTCAGTACTGTATACCAGTGTGTATATCTCAGTACTGTATACCAGTGTGTATATCTCAGTACCGTATACCAGTGTATATATCTCAGTACTGTATACCAGTGATTATATCTCAGTACTGTATACCAGTGATTATATCTCAGTACTGTATACCAGTGTGTATATCTCAGTACCGTATACCAGTGTATATATCTCAGTACTGTATACCAGTGATTATATCTCAGTACTGTATACCAGTGTGTATATCTCAGTACTGTATACCAGTGTATATATCTCAGTGTATATATCTCAGTACTGTATACCAGTGTGTATATCTCAGTACTGTATACCAGTCCAGTGTATATATATCTCAGTACTGTATACCAGTGATTATATCTCCGTACTGTATACCAGTGTGTATATCTCAGTACCGTATACCAGTGTATATATCTCAGTACTGTATACCAGTGATTATATCTCAGTACTGTATACCAGTGATTATATCTCAGTACTGTATACCAGTGTGTATATCTCAGTACCGTATACCAGTGTATATATCTCAGTACTGTATACCAGTGATTATATCTCAGTACTGTATACCAGTGTGTATATCTCAGTACTGTATACCAGTGTATATATCTCAGTGTATATATCTCAGTACTGTATACCAGTGTGTATATCTCAGTACTGTATACCAGTCCAGTGTATATCTCAGTACTGTATACCAGTGATTATATCTCAGTACTGTATACCAGTGATTATATCTCAGTACTGTATACCAGTGTGTATATCTCAGTACCGTATACCAGTGTATATATCTCAGTACTGTATACCAGTGATTATATCTCAGTACTGTATACCAGTGTGTATATCTCAGTACTGTATACCAGTGTGTATATCTCAGTACTGTATACCAGTGTGTATATCTCAGTACTGTATACCAGTCCAGTGTATATATCTCAGTACTGTATACCAGTGTATATATCTCAGTACTGTATACCAGTCCAGTGTATATATCTCAGTACTGTATACCAGTGTGTATATCTCAGTACTGTATACCAGTGATTATATCTCAGTACTGTATACAAGTGATTATGTCTCAGTACTGTATACCAGTCCAGTGTATATATCTCAGTACTGTATACCAGTGTATATATCTCAGTACTGTATACCAGTGTATATATCTCAGTATATATACATCTCAGTACTGTATACCAGTCCAGTGTATATATCTCAGTACCGTATACCAGTGTATATATCTCGGTACTATATACCAGTGTATATATCTCAGTATATATATCTCAGATTGGCCTTTTAGATCAGAATGAATAAAAGGATATGAACAGGGGGACCTGATCCTTGATCAGGACTCCTTCTCTCTGAATACAAGGGGGAAAAGAGAGAGAGAGAGAGAACTAGAGTGAGGTAGTGGGAACAGACAGAGAGAGGGAGAGAGAGAGAATGAACTACAGGACAAAATACAAACCCTCCAACCCAAAAAGGCCTGTGGTGAAATGATAAAATATACAGACCACAAATTCCAATTGGCTATACTTAAACTTTTTAACATTATCCCCAATATTTGGAAACAAGGACCGATCACCCCAATCCACAAAAGTGGAGACAAATTTGACCTCAATAACTACTGTGGGATATGCGTCAACAGCAACCTTGGAAAAATCCTCTGCATTATCATTAACAGCAGACTCATACATTTCCTCAGTGAAAACAATGTACTGAGCAAATGTCAATTTGGCTTTTTACCAAATTACCGTAGAACAGACCACGTATTCACCCTGCACACTCTAACTGACAAACAAACAAACCAAAACAAAGGCAAAGTCTTCTCATGCTTTGTGGATTTCAAAAAAGCTTTCGACTCAATTTGGCATGAGGGTCTGCTATACAAATTGATGGAAATTGGTGTTGGGGGAGAAACATACGACATTATGAAATCCATGTAAACAAACAACAAGTGTGCTGTTAAAATTGGTAAAAAACACACACATTTCTTCCCAAAGGGCCGTGGGGTGAGACAGGGATGCAGCTTAAGCCCCACCCTCTTCAACAAATTGGCAAGGGCACTAGAACAGTCTGCAGCACCCGGCCTCACCCTACTAGAATCTGAAGTCAAATGTCTACTGTTTGCTGATGATCTGGTGCTTCAGTCCCCAACCAAGGAGGGTCTACAGCAGCACCTAGATCTTCTGCACAGATTCTGTCAGACCTGGTCCCTGACAATAAATCTCACTAAGACCAAAATAATGGTGTTCCAAAAAAGGTCCATTCGCCAGGACCACAAATACAAATTACATCTAGACACCGTTGCCGTAGATCACACAAAAAACGACACATACCTTGGCCTAAACATCAGTGCCACAGGTAACTTCCACAAAGCTGTGAACGATCTGAGAGACAAGGCAAGAAGGGCCTTCTATGCCATCAAAAGGAACATAAAATTTGACATACCAATTAGGATCTGGCTAAAAATACTTGAATCAGTTATAGAACTCATTGCCCTTTATGGTTGTGAGGTCTGGGTTCCACTCACCAACCAAGAATTCACAAAATGGGACAAACACCAAATTGAGACTCTGCATACAGAATTCTGCAAAAATATCCCTCGTGTACAACGTAAAACACCAAATAATGCATGCAGAGCAGAATTAGGCCGATACCCACTAATTATCAAAATCCAGAAAAGAGACATT
Source organism: Salmo salar (assembly GCF_965601325.2). NCBI lineage: Eukaryota > Metazoa > Chordata > Actinopteri > Salmoniformes > Salmonidae > Salmo > Salmo salar. The sequence continues at coordinate 109,240,598 of NC_138305.1, forward strand.
AAATTCTACAACCACCTAAAAGGAAGCGATTCCCAAACATTCCATAACAAAGCCATCACCTACAGAGAGATGAACCTGGAGAAGAGTCCCCTAAGCAAGCTGGTCCTGGGGCTCTCTTCACAAACACAAACAGACCCCACAGAGCCCCAGGACAGCAACACAATTAGAACCAACCAAGTCATGAGAAAACTAAAAGAGAATTACTTGACACATTGGAAAGAATTAACAAAAAAACTGGGCAAACTAGAATGCTATTTGGCCCTAAACAGAGAGGACACAGTGGCAGAATACCTGACCACTGTGACTGACCCAAACTTAAGGAAAGCTTTGACTATGTACAGACTCAGTGAGCATAGCCTTGCTATTGAGAAAGGCCACCGTAGGCAGACCTGGCTCTCAAGAGAAGACAGGCTATGTGCACACTGCCCACAAAATGAGGTGGAAACTGAGCTGTACTTCCTAACCTCCTGCTAAATATATGACCATATTAGAGACATATTTCGCTCAGATTACACAGATCCACAAAGTAAAATACCACAGTGTGCCATCACAGCAGCAAGATTTGTAACCTGTTGCCACAAGAAAAGGGCAACCAGTGAACAACAGACACCATTGTAAATACAACCCATATTTATGTTGATTTAATTTCCCTTTTGTACTTTAACTATTTGCACATCGTTACAGCATTGTACACTGCTCAAAAAAATAAAGGGAACACTTAAACAACACAATGTAACTTCAAGTCAATCACACTTCTGTGAAATCAAACTGTCCACATACATTTCACATACTGTTGTGCAAATGGAATAGACAACAGGTGGAAATTATAGGCAATAAGCAAGACACCCCAAATAAAGGAGTGGTTCTGCAGGTGGTGACCACGGACCACTTCTCAGTTCCTATGCTTCCTGGCTGATGTTTTAGTCACTTTTGAATGCTGGCGGTGCTTTCACTCTAGTGGTAGCATGAGACGGAGTCTACAACCCACACAAGTGTCTCAGGTAGTGCAGCTCATCCAGGATGGCACATCAATGCGAGCTGTGGCAAGAAGGTTTGCTGTGTCTGTCAGCGTAGTGTCCAGAGCATGGAGGCGCTACCAGGAGACAGGCCAGTACATCAGGAAACGTGGAGGAGGCCGTAGGAGGGCAACAACCCAGCAGCAGGACCGCTACCTCCGCCATTGTGCAAGGAGGAGCAGGAGGAGCACTGCCAGAGCCCTGCAAAATGACCTCCAGCAGGCCACAAATGTGCATGTGTCTGCTCAAATGGTCAGAAACAGACTCCATGAGGGTGGTATGAGGGCCCGACGTCCACAGGTGGGGGTTGTGCTTACAGCCCAACACCGTGCAGGACGTTTGGCATTTGCCAGAGAACACCAAGATTGGCAAATTCGCCACTGGCGCCCTGTGCTCTTCACAGATGAAAGCAGGTTCACACTGAGCACGTGACAGACGTGACAGAGTCTGGAGATGCCGTGGAGAACGTTCTGCTGCCTGCAACATCCTCCAGCATGACCGGTTTGGCGGTGGGTCAGTCATGGTGTGGGGTGGCATTTCTTTGGGGGGCCGCACAGACCTCCATGTGCTCGCCAGAGGTAGCCTGACTGCCATTAGGTACCGAGATGAGAGCCTCAGACCCCTTGTGAGACCATATGCTGGTGCGGTTGGCCCTGGGTTCCTCCTAATGCAAGACAATGCTAGACCTCATGTGGCTGGAGTGTGTCAGCAGTTCCTGCAAGAGGAAGGCATTGATGCTATGGACTGGCCCGCCCGTTCTCCAGACCTGAATCCAATTGAGCACATCTGGGACATCATGTCTCGCTCCATCCACCAACGCCACGTTGCACCACAGACTGTCCAGGAGTTGGCGGATGCTTTAGTCCAGGTCTGGGAGGAGATCCCTCAGGAGACCATCCGCCACCTCATCAGGAGCATGCCCAGGCATTGTAGGGAGGTCATACAGGCACGTGGAGGCCACACACACTACTGAGCCTCATTTTGACTTGTTTTAAGGACATTACATCAAAGTTGGATCAGCCTGTAGTGTGGTTTTCCACTTTAATTTTGAGTGTGACTCCAAATCCAGACCGCCATGGGTTGATAAATTGGATTTCCATTGATTATTTTTGTGTGATTTTGTTGTCAACACATTCAACTATGTAAAGAAAAAAAGTATTTAATAAGATTATTTATTTCATTCAGATCTAGGATGTGTTGTTTAAGTGTTCCCTTTATTTTTTTGAGCAGTGTATATAGGCATAATATGACATTTGAAATGTCTTTATACTTTTGGAACTTCTGTGAGTGTAATGTTTTCTGTTAATTTTTGTTTAATTTCACTTTTGTTTATTATCTACTTCACTTGCTTTGGCAATGTAAACATATGTTTCCCATGCCAATAAAGCCCCTTGAATTGAATTGAATTGAATTGAATTGAATGATGACAGACAGACAGACAGACAGACAGACAGACAGACAGACAGACAGACAGACAGACAGACAGACAGACAGACAGACAGACAGACAGACAGACAGACAGACAGACAGACAGACAGACAGACAGACAGACAGACAGACAGACAGACAGACAGACAGACAGACAGACAGACAGACAGACAGACAGACAGACAGACAGACAGACAGACAGACAGACAGACAGACAGACAGACAGACAGACAGACAGACAGACAGACAGACAGACAGACAGACAGACAGACAGATAGATAGATAGATAGATAGATAGATAGATAGATAGATAGATAGATAGATAGATAGATAGATAGATAGATAGATAGATAGATAGATAGATAGATAGATAGATAGATAGATAGATAGATAGATAGATAGATAGATAGATAGATAGATAGATAGATGTAAGGGGAAGAAAGAGAAAGAGAGAGAAACAGAGGGTGAGGTAGGGGGAACAGAGAGAGAGAGAGAGAGAGAGAGAGAGAGAGAGAGAGAGAGGTAAGGGGGAGAAAGATAGAGAGAGAGAAACAGAGGGTGAGGTAGGGGGAAGAGAGAGAGAGAGGTAAGAGGAAGAAAGATAGAGAGAGAGAAACAGAGGGTGAGGTAGGGGGAAGAGAGAGAGAGAGAGAGAGAGAGAGAGAGGGTGAGGTAGGGGGAACAGAGAGAGAGAGGGACAGAGAGAGAGAGAACTAGAGGGTGAGGTAGGAGGAACAGAGAGAGAGAGAGAGAGAGAGAGAGAGAGAACAGAGCAGTGTAGAACAGAACAGAGCAGAGCAGAGAATAACAGAACAAAGCAGAATAGAGCAGAGTAGAGCAGCTTCCTGGTGTAACTGTATACCTCCACAGAAACAACAAAAGAACACAGCCCTGTGTGGTGCATCAGATGACAGGTGGTACAGTCTAACAGTAGGTTACAGTGTAAACACAACACAATGACAGATACATGAGAGAGAAGAGAAAGAGGTAGAGGAGTTGGGGGGATGGGAGGAGTGTGTGTGTGTGTGTGTGTGTGTGTGTGTGTGTGTGTGTGTGTGTGTGTGTGTGTGTGTGTACAGTATAATGTCTTACCTGTCCCAGGTCCAGGGTAACGTTGACCTCATTAAACTCTGTGCTGCGGGAGAGAGGAGGACTCTGCCACCATCTCTCTGTACCATCGATGGCATTGGTGATGGGGTGGGCTCTGTCACTATCCCCCATGGCGCAGGTATCACAGTACTGACCCTGAGGACGCACAGACCACTGAGTTAGGAGTTTAGGGAGGGATCATACAGCATCATTCACTTATTGACTTCAATCCTTCCTTATCACAGAACTAACCAAGACAATGACCTCAATGGAGGATTGACGAGAATTCTCTGGCGAACTTATGCTTCTAAAACAACAAGTCTAACGGTTTAATTCTCTATCTCTCTCATTTCAATTCAAGGCGCTTTATTGGCATGGGAAACATATGTTTACATTGCCAAAGCAAGTGAAGTAGATAAATAAACAAAAAGTGGAATAAACAATTTTAAAAAAATGAGCAGTAAACATTATACTCACAAAAGTATCAAGGGAACAGACATTTGAAATGTCATTTGATAGTGTTGTAACGATGTGCAAATACAGCGGCAAGAAAAAGTATGTGAACCCATTGGAATTACCTGGATTTCTACATAAATTGGTCATAACATTTGATCTGATCATCATCTAAGTCACAACAACAAGACAAACATAGTGTGCTTAAACTAATAACACACAAATGAATTGTATTTTTCTTGTCTATGTTGAATACATCATTCAAACATTCACCAGTGTAGGTTAGAAAAAGGATGTGAACCCCAAGCCTAATGACTTCTCTAAAAGCTAATTGGAGTCAGGAGTCAGCTAACCTGGAGTCCAATCAATGAGACGAGATTGGAGATGTTGGTTAGCGCTGCCTTGACCTATAAAAAACACTCACAAAATGTACGTTTGCTATTCACAAGAAGCATTGCCTGATGTGAACCATGCCTCGAACAAAAGAGATCTCAGAAGACCTAAGATTAAGAATTGTTGACTTGCATAAAGCTGGAAAAGGTTACAAAAGTATCTCTAAAAGCCTTGATGTTCATCAGTCCACGGTAAGACAAATTGTCTATAAGTGGATAAAGTTCAGCACTGTTGCTGCTCTCCCTGGGAGTGGCCGTCCTGCAAATATGACTGCAAGAGCACAGTGCAGAATGCTCAGTGAGGTTAAGAAGAATCCTAGAGTGTCAGCTAAAGACTTGCAGAAATCTCTGGAAGATGCTAACATCTCTGTTGACGAGTCTACGATACGTAAAACACTAAACAAGAATGGTGTTCATGGGAGGACACCATAGAAGAAGCCCCTGCTGTCCAAAAAAAACATTGCTGTAAAATATTCTGTGGACAGATGAAACTACAGTTGGGTTGTTTGGAAGGAACACACAACACTGTGTGTGGAGAAAAAAAGGCACAGCACACCAACATCAAAACCTCGTTCCAACTGTAAAGTATGGTGGAGGGAGCATCATGGTTTGGGGCTGCTTTGCTGCCTCAGGGCCTGGACAGCTTGCTATCACTGACGGAAAAATGGATTCCCAAGTTTATCGACAGTTTGCAGGAGAATGTAAGGCTATCTGTCTGCCAATTGAAGCTCAACAGAAGTTGGGTGATGCAACAGGACAACGACTCAAAACACAGAAGTAAATCAGCAAAGGAATGGCTTCAACAGAGGAAAATACGCCTTCTGCAGTGGCCCAGTCAAAGTCCTGACCTCAACCCGATTGAGATGCTGTGGCATGAACTCAAGAGAGCAGTTCACACCAGACATCCCAAGAATATTGCTGAACTGAAACAGTTTTTTTTAAAGAAAATGGTCCAAAATTCCTCCTGACCGTTGTGCAGGTCTGATCCACAACTACAGAAAACGTTTGGTTGAGGTTATTGCTGCCAAAGGAGGGTCAACCAGTTATTAAATCCAAGGGTTCACATACTTTTCCCACTCTGCACTGTGAATGTTTACACGGTGTGTTCAATAAAGACATGAAAATGTATAATTGTTTGTGTGTTATTTAGTTTAATCAGACTGTGTTTGTCTTATTGTTGTGACTTAGATGAAGATCAGACTAAATTTGATGACCAATTTTTTCAGAAATCCAGGTAATTCCAAAGGGTTCACATACTTTTTCTTGCCACTGTAGTTAATTTGCACATCGGGATTCTAGTGAAAACACTGTCAGAGATTTGATTTAATCTGTTTCTGTGTCTCTCTGTGTCTCTCTGTGTCTCTGTCTCTTTCTCTGTGTCTTACAGCCACTTAGTTGGCCCATCTATAAGGTAACATTTTAACATTAAACTTCAGTTGTTGCCGACGCATCGTTGTTACCTTATCGTCTATATTTTTTAATTCTATTGAATAACCTCAAACAAATAATCTGTCAACACAACCTGTTTCTATAATCTGGTGCAGAAGACTAAAGTCTTCAGTTCAGTCCTGTGAAATCGGCTAGTCTGGAGCATCTGTTGCAGAATGTAACCTATTTTTTTTTTCTTTGACATAAAAGTTATACACTACATGACCAAATGTATGTGGACACCTGCTCGTACGAGCATCTCATTCCAATAATATGGAGTTGGTCCCCCCTTTGCTATAACAGCCTCCATTCTTCTAGGAAGGCTTTCCACTAGATGTTGGAACATTGCTGCTATAACAGCCTCCACTCTTCTGGGAAGGCTTTCCACTAGATGTTGGAACATTGCTGCTATAACAGCCTCCACTCTTCTGGGAAGGCTTTCCACTAGATGTTGGAACATTGCTGAGGGGACTTGCTTCCATTCAGCCATGAGCATTAGTGAGGTCAGGCACTGATGTTGGGCGATTAGGCCTGGCTCGCAATCAGCGTTCCAATTCATCCCAAAGGTGTTCGATGGGGTTGAGGTCAGGGCTTTGTGCAGGCCAGTCAAGTTCTTCCACACCGATCTCGACAAAACATTTCTGTATAGACCTCGCTTTGTGCACGGGTATTGTCATGCTGAAACAGGAAAACTGTTGCCACAAAGTTGGAAGCACCAAATCGTCTATAATGTCATTGTTTCCTGTAGCGTTAAGATTTCCCTTCACTGAAACTAAGGGGCCCGAACCATGAAAAACAGCCCCAGACCATTATTCCTTGTCCACCAAACTTTACAGTTGGCAATATGCATTGGGGCAGGTATTGTGCTCCTGGCATCCGCCAAACCCAGATTTGTCGGTGAGACTGCCAGATGGTGAAGCTTGATTCATCACTCCAGAGAACACATTGCCACTGCTCCAGAGTCCAATGGCGGTGAGCTTTACACCACTCCAGCCGACGCTTGGCATTGGACATGGTGATCTTAGGCTTGTGTGCGGCTGCTCGGCCACGGAAACCCATTTCATGAAGCTCTTGACAAACAGTTCTTGTGTTGACGTTTCTTCCAGAGGCAGTTTGGAACTCTCACAATATTTATGCGCTACCCGCTTCAGCACTCGGTGGTCCCGTTCTGTGAGCTTGTGGAGCCTACCACTATGACGGTGCCACGTTGAAAGTCACTGTGCTCTTCAGTATGGCCATTCTACTGCCAATGTTTGTCTGTGGAGATTGCATGGCTGTGTATTTGAAATAGCCAAATCCACTAATTTGAAGCGGTGTCAACATACTTTTGTATATATAATGTATTTCATAAAGCAGCCGTCAGTCAGTCATGTCCAGAGAGAGAGAGGAGAGAGGAGAGAGGAGAGAGAGAGGAGAGAGAGAGAGAGAGAGAGAGAGAGAGAGAGAGAGAGAGAGAGAGAGAATGAGCCTGAATTACCTGTGCACTGAACATTTCCACCCAGGTTTGAGTCCCAAATGGCCACCTATTCCCTATAGTGTGCACTACTTTGTGCCCTGGTCAAAAGTAGTGTACTATGTAGGGAACAGGGTGCCATTTGGAACCCTGTCTTCTGTACCACTGGGTCATATCTCAATAACCCAGCACCAATAACCCTGCACCAATAACCCAGCATCAATAACCCAGCACCATGTCATAGGCGTCGTAAGGATTGGACCAAAACGCAGCGGGTAAAGTGCTCATCTTCTTTCTTTATTAAAGAAAACACTTAAACAAAATAAACTGACGACGAAAACAGTCCAGTAAGGTGCACAGACTATACTGGAAACAACCACCCACAAAACACAAGAGAAAACAAACCCCAACTAAATATGGCCTCCAATTAGAGAGAACGACAACCAGCTGCCTCTAATTGGAGGTCATTGCCAAAAACCCAACATGGAAATAGAAAACTAGATAAACACATAGAAATAGATAACATAGAACATAAACCAAAATAAACCGAAACACACAAAAACAAACACCCCCTGCCACTGCCTAACCCACACCCTGACCAAACTACAATAACAAATAACCCCTTTTACTGGTCAGGACGTGACACACCAATAACCCAGCATCAATAACCCAGCACCAATAACCCGGCACCAATAACCCGGCACCAATAACCCGGCATCAATAACCCGGCACCAATAACCCGGCACCAATAACCCGGCACCAATAACCCGGCACCAACAACCCGGCACCAATAACCCGGCATCAATAACCCGGCACCAATAACCCGGCACCAATAACCCGGCATCAATAACCCGGCATCAATAACCCGGCACCAATAACCCGGCACCAATAACCCGGCACCAATAACCCAGCATCAATAACCCAGCACCAATAACCCAGCACCAACAACACAACATTGCTCTTTGTTAAAACAAAACAACCCAACTCGGTGACCCAGTGCCTGCAACCCAGCAGATGGGTCAAACAAGCCAGTATTTTATTTAGAGTGCAGGGAATTAGTTCTAGAACAGAACATTCCAGGAACAGTTTCTCTATCATTTGCATATCCTTTGAATGTTCTAGAATTTAGTATAGAATGGACCTTTTAGTTCCTTACTGGTGACCGTTTCTAGACGCAGTACGAGCACTCCCTCCCCACCTCGTCCCCTCCCCGTCCCAAGGCCTTTTCTCTCTATGTGAGCGTTCCAAATGGCATCCTATTCCCTTTAAAGCGCACTATTTCTGACCAGGGGCAGGGCCCATAAGGGTCTGGTTAAAAAGTTGTGCGTTATATAGTGAAAAAGGGGCCGAAATAAGGTTACCAAATTTCCTCTTGGATGAAATCCCTGCCAAAATGCTACTGCTGCGTGCTCGGATTTGAATCATGTTTGCACATTTCACTGAATACCTGTGTTTATTGTTTTTTTTATTTCACCTTTATTTAACCAGGTAGGCCAGTTGAGAACAAGTTCTCATTTACAATTGCGACCTGGCCAAGATAAAGCAAAGCAGTTCGACACAAACAACAACACAAAGTTACAGGTGTAGCTTCAGTTTCTAAGAACTGTGTTACATCTTGCCTGAACTGATTTGGGGAAATGATTCTCTGTGAAAGCTACTAACATCCTGCCCATTTAACACCGGTCGGTCCCAGTCACCACCTTCTGTTTCCAAATGAAGGCTACCCAGCGGCGATGGGTTTCACCGGGCTACACGGCGATGGGTTTCACCGGGCTACCCGGCGATGGGTTTCACCGGGCTACACGGCGATGGGTTTCACCGGGCTACACGGCGATGGGTTTCACCGGGCTACCCGGCGACGGGTTTCACCGGGCTACACGGCGATGGGTTTCACCGGGCTACCCAGCAATGGGTTTCACCGGGCTACACGGCAATGGGTTTCACCGGGCTACACGGCGGCGATGGGTTTCACCGGGCTACCCGGTGAAGGGTTTCACCAGGTGGGTTCCCTTATTTCTGCTTGTTCTTGGGAAGCACCCAGTTTTCATAACACTTTTACTATGGTTGTTGCAACAGTGCCTAATCTCAGATCTCATCATGTGGTTATGTTGTACAAACATTACAGCATCGTGGTTGGGTTCTAATAATAAACATACGTAGCATTATAGCATCGTGGTTGGGTTCTAATAATAAACATACGTAGCATTATATCTAAACACAGCAAATGTTTGATTCCGGCGCTCAGCGCTCCGTGCTTTACTGAAACATGTCAAATTCCACTCATACATATAGTGATGAGGTCATCATTACACCTCGTCATACTGTACCAATACATATAGTGGTGAGGTCATCATTACACCTCGTCATACTGTACCAATACATATAGCGGTGAGGTCATCATTACACCTCGTCATACTGTACCAATACATATAGCGGTGAGGTCATCATTACACCTCGTCATACTGTACCAATACATATAGCGGTGAGGTCATCATTACACCTCGTCATACTGTACCAATACATATAGCGGTGAGGTCATCATTACACCTCGTCATACTGTACCAATACATATAGCGGTGAGGTCATCATTACACCTCGTCATACTGTACCAATACATATAGCGGTGAGGTCATTATTACACCTCGTCATACTGTACCAATACATATAGCGGTGAGGTCATCATTACACCTCGTCATACTGTACCAATACATATAGCGGTGAGGTCATCATTACACCTCGTCATACTGTACCAATACATATAGCGGTGAGGTCATCATTACACCTCGTCATACTGTACCAATACATATAGTGGTGAGGTCATCATTACACCTCGTCATACTGTACCAATACATATAGTGGTGAGTTCATCATTACACCTCGTCATACTGTACCAATACATATAGTGGTGAGGTCATCATTACACCTCGTCATACTGTACCAATACATATAGTGGTGAGGTCATCATTACACCTCGTCATACTGTACCAATACATATAGTGGTGAGGTCATCATTACACCTCGTCATACTGTACCAATACATATAGTGGTGAGGTCATCATTACAACTCGTCATACTGTACCAATACATATAGAGGTGAGGTCATCATTACACCTCGTCATACTGTACCAATACATATAGTGGTGAGGTCATCATTACACCTCGTCATACTGTACCAATACATATAGTGATGAGGTCATCATTACACCTCGTCATACTGTACCAATATAGATAGCGGTGAGGTCATCATTACACCTCGTCATACTGTACCAATACATATAGCGGTGAAGTCATCATTACACCTCGTCATACTGTACCAATACATATAGCGGTGAGGTCATTCATCATCTGTTTCCCAGGAGCATTCCTCAGAGATGAGGCCATACTCCCAAACTAGTTAATAAAATGCCATGTTGTATTCAGTTTCTGTTGTTCATTCAATTAAGCCTGTAGTCTATTGAACTGTTGTAGCCCATCAAACCCAAAATAGAAGCTTGTTTTACTGCAATGTTTGTACACAAAGCAAATGTAAACAAGCACTATACAGCCTCAAAACGTGGTAAAAAAAACTATAACGTTGATGGTCATGGACGGTCATTCTTTGCAGCCATAGATCTGTCTATTCATTTGAGAGCGGTTACATTTCGCCAGGCCCCATCATCCCGCAGCTTTTTTTTTACCAATACAGGAGCTGGGATTCGTTTCGTTATTGTTTCTAATGCTGATTTCCCGATTTAACGTATGTGTAGCTACCCATCTCTTTCAGAGACTACGGGTAGGCTGATTAACGAAGTTAATAACGAAGTTTATAACTGATTCATGTCATTCATAAAGTCTCCTATCTCCGCAACACAACACCACTGTCGCTTGATGCAGCGCTCACCGCACGGATCACTCACTCCGAGGCATGTGGAAACAGGTGTTAAAGAAAGTGCATAAAATAGCATACCCTATACTTCTTTAAATGTTATGCTAATAATGCTCATTTAAAAGTAGGCTGTTTTGTTGTAGCCTAGTTTAAAGTTAGTCAATAAAATAATACAGGTTGCATAAAACGTGTATTGCCCCGTTACCAATGCCTGACTTGATTTTAATGAAGCAAAAACTATAAAAACGTATTTAAAATTCTTACCTGGATGGTTTGACTCGGGTCCCCTGACACTGGCCCTCCGACCAGCTTGCAGTACAAGTCATGTATCGACCGCCCATTGTCCCCTTCTCCGCAGGTCGCTGTCGCCGTGACTTTGGTCCCTTCTGCTAGGTTAAAATAAGGTGGGTGCAGGCTGTAGCCATTCCCCCGGTTAGTTGGTAGCTCCTGGCCCTGCGCCGAGAGGCCGCAGATTAGCGGACATAACAGCAGCAAAACAAGCCGCGTAGGGCCGCCAGCCGTCAGGGACAGAGTCACCAACACCGGTCCCTTCGCCATCGTCACCTGCCTGTGTTCTGCTGCAGTTCGTTAGATAAATAGACGACTGGGCTAGAGAAAAATAACCGACAAAAACTAATAGCAATTAAACTACAATAAATCGATATGATAAACTTTACTGATTTATTATTACAAAGTAGACATCGGTGGTAAAGCGATAGAACATAGGTCAACGGTTAGCTCTGAATCATTGAGCCGTGGAGAGCTGTCTGTGCGCTGAAGCCTGTTGCTGTGGTGGCTGTCTCTGGCTTGGGCGGACACCTCCTCTGTGCTGAGCTCTATTCTGTTCTCTCTCCCTCCCTCCCTCCCTCCATCCCCTCCTCCCTCTCTTTCTGCCGGTGTGGCTGAACCGGGATAGCTCAATGCCACGGGTTACTGTAGGGAATATGATGCGTCAGTCTGTACAAAACTCAACCTGGTCTCAGAGCATTTCTCATTATTCTGTATGTAAATCCGAGACACTCCATTTAGTATGATATGCTGCGTTTGGTGTGGTATGTATTCATTTGTGGATGTCCATCATCCATTTAGTATATGTTACTAATTACAAACCGTATTATATGTTACGAATTTGCAAAAAACGTATGTTATGTTACGAATTCTAGCTAGGTGCTAACATTAGCTAGCTCACTAATTTTTTTCATTTACATTTAAGTCATTTAGCAGACGCTCTTATCCAGAGCGACTTACAAATTGGTGGATTCACCTTATGATATCCAGTGGAACAACTACTTTACAATAGTACATCTAAATCTTTAGCTAGGCTAGGGTTTAAGGTTAAGTTTAGGAGTTAGATTAAATTATTGAGGTTAGAGGCAAGGGTTAGCTAACATGCTAAGTAGTTGCAAAGTAGCAAAAAAATTGTAAGTATATGAAAAGTTGCAACAAAAAAAGTAAAATTGTCCATAATGAGATTTACCTCGCAACCTTTCGGTTGCTAGACATTGGATTTATATGCCCACCCATCCACCTTTAAAATACTACTTAAGTCATTTTTGGGGGTTTATATTTTTGACAACTTTTACTTTTACTCCACTACATTCCTAAAGAAAATAATGTACTTTTTACTCAATACATTTTCCCTGACACCCAAAAGTACTCGTTACATTTTGAATGCTTAGCAGGCCAGGAAAATGGTCCAATTAGCACACTTATCAACAGAACCTCCCTGGTCATCCCTACTGCCTCTGATCTGGAGGACTCACTAAACACAGAACATCCCTGGTCATCCCCTGCCTCTGATCTGGCGGACTCACTAAACACAAATGCTTTGTAAATTATGTCTGATTGTTGGAGTGTGTCCCTGGCTATCTGTAAAGAAAAATAAAGTAAAAGAAACATTGTGCTGTCTGGTTTGGTTAATGTAAGGATTAATTGTACTTTTGATAAAGTATAATTTAGCAGCAACATTTAATTTTGATCCTTAAGTATATTTAAAACCAAATAGAGTTTTACTAAATTACTATTTTACTAGGTGACTTTCACTTTTACTTGAGTCATTTTCTATTAAGGTATCTTTACTTTTACTCAAGTATGATAATTGAGTACTTTTTCCACCACTGCATTGCTTCCGAGTGGCGCAGTGGTCTATGGCACTGCATCGCAGTGCTAGAGGCGTCACTACTGACCCTGGTTCGATTCCAGGCTGTATCACAACCGGCTGTGATTGGGAGTCCCATAGGGCGGGCACAATTAGCCTATTGTGGCCCGGGGTAGGCCGTCATTGTAAATAAGAATTTGTTCTTAACTGACTTGCCTAGTTAAATAAAGGTTAAATGTAACCATACTAAATGGGGTTTTCCGGATTTACGTACATAATAATACGAAGTGCTCTGTGACCAGGTTGCAACAACTACACACACCTCTCTATTGCCCCTGGGAAGAGTCCCTCTCTCTGATTGACAGATTTGGCATGGCAGGGAATGAGATTCCATAAGGGAAATTGATATGGCGCTTTGTCATAAATCTCAAAATGCAGATCATACGTGTCAATGTGTGGTATAATATGCAAGTTCAAATACATCTCTCTACTGTTACAAAATAAATTAATATTTTAATCAATTATGCCATTCTTGTGGTGTCTCCTTTTGAGTTACTCAGCCTTCCCCCCAACAGAACATATAGAAGAACAGCACACGATGCCATCAAACACAGTATCTCAGCTTCTCGGACAAGTCACTGCCATGCCTGGGATTCCCAAGATGATTCCTAAGACCAACCAAAAAAATGATCTGAAACACAGGAAGATTGAGCTAGACTTGGGTTATGTCTCAAACGGCACCCTTTCCCTTACATAGTGCACTACTTTTGACCAGACCCCCATTGGGTAGTGTGCTATGTAAGGAATAGGGTACAATTTGGGACGCAACCTGGGAGTTGAAGACTGCTGGACACCGTATTCCCAGAACCACATGGGCTTTTGTCAAAAGTAGTGCATTATATAGGCGGTGTCTCGGACAGGGCCTGGGCGGTGTCTCGGACAGGGCCTGGGCGGTGTCTCGGACAGGGCCTGGGCGACTGGGTCGGTGTCTAGGACAGGGCCTGGGCGGTGTCTCGGACAGGGCCTGGGCGGCTGGGTCGGTGTCTAGGACAGGGCCTGGGCGGTGTCTCGGACAGGGCCTGGGCGACTGGGTCGGTGTCTCGGACAGGGCCTGGGCGGCTGGGTCGGTGTCTCGGACAGGGCCTGGGCGACTGGGTCGGTGTCTAGGACAGGGCCTGGGCGGCTGGGTCGGTGTCTCGGACAGGGCCTGGGCGGCTGGGTCGGTGTCTCGGACAGGGCCTGGGCGGCTGGGTCGGTGTCTCGGACAGGGCCTGGGCGACTGGGTCGGTGTCTCGGACAGGGCCTGGGCGGCTGGGTCGGTGTCTCGGACAGGGCCTGGGCGACTGGGTCGGTGTCTCGGACAGGGCCTGGGCGGCTGGGTCGGTGTCTCGGACAGGGCCTGGGCGGCTGGGTCGGTGTCTAGGACAGGGCCTGGGCGGCTGGGTCGGTGTCTCGGACAGGGCCTGGGCGGCTGGGTCGGTGTCTCGGACAGGGCCTGGGCGGCTGGGTCGGTGTCTCGGACAGGGCCTGGGCGACTGGGTCGGTGTCTCGGACAGGGCCTGGGCGGCTGGGTCGGTGTCTCGGACAGGGCCTGGGCGGCTGGGTCGGTGTCTAGGACAGGGCCTGGGCGACTGGGTCGGTGTCTCGGACAGGGCCTGGGCGGCTGGGTCGGTGTCTCGGACAGGGCCTGGGCGGCTGGGTCGGTGTCTCGGACAGGGCCTGGGCGGCTGGGTCGGTGTCTCGGACAGGGCCTGGGCGGCTGGGTCGGTGTCTCGGACAGGGCCTGGGCGGCTGGGTCGGTGTCTCGGACAGGGCCTGGGCGACTGGGTCGGTGTCTCGGACAGGGCCTGGGCGGCTGGGTCGGTGTCTAGGACAGGGCCTGGGCGACTGGGTCGGTGTCTCGGACAGGGCCTGGGCGGCTGGGTCGGTGTCTCGGACAGGGCCTGGGCGGCTGGGTCGGTGTCTCGGACAGGGCCTGGGCGGCTGGGTCGGTGTCTCGGACAGGGCCTGGGCGGCTGGGTCGGTGTCTCGGACAGGGCCTGGGCGGCTGGGTCGGTGTCTCGGACAGGGGAAGGAGACTGTGCCTGAGACTGGAGAGACATGGGCTGTGTGTGACTGGGTGTCAGGGGAGCAATGCAGTGGTGGAAAATGTACTCAGTTGTCATACTAGAGTAAAAGTAAAGATACCTTAACAGAAAATGACTCAAGTAAAAGTGAAAGTCACCCAGTAAAATACTACTTGAGTGAAAGTCTAAAGTATATGGTTTGAAATATACTTAAGTATCAGAAGTAAAACTCAAGGCCCCGTTCCATCATTGGGTAACATCCCTCTCCCCCTGCACGCCACATTTTGCCATAGTGTGGCGAGAACATATTGAGTTTTAAAGCAAATTTCTTGTAATATACACATTTTGCCATGTCTTGCCGTGTGTTCATGTGATATCTGAGTCACTCAAACATTACATTACAAAACCTATGGGCTAAAAAACCAAGCTCAAAAACATTACCGACAGGGGCTAGTTGATCTGGACATTACCGACAGGGGCTAGTTGATCTGGACATTACCGACAGGGGCTAGTTGATCTGGACATTACCGACAGGGGCTAGTTGATCTGGACATTACCGACAGGGGCTAGTTGATCTGGACATCACCGACAGGAGGAACACTGATGATGCACCACCCAATTTCAAAATTGCACCTTGTGCTTTCTGCTATTGCAACTTGCAAGAAGAGTAAATTAAGATGAAAATGAATAAATTATCATCATAATAATTGGAACAGACAGTTTGGGAACCACTGGTTTAAGCCAAGGACAGGCAAGTGGCACTTTCTCCCATTGGTCTTTGTTCTGTGTGTATGTCTGCTTAAACCCCAGGAGAGATAGAGAGAGAAAAGAGAGAGAGCTACCCTCCTTTTCCTCTCTGTCTAATCCTCAGACTCTCCCTTTGTCTCTCTCGGTTTCTCTCTCTTTCCCTCTTTTCATTCTGTAATCTCTTCTCTCACACTGGGAGCTTTCAACACTCTGGAAGCATAAGGCATAGGCTAGCTAGGCTGTGTGTGGTTGGGTAAGACAGGGAGGAATGAGGTTGACCGGACAGCTATGGCTAAACAGAGCAATGTCACCTTCATGGTGAGAGCTATAGGCAACATGTTTTTTGCTCCTGAAATCTGTTGTTGTTTGTCTCTGCTCATCCTCCTCAACTACTTAGTTGTTTAACCATTTGCTTACATCAGTTATAATAGCTTCTCTCTTCCCTTCTCTCTCTCCTGTACATTCCTGTTCCATCTACATGCCTGTTCCTTCAGGCTGCAGGGCTGTAATTGCACACCCCCCCTTCTCTCTCCTCCTCCTGATGCTTTAAATAAACTGAACAAAAATATAAATGCAACAATTTAATTTCAAAGATTTTACTGAGTTACAGTTCATATAAGAAAATGAGTCAATTGAAATAAATTCATTAGGCCCTAATCTATGGATTTCACATGATTGGGAATACAGATGTGCATCTGTTGGTCACAGACATTAAAAAGGTAAGAGCGTGGATCAGAAAACCAGTCAGTATCTGGTGTGACCAACATTTTCCTCATGCAGTGCAACACATCTCCTTCACATAGAGTTAATCAGGATGTTGATTGTGGCCTGTGGAATATTGTGCCACTCCTCTTCAATGGCTGTGGGACGTAGCTGGATATTGGCAGGAACTAGAACATGCTGTCGTACACTAATATCCAGAGCATCCCAAACATGCTCAATGGGTGACATGTCTGGTGAGTATGCAGGCCATGGAAGAACTGGGACATTTTCAGCTTCCAGGAATTGTGTACAGATCCTTGTGACACGGGGCCGTGCATTATCATGCTGAAACATGAGGTGATGGCGGCGGATGAGCTTCCCTGATACAGTTTCTGACAGTTTGTGCAGACTTTCTTCAGGTGTGCAAACCCACAGTTTCATCAGCTGTCCGGGTGGCTGGTCTCAGACGATCCCGCAGGTGAAGAAGCCAGATGTGGAGGTCCTGAGCTGGCGTGGTTACACGTGGTCTGCTGTTGTGAGGCAGGTTGGACGTACTGCCAAATTCTCTAAAACGACGTTGGAGGTGGCTTCTGGTAGAGAAATGAACATTCCATTCTCTGGCAACAGCTCTGGTGGATATTCCTGCAGTCAGCATGCAAATGTCACGCTCCTTCAAAACTTGAGACATCTAAAAAAATACTTAGTAGTTGCCAAAGTTCCGGAGCATGTCTTTAACCATTAAAATGTTGGTTTGGTTATTATTTCTGTTTGTAAAATGTTTCAACATTATTTTTTTATTGTTGTGTGACAAAACGACACATTTTAGAGTGGCCTTTTATTATCCCCAGCACAAGGTGCACCTGTGTAATGATCGTGATGTTTAATCAGCTTCTTGATATGCCACACCTGTCAAGTGGATGGATTATCTTGGGAAACGAGAAATGCTCACTATCAGGCATGTAAAGTAATTTCTGCACAAAATTTGAGAGAACAAAGTTTTTTGTGAGTGTGGAACATTTCTGGGATCTTTTATTTCAGCTCATGAAACATAGGAGCAAAACTTTACATATTGTGTTTCATATTTTTGTTCAGTGTAAATGGCAGAGGTCCAGGCATTTATCTCCTCTGACACAACTTATTTAAAATAAAAATGTTATTGAACCTTTATTTAACTAGGAAAGTCAGTTAAGAACAAATTCTTACTTACAACGACAGCCTACCGGGGAACAGTGGGTTAACTGCCTTGTTCAGGGACAGATTTTTACCTTGTCCGTTCGGGGATTTGATCCAGCAACCTTTTGGTTACTGGCCCAACACTCTAACCACTAGGCTACCTGCCACCGCATTTACCTGGCCCACATCTGGGAACCAGACAGCCCTCAGAGAGACTTTACCTGAGCCGAGGAAGCCGGGTAGACTGTAGTTTCAGCCAGGTAGACTGTAGACATGTAGACTGTAGTTTCAGCCAGGTAGACTGTAGACAGGTAGACTGTAGTTTCAGCCAGGTAGACTGTAGACAGGTAAACTGTAGTTTCAGCCAGGTAGACTGTAGACAGGTAGACTGTAGTTTCAGCCAGGTAGACTGTAGACAGGTAGACTGTAGTTTCAGCCAGGTAGACTGTAGACAGGTAGACTGTAGACATGCAGACTGTAGTTTCAGCCAGGTAGACTGTAGACAGGTAGACTATAGACAGGTAGACTGTAGTTTCAGCCAGGTAGACTGTAGACAGGCAGACTGTAGTTTCAGCCAGGTAGACTGTAGACAGGTAGACTGTAGACAGGCAGACTGTAGTTTAAACCAGGTAGACTGTAGACAGGTAGACTGTAGACAGGTAGACTGTAGTTTCAGCCAGGTAGACTGTAGACAGGTAGACTGTAGTTTCAGCCAGTTAGACTGTAGACAGGCAGACTGTAGTTTCAGCCAGCTAGACTGTAGACAGGCAGACTGTAGTTTCAGCCAGCTAGACTGTAGACAGGCAGACTGTAGTTTAAGCCAGGTAGACTGTAGACAGGTAGACTGTAGACAGGCAGCCTGTAGTTTAAACCAGGTAGACTGTAGACAGGTAGACTGTAGACAGGTGGACTGTAGTTTCAGCCAGGTAGACTGTAGACATGTAGACTGTAGTTTCAGCCAGTTAGACTGTAGACAGGCAGACTGTAGTTTCAGCCAGCTAGACTGTAGACAGGCAGCCTGTAGTTTAAGCCAGGTAGACTGTAGACATGTAAACTGTAGTTTCAGCCAGGTAGACTGTAGACAGGTAGACTGTAGACATGCAGACTGTAGTTTCAGCCAGGTAGACTGTAGACAGGTAGACTGTAGACAGGTAGACTGTAGTTTCAGCCAGGTAGACTGTAGACATGCAGACTGTAGTTTCAGCCAGGTAGTCTGTAGACATGCAGACTGTAGTTTCAGCCAGGTAGACTGTAGACAGGTAAACTGTAGTTTCAGCCAGGTAGACTGTAGACAGGCAGACTGTAGTTTCAGCCAGGTAGACTGTAGACAGGTAGACTGTAGACAGGCAGACTGTAGTTTAAACCAGGTAGACTGTAGACAGGTAGACAGTAGACAAGGAGGACTGTAGTTAGGTAGACTGTAGTTTCAGCCAGTTAGACTGTAGACAGGCAGACTGTAGTTTCAGCCAGCTAGACTGTAGACAGGCAGACTGTAGTTTAAGCCAGGTAGACTGTAGACAGGTAGACTGTAGACAGGCAGACTGTAGTTTAAACCAGGTAGACTGTAGACAGGTAGACTGTAGACAGGTAGACTGTAGTTTCAGCCAGGTAGACTGTAGACAGGTAGACTGTAGTTTCAGCCAGCTAGACTGTAGACAGGCAGACTGTAGTTTAAGCCAGGTAGACTGTAGACAGGTAAACTGTAGTTTCAGCCAGGTAGACTGTAGACAGGTAAACTGTAGTTTCAGCCAGTTAGACTGTAGACATGCAGACTGTAGTTTCAGCCAGTTAGACTGTATACATGCAGACTGTAGTTTCAGCCAGTTAGACTGTAGACATGCAGACTGTAGTTTCAGCCAGGTAGACTGTAGACAGGTAGACTGTAGTTTCAGCCAGGTAGACTGTAGACATGCAGACTGTAGTTTAAGCCAGGTAGACTGTAGACATGCAGACTGTAGTTTCAGCCAGGTAGACTGTAGACATGCAGACTGTAGTTTCAGCCAGGCAGACTGTAGACAGGTAGACTGTAGTTTCAGCCAGGTAGACTGTAGACATGCAGACTGTAGTTTAAGCCAGGTAGACTGTAGACATGCAGACTGTAGTTTCAGCCAGGTAGACTGTAGACATGCAGACTGTAGTTTCAGCCAGGTAGACTGTAGACATGCAGACTGTAGTTTCAGCCAGGTAGACTGTAGACATGCAGACTGTAGTTTAAGCCAGGTAGACTGTAGACATGCAGACTGTAGTTTCAGCCAGGTAGACAGGTAGACTCTTGTGCCTGGATCAGCTGTGACGTCCATCAGAGAGACTTTACCTGAGCCAGGTAAGCAGTACTGTAGACCGGTAGATTCTCATACCTGGACCAGTTGTGGGGTTCTCTGCCAGAGATAAATATATAATATATACCTACCACAACAACAACAAACGAACAAATAGGATTTAGTTGACAAAAGCCCGTCAAAAAAGAGGGAATGTCTGTCTGAGGGTCATCATCATCTGGCCAAGTTGTAAAGTCAGAAGCCTCGCCTAGTTCTACAATGTCTCTTCTTGAAATCAGATTTTAAACCTAACTCTAACCTTTAAGACCAAAAGGCACATTTTTTTGGGGGGGGGGGGGGGCATGTAGTGGGAACCCTGTCAGAGAGTAATCTTGTTCCCAGAATCACTTACGGACAAATTCGCAGAGAGTCTCAAATCAAATAACATTGTATTGGTCGCATACATATACACTGCATTCGGGAAGTATTCAGACCCCTTGACTTTTTCCACATTTTGTTTCGTTACAGCCTTATTCTAAAATTGATTAAATAAAACATGTTCCTCATCAAACTACACACAATACCCCATAATGACATCACAATACCCCATAATGACATCACAATACCCCATAATGACATCACAATACCCCATAATGACATCACAATACCCCATAATGACAAAGTGAAAACAGAAATATCTTATTTACATAAGTATTCAGACACTATGAGACTTGAAATTGATCTCAGGTGCATCCTGTTTCCATTGATCATCCTTGAGATGTTTCTACAACTTGATTGGAGTCCACCTGTGGTAAAATGATTTGGAAAGGCACACACCTGTCTATATAAAGGTCCCACAGTTGACAGTGCATGTCAGAGTAAAAACCAAGACGTCAGGTCGAAGGATTTAAAAAATGTGTCAAACCCCCCCGTGTTTTTGCTTTGTCATTATGGGATATTGTCTGTAGGTTGATGAGACTTTTATTTTAATTTTAATCAATTTTAGAATAAGGCTGTAACGTAACAAAATGTGGAAAAAGTCAAGAGGTCCGAATACTTTCCGAATGCACTGTATATATGATGGTATGTACAGATGTTATGAACAGTATGTGGATAGAATATATAGTATATCTGAAGAATACGTGGATAGAATAGTATATGTACAGCAGTAGTTATATAGGATGGACTTGACTAGAATATAGTATATGCATATGAAATGGGTTAAACAGTATGGAAACATTATTAAAGGGGCCAGTGTTCCATTATTAAAGTGACCAGTGTTCCATTATTAAAGTGACCAGTGGTCCATTATTAAAGTGACCAGTGTTCCATTATTAAAGTGACCAGTGTTCCATTATTAAAGTGGCCAGTGGTCCATTATTAAAGTGACCAGTGAGTGGTCCATTACTAAAGTGACCAGTGTTCCATTATTAAAGTGACCAGTGTTCCATTATTAAAAAGTGACCAGTGTTCCATTATTAAAGTGACCAGTGGTCCATTATTAAAGTGACCAGTTTTCCATTATTAGACCAGTGTTCCATTATTAAAGGGACCAGTGTTCCATTATTAAAGTGGCCAGTGTTCCATTATTAAAGTGGCCAGTGTTCCATTATTAAAGTGGCCATTGTTCCATGTCTATGTACATGGGGCAGCAGCCTCTAAGGTGCAGGGTTGAGTAACCAGCTGGTAGTCGGCTAGTAACAGTGACCAAAGTTCAGGGGAGGGTACTGGGTGGAGGCCGTCTAGTGATGGCCTTGAGATAGAAGCTGTTTTTCAGTCTCTCGGTCCCAGCTTTGATGCACCTGTACTGACCTAGCCTTCAGATTGTCAGTGATGTGGACGCTCAGGAACTTGAAGCTTTTCACCTTCTCCACTGCCGCCTCATCGATGTGAATGGGGGCGTACTCCCTCTGCCGTCTCCACAGTACACGATTAGCTTCTTCGTTTTGTTGAGGTTATTTTCCTGGCACCACTCTGCCAGGGCCCTCACCTCCTCCCTGTAGGCTGTCTCGTTGTTCTGTAGTCGTGAAGTCCAGGTCCCAGTTGCATAGGGCGGGGTTGAGACCCAGGGCCTCCAACTAAATGATGAGCTTGGAGGGTACTATGGTGTTGAAAGCTGAGCTGTTGTCAATGAATAGCATTTTTACAGAGGTATTAGTCGCATTCCCCCTGCTCAGACGTTGCATGCATCAACCAATGGTTGCATGCCACGTCATTAACTGACAGATTGCTATAACATATGCTGTGGTTTGCTGATATGTAAAATTATCCGATCTAAGATCTGGAACACGCACTCTTGGCTTTCATTCAACCAATAGGAAAGACGTGAGAAACTCCCAGTGAGATAGGGATTGGTTTAATCAGCTTAATCTACCAATCAATCATCTACCCACGTGTCTTGTGCACCTCTGTCGTTTCGGTCCGACGCCTTGGCAATAAAGAGATTGTGTTTGTATCTGTTATTGTATCGTTTTTTTCCCCAACAAGCACGACACACGTCAACCACAGATTCTAAGGGTGTAGTCTTTCTTCTTCTCGTGTGAAGCTATTAGCTAGCTAGCTATGTCCTTTGCTAATTAGCTAGCTAGCTATGTCCTTTGCTAATTAGCTAGCTAGCTATGTCCTTTGCTAATTAGCTAGCTAGCTATGTCCTTTGCTTATTAGTTAGCTAGCTATGTCCTTTGCTAATTAGCTAGCTAGCTTTGTCCTTTGCTAATTAGTCAGCTAGCTATGTCCTTTGCTAATTAGCTAGCTGGAAGGTAGGGCCAATAGTTTTTTCTCCCTTTGAGGCCAGGGGGGGGGGAATGTTTTTGCTAGCACACCACAAGTTCCTGCCACGCCTCGCAGTCCTTTGATTCGCAAAAATGAAACGATGACAAATACTTTACTCAGTAAGTTCACTCCCATAGAATTCTATGGCCACTTCCACTAAGGCCAACTCTGAATGGATAATGTCCCCAGGCTGTGCGCAATAGCCTGGGGACAAGGTTACTCTGAGGGCAGTGTGCTGCCCTGTGCTGTGAACTATATGGTCCATTGGAAGCTGTGTCCAGATGTCTCACTTCTCTATGTACGTTATCATTCCCTACCACTTTTCACTTCCCCTTTATTGGATTTTAGACGTATTGCATTGGTGTAAGCATGGGCTAAGAGTGAGTTTCCACCATATATCTCGGACCAATTAAATCATTTGAGGATGAATGAAGGAGTCGACAACTCAAGGAGAAGGGTATAGGGATTAGGGAAGCCCCGTCTCCGCTGTCTTCCAATACACACACCACACACACACACACACACACACACACACACACACACACACACACACACACACACACACACACACACACACACACACACACACACACACACACACACACGCCGTCTCCCATACACACGTTGACCTATGACCTCTGGCTGAGCAGTATCACAGCAGACTACCGGAGGTCAGCCACCAGGGTTGATTTAGGAAGTTCTCTAGTCAATGTGCTAATGCAACATTGATAAACAACAACATTCCTGACTGGGGATGGGGGGGCATCCCAAACGGCCCTTATATAGAGCCCTGTGGGGCCCTGGTCAAAGGTAGTGCACTATATAGGGAATAGAGTGACATTTGGAACATATGTTTGAGGGAGACAGATTGGGGTTTAAGACAGAGGTCCCACTACACGTGGATGAGGGAAGTGTCATCGACGTGTCACAATTTACTTTAAGGTTTAGAGAGTAAACTTAACTTCAAGAGGAGGTGTCAGGGGCGTAGGAGGAAGAATTTGAGACTGTCCATATGTCTCTGGTCAAAAGTAGTGCACAATGTAGGGAATAGGATGGCATTTGGGATGCAGTACCTCCTAAGAGTAAGTGAAGGAAGGGAGGAAAGGAGGAAGGATGGAAGGGAAGGAGGGAAGGGAAGGATGGAAGGAGGGAAGGGAAGGAGGGAAGGGGGAGGAGAGAGAGAGAGCCTCTTAAGACTAGTGTCCATGTCACTTCAGAGTAGGGAGGAGCCCTCTCCTCTCCTCTCCAGTCCAGTCGCCCTCTCCTCTCCTCTCCTCTCCAGTCTCCCTCTCCTCTCCTCTCCCTCCTCCCTCTCCTCTCCTCTCCTCTCGTCGCCCTCTCGTCGCCCTCTCCTCTCCTCTCCAGTTGCCCTCTCCTCTCCTCTCCAGTCGCCCTCTCCTCTCCTCTCCAGTCCAGTCGCCCTCTCCTCCCCTCTCCTCTCCAGTCGCCCTCTCCTCTCCTCTCCAGTCGCCCTCCCCTCTCCTCTCCAGTCGCCCTCCCCTCTCCTCTCCAGTCGCCCTCTCCTCTCCTCTCCAGTCGCCCTCCCCTCTCCAGTCCAGTCGCCCTCCCCTCTCCTCTCCAGTCGCCCTCCCCTCTCCAGTCCAGTCGCCCTCCCCTCTCCTCTCCAGTCGCCCTCCCCTCTCCTCTCCAGTCGCCCTCTCCTCTCCTCTCCAGTCGCCCTCTCCTCTCCTCTCCAGTCGCCCTCCCCTCTCCTCTCCAGTCGCCCTCCCCTCTCCAGTCCAGTCGCCCTCCCCTCTCCTCTCCTCTCCTCTCCAGTCGCCCTCCCCTCTCCTCTCCAGTCGCCCTCCCCTCTCCTCTCCAGTCGCCCTCTCCTCTCCAGTCCAGTCCAGTCGCCCTCTCCTCTCCTCTCCAGTCCAGTTGCCCTCCCCTCTCCTCTCCAGTCGCCCTCCCCTCTCCTCTCGTCGCCCTCTCCTCTCCTCTCGTCGCCCTCTCCTCTCCTCTCGTCGCCCTCTCCTCTCCTCTCCAGTCGCCCTCTCCTCTCCTCTCGTCGCCCTCTCCTCTCCTCTCGTCGCCCTCTCCTCTCGTCGCCCTCTCCTCTCCTCTCCAGTCGCCCTCTCCTCTCCAGTCGCCCTCCCCTCTCCTCTCGTCGCCCTCCCCTCTCCTCTCGTCGCCCTCCCCTCTCCTCTCGTCGCCCTCTCCTCTCCTCTCGTCGCCCTCTCCTCTCCTCTCGTCGCCCTCTCCTCTCCTCTCGTCTCCCTCTCCTCTCCTCTCGTCGCCCTCTCCTCTCGTCGCCCTCTCCTCTCCTCTCGTCGCCCTCTCCTCTCCTCTCGTCGCCCTCTCCTCTCCTCTCGTCGCCCTCTCCTCTCCTCTCGTCGCCCTCTCCTCTCCTCTCGTCGCCCTCCCCTCTCCTCTCCAGTCGCCCTCTCCTCTCCTCTCCAGTCGCCCTCTCCTCTCCTCTCCAGTCGCCCTCTCCTCTCCTCTCCAGTCGCCCTCTCCTCTCCTCTCCAGTCGCCCTCTCCTCTCGTCTCCAGTCGCCCTCTCCTCTCCTCTCGTCGCCCTCTCCTCTCGTCTCCAGTCGCCCTCCCCTCTCCTCCATGACAGAGTGAGAAAAGGGGTATGGAAAGAGAGAGAAGGAAACAGAGTGAAAGAAAAGCTGAGACAGAGTATGAAAAAAAAGAGAGCGCAATGTAAAGGGGCGAGGTTCAGGGGATAGTAAAGGGTCCAACAGTCTCTCTCTCTAGAGAAAGGGTCCAACAGTCTCTCTCTCTAGAGAAAGGGTCCAACAGTCTCTCTCTCTAGAGAAAGGGTCCAACAGTCTCTCTCTCTAGAGAAAGGGTCCAACAGTCTCTCTCTCTAGAGAAAGGGTCCAACAGTCTCTCTCTAGAGAAAGGGTCCAACAGTCTCTCTCTCTAGAGAAAGGGTCCAACAGTCTCTCTCTAGAGAAAGGGAGTGAAGTAAAGGCAGAGAGAGGGAATAAAAGAGAAAAGAGGGTGAGAAAGAGAGAGAATGAAAGAGCAGTAGAGTGAAAAAGAGGTCAAGAAAGAGAGGTAGAGAGAATATCAGAGGGATGTGTAGATGGCCATAAATCCCACTTTTCTGCATGCCTCTCTCTCCCTCTTCCTGGGTGCATCATGTGGTGAGCTATGCTCCATGGAAACATCCTGTCACATCAGTCAGCATGAACTCTCTCCTGTCTTCTCCTCCTCTTCCATCCGTAAATAAAGACAGGATGATGTCATCCACCGCCAGCAGTGCATACC
Organism: Salmo salar; assembly: GCF_965601325.2. Lineage (NCBI taxonomy): Eukaryota > Metazoa > Chordata > Actinopteri > Salmoniformes > Salmonidae > Salmo > Salmo salar. The sequence continues at coordinate 109,266,759 of NC_138305.1, forward strand.
TCAACATCTCCTTAACCCCCGAGGCTTTCCTGCCGACAGGAGAATAACGCTGACAGCAATTGTCAGATGACAGATTGTTCAATATAGAGAAGCTATTTTAAACAAGTGTTTTCCCAAACTCGAACCTGGGGACCCCAAGGGGGTCATACAAAGGTTTTTAGCTTGGACAGCAGAATAAGCGTAACCTTGTAGAGAGCTATGAAGTCACTAGACAAGACATAGGAAACGTGCTTAGATTGAAGCCGAATCAAACCACATTGTCAGACAGTATAGCACTTAGCGGACACTTTTGTGTGTATTGTGATCCCTGGGGGAATTGAACCCACCACCTTGGCGCTCGACCACATGATCAATACCGGCAGGATGAGAAACTGAACTGAAGGTGAAGTGGAATCAATGTTTCCAGTAGAATAGAGTCCAGTAGAATAGAGTCCAGTAGAATAGAGTCCAGTAGAATAGAGTCAGAGTCCAGTAGAATAGAGTCCAGTAGAATAGAGTCCAGTAGAATAGAGTCAGAGTCCAGTAGAACAGAGTCCAGTAGAATAGAGTCAGAGTCCAGTAGAACAGAGTCCAGTAGAATAGAGTCCAGTAGAATAGAGTCAGAGTCCAGTAGAATAGAGTCCAGTAGAATAGAGTCAGAGTCCAGTAGAATAGAGTCAGAGTCCAGTAGAATAGAGTCCAGTAGAATAGAGTCCAGTAGAATAGAGTCCAGTAGAATAAAGTCAGAGTCCAGTAGAATAGAGTCCAGTAGAATAGAGTCAGAGTCCAGTAGAATAGAGTCCAGTAGAATAGAGTCCAGTAGAATAGAGTCAGAGTCCGGGGGGGGTGAGGGGAAGGAGGGGGGGCTGAGGGAGGGGGTGAGGGGAAGGAGGGAGGACAGAGAGGGGGTGAGGGGAAGGAGGGAGGGCTGAATGAGGGGGTGAGGGGAAGGAGTGGGGTTGAGGGGGTGAGGGGAAGGTGAGGGGGAGCTGAGAGAGGGGGTGAGGGGAAGGAGGGAGGGCTGAGAGAGGGGGTGAGGGGAAGCTGAGGGGGGATGAAGGAGGGAGGGCTGAGAGAGGGGGTGAGGGGAAGCTGAGGGGGGGTGAAGGAGGGGTAGTGGTGGGAACCTTTTGATGATTGACAGAGGGCAGGTACCTACATGTTCCTGTTTGGCCTCTGTGAGGCTCCTCAACCACCAATCACATTATTCCACACACTCATGGTGCCTGCCTTTTCTTTATCTGGCTACCTCGCTCTCTCTGCCTCTCTCTCAGCCTCTCTCTGTCTCGCTCTCTCTCTCAGCCTCGCTCTCTCTCTCAGCCTCTCTCTGCCTCTCTCTGCCTCGCTCTCAGCCTCTCTCTGCCTCGCTCTCTCTCTCTCTCAGCCTCTCTCTGCCTCGCTCTCTCTCTCAGCCTCTCTCTATTTGTGAGAGGCATTGACTCAGTGGGTTGAATACTTATCTAATCAAGATATAGTGCTTTATTTTTCATAAAACATTTTCAAATGTTCAAATTTGTCTTCCACTTTGACATTAAAGTATTTTGTGTGGATCGTTGACACAAAAAAAAAAACGACAATTAAATCCATTTTAATTTCACTTTGTGACACAATAAAATGTGGACAAAGTCAATACTTTCTGAAGGCACTGTATATCAGGGACAGGCAACCCTGCCCTAAGGCCCTTGCATAGCAGTGATGATGATCAATATACTCTGCACAGAGAAAACCTTGTTATCTTAACACAGCCTGAGGCCCTTGCTATGTGGTTTTTTTTCTACATTTAACCGACCTGGAAGATCAGGTGTGTTGAATTTAGGCAAATCACTGAACTGATCGATTAGCTCAGTTGGTCAGGTGTGGTGCCAGGTTGGGTCAAAATCCTGCAGCACTCCAGGAAGAGGGTTGCCTACCACTGCTCTATATAGTGGACTCCTGTTGACCAGGGCCCAGAGGGGCTCCAATTAAAAGTAATACACTATATAGGGACTAGGGCACCATTTGGGAAGTACCCTATGTATGGCTCTGGGGGCATATATGGACTGATAAGATCCCACACATATCAAAGGTAGCTTTTAGGCCTTATTATATCCCCTTCACCAGGCTCTGGCTGAGACAATGCTTCCTCTGTTACCTGGCGCTGGATGAGGGTTTGTATTCTTTACCTGGCGCCCAGAAGCTCACTTCAACCTCAACGCCCCTCATACGCAGGTATGTGGGGTCCAGGTAGGGTGGTAGGGTAGGTAGACCAACGGGCAGTGGGGTCCAGGTAGGGTAGGTAGACCAACGGGCAGTGGGGTCCAGGAATGTGGGGTCCAGGTATGTGGGGTCCAGGTAGGGTAGGTAGACCAACGGGCAGCGCAGAGCGTAGAGCTGTATGTACAGGCACAAGCAACTTCTCCACTGTTTCCAGACCCTGGTATCCCCTTACTCTCCCCACTCCCCATTGAGGCCCCTTACTCTCCCCACTCCCCAGAGGCCCTTTCTCTCCCCATTGAGGCCCCTTGCTCTCCCCATTGAGGCCCCTTACTCTCCCCATTGAGGCCCCTTGCTCTCCCCATTGAGGCCCCTTGCTCTCCCCACTCCCCATTGAGGCCCCTTGCTCTCCCCACTCCCCATTGAGGCCCCTTGCTCTCCCCACTCCCCAGAGGCCCTTTCTCTCCCCATTGAGGCCCCTTACTCTCCCCACTCCCCATTGAGGCCCCTTGCTCTCCCCACTCCCCAGAGGCCCTTTCTCTCCCCATTGAGGCCCCTTGCTCTCCCCACTCCCCATTGAGGCACCTTGCTCTCCCCACTCCCCCATTGAGGCCCCTTGCTCTCCCCACTCCCCCATTGAGGCCCCTTGCTCTCCCCACTCCCCCATTGAGGCCCCTTGCTCTCCCCACTCCCCCATTGAGGCCCCTTGCTCTCCCCACTCCCCCATTGAGGCCCCTTGCTCTCCCCACTCCCCCATTGAGGCCCCTTGCTATCCCTGACACAGGTCGTCCCAAATGGCACCTTATTCCCTATATAGCGCACTGTTTGATCAGGGTTCATAAGTATCTGGTCAAAAGTAGTGCACTAAATAGGGAGCCATTTGGGATTAAGACTTTAACCACCAAAACCCTCAACTGCATCTAAGCTCCATGGCTAATTGAGTCTGTTTAAACTGAACCTCAGAGATTCCAGAGGGAATGATCACATCTTAACAAAAAAGAAGGTCCCCGTCACAGGTAATATTCCTTACATAGTGAGCTACTTTTGACCAGAAGCCTATGGGCCCTGGTTAGAAGTAGTGTACTAAATAGAGAATAGGGTCCCATTTGGGACACAGATCCAACCTTTTAACCCCTGAATAAAAGACAAGTGTGACATGAGACTGCAGGTCACGTGACCTCAGAGACCCGAGTCCCATGCAGGAGGCTGTGAGAGAGCTGAGACAGGGACTAATGCTGTAATCAGCATTCTCAATAACGAAGGGCTTCACCAACCTGAGAAATTTCATTTCACCTGGAGAGAGAGAGAGAGAGAGAGAGAGAGAGAGAGAGAGAGAGAGAGAGAGAGAGAGAGAGAGAGAGAGAGAGAGAGAGAGAGAGAGAGAGAGAGAGAGAGAGAGAGAGAGAGAGGCAGACAGAGACTGGGTTTGGAAAAGAGTGTGGGAAACTAACAGACACCAATTTAAAATGTAATTTTACCTCAGCGAGAGAGAGAGGGGGAAGGAGAGAATTTAAAGCAGTCCTTTCATTTGACCTCAGCGAGAGAGATTTTAAAGCAGTCTGCTATCAGCTGTCGGGACTCAGGACCAAGTAGAAGTCTGTGTTTACAGTGATGACTATCTACAGAGACAACCTGTTATCTTAACACAGCCTAAACGTTAGGCCACACCAAGGGAACAAGCTTCATATCTCAGTGTTTCCCAACAGTACACCTTTTTATTGGAAACCTGGACATGCACACCAGATTCAACTTGTCAATTGCTCATCAAACCTTCAGTGAGCTGAATGAGTTGTGTTTGACCACGGCTACAACAAAAAGGTGTGTACTGTTGGACCAGGGTTGGGAAACAAGGTCATGTCTTTTAACGTTAGTTAGGCCAAACCATTCAGAATGACACTAAAAACAGCTGTTCAGAATGGTGAGATTAGCAGTTGGCCCTCTGGGATTCACTAGTGAGGCAACGAGATGAGATTTGGAAGGACGGCTTCGCGAGACTAAGTAAACACGGCCATTCCTTTTCAATTGTATTTGAGATTCATTTAAAAATGTGGAATGTGGCTCAGTTGGTAGAGCATGGTGTTTGCAACGACAGCATGGTGTGTGTGCAACGCCAGGGTTGTGGGTTCGATTCCCACGGGGGGGGGGCAGTACAACAACAACAAAAATGTATGAAATGTATGCATTCATTACTGTAAGTCGCTCTGGATAAGAGCGTCTGCTAAATGACTAAAATGTAAAATGAATGTTGACTACAGGACACCAATCCATCGCTGACAGTTTCTCTCAAATGTTTTCTATTTCCTGATAATGTAACATAAATGGGGATAACAAATAAAGGTTCCACAGGTAAACATGTATTGACATGGTGGTGTTACATCTAGTGGTGAAAATAAAGCACCACAGACAGTTCTACAAGACGCCTCTTGTAAAGTAAAACATTGGTAATTCTGGTTCAGTCAGTCCTGCTGAACTGCAGGAATGTCCACCAGAGCTGTTGTCATCTTATTGAATGTTAATTTCTCTACCATAAGCCGCCTCCAACGTCGTTGTAGAGAATTCGGCAGACCACGTGTATGGCTGAGCACTTTACTGATGTCAGATTGCCCCATGGTGGCGGTGGGGTTATGGTATGAGTAGGCATAAGCTTTAGGCAACGAACACAACTGCATTTTATCTATGTCAATTTGAATGAACAGAGATACTGTGAAGACATCCTGAGGCCTGTTGTCGTGCCATTCATCTTCCGCCATCACCTCATGTTTCAGCATGATAATGCACGGCCCCGTGTCACAAGGATCTGTACACAATTACTGAAAGCTGAAAATGTCCCAGCACTTCCAAGGCCTGAATACTCACCAGACATGTTTTGTTCAGGATACATAAAAATCACTCAGTTGGAGGCGGGCATCTTTCACACAAATATGTTAGACAACCTGCATGGAAGCAGGCATGACAATCAGATTTTTTTTAAATCCAAATGGTTGAAACTATGAACTGGGGTTAGGACCAATCATCTATGAGTAATAATGACGCTTGAAACAAATTCAAATTCTTTTTATTTTTTTATTTTACAAAGAGATTCCAGAGGCGCATCTCCCGACCTAGAAGTTCCTGTTAGGAAAAGGAAGAGGACATTAGATCTGGGTGTGTTGCAGTAGTAGAGCCTGACCAATCACAGTTTAATTTAGGCGAACACCGAATCACAGTTTAATTTAGGCGAACACCGAATCACAGTTTAATTTAGGCGAACACCGAATCACAGTTTAATTTAGGCGAACACCGAATCACAGTTTAATTTAGGCGAACACCGAATCACAGTTTAATTTAGGCGAACACCGAATCACAGTTTAATTTAGGCGAACACCGAATCACAGTTTAATTTAGGCGAACAACGGCACCAATACCACACTGGCTGTGCACGAATACCCATACGTAAGTTCTAAATACACTGAACAAAAATCTACAACTGAGGAGTATTTCCGTCTGTAATAAAGCCCTTGTGGGTAAAAACTCATTCTGATTGGCTGGGACTGGCTGCCAAGTGGGTGGGCCTACGCCCTCCCAGGCACACCCATGGCTGCACCCCTGCCCACTCATGTGAAATCCATAGATTAAAGCCTAATGAATTAATTTCAATATATATATATATTGTATGATTGTATAATTGATTCATTTAATGCATACATTTAAAATGTAATGATATTGAACTCGACAAAGCTGTTTGGATCAAGAGCCATTCTGTGACTTTGGCTAATAGACCTTCATTTGTTGTGGTATCGAGATACTAAACCTGCTGTCGAAGTCAAACATTTTGGTATCGTGACAAACGCCAGGCTGAACACAGTCCAGCAGAGACAGCGCATGTACTTACTTTGACACGATGCTGTCGGTCTTAGCCAGCCTCAGGAGGGAGTCGTCAGCCTCACCCTGCAGGATGGGACAGGAGGGTCCGTTAGATAGTTCCTCTTTATAAACACTCACTCAGAAGATAATGCACAATATCTGGTGACTTGTGGGATAAATGTGTGAGTGACTTCCTCTCCTGAATGTACACTGATATCACCAGACTTTGGAAAAGGGAGGCAGTGGTCTCTATAATTCATGTAACCTGGATGCTAGGACAAAATATAGTTGATGACAGTGGTTGTGTCTGAGGTTTACCTATAACCTTGCTATGGAGGAGACAGCATGGCCTCAAACCATCTCAGTTATCTGTAAGAGCCACCGCTGGAGGACAGAGCCACCGCTGGAGGACAGAGCCACCGCTGGAGGACAGAGCCACCGCTGGAGGACAGAGCCACCGCTGGAGGACAGAGCCACCGCTGGAGGACAGAGCCACCGCTGGAGGACAGAGCCACCGCTGGAGGACAGAGCCACCGCTGGAGGACAGAGCCACCGCTGGAGGACAGAGCCACCGCAGGCCAAGCCTTGCTGACAACGACCTGCAACATCGCCGTGTGTGTGTGTGTGAGGTGTAAGGTTGCAAAATTCCAGTAACTTTTCCAAGAAATCCTGGTCGAAGGACTCTGAATTTATGGAACAAAATGACTGGAAATTTGCAACAGTGGCCGTTTGAAAGCGGAGAAACCTACCATTCTACGGATGGCACCGCAGATAGCGTAGGTCTTGAACTGGCCATTGAAGCGACCGGTTGCCTTGTCAACCTGCAATAAGAAATGTAATTAGTACAAATGAGGTTATAAGGAGTAGAGGGCCTGTCATGCCAAATATTGATCCCCTGCCAAAAAGTGCCCCCCCCCCCCCCCGCATCACAACGGGATTCGACAAGCTATTAGCATCTGTTGCTAGAACAGGCCAAATTGCGCTACGTAACATTTTTTGGGGGAGTCATTGTTACAGGTTATTTACGATATGTTTTAGCCTTAACCTGTTAGGGCTAGGGGGCAGTATTTGCACGGCTGGATAAAAAAATGTACCCGATTTAATCTGGTTACTAATCCTACCCAGTAACTAGAATATGCATATACTTATTATATATGGATAGAAAACACCCTAAAGTTTATAAAACTGTTTGAATGGTGTCTGTGAGTATAACAGAACTCATTTGGCAGGCAAAACCCTGAGACATTTTCTGACCGGAAGTGGATACCTGATGTGTTGTATTACCTTTAAACCTATGCCATTGAAAAACACAGGGGCTGAGGAATATTTTGGCACTTCCTATTGCTTCCACTAGATGTCACCAGCCTTTACAAAGTGTTTTGAGTCTTCTGGAGGGAGATCTGACCGAACAAGAGCCATGGAACGATGATGGCCCATTAGACACCTGGCGCGCGAGTTCATGTTGGGTACCCTCGTTCCAATACGTTATAAAAGAGAATGCATTCGTCCACCTTGAATATTATTCATGTTCTGGTAAAAAAGGCCCTAATGATTTATGCTATACAACGTTTGACATGTTTGAACGAACGTAAATATATTTTTCCCCCTCGTTCATGAAGTGAAGTCCGGCGGGCTTAGATCATGTGCTAACAAGACGGAGATTTTTGGACATAAATTATGAGCTTTTTTGAACAAAACTACATTCGTTATGGACCTGTGATACCTGGAAGTGACATCTGATGAAGAGAATCAAAGGTAATGGATTATTTACATAGTATTTTCGATTTTAGATCTCCCCAACATGACGGCTAGTCTGTATCGCAACGCGTATTTTTCTGGGCGCAGTGCTCAGATTATTGCAAAGTGTGATTTCCCAGTAAGGTTATTTTTAAATCTGGCAAGTTGATTGCGTTCAAGAGATGTAAATCTATAATTCTTTAAATGACAATATAATATTTTACCAATGTTTTCTAATTTTAATTATTTAATTTGTGGTGCTGACTTGACTGCCGGTTATTGGAGGGAAACGATTTCCTCAACATCAATGCCATAGTAAAACGCTGTTTTTGGATATAAATATGAACTTGATAGAACTAAAAATGCATGCATTGTCTAACATAATGTCCTAGGAGTGTCATCTGATGGAGATTGTAAAAGGTTAGTGCATCATTTTAGCTGGTTTTATGGTTTTGGTGACCCTGTCTTTGAATTGACAAAACATTACACACAACTCTTGTAAATGTACTGTCCTAACATACTCTAAATTTATGCTTTCGCCGTAAAACCTTTTTGAAATCGTAAAACGTGGTTAGGTTAAGGAGATGTTTATCTTTCAAAGGGTGTAAAATAGTTGTAGGTTTGAAAAACTTGAATTTTGACATTTATTTGGATTCAAATTTGCCGCTCTTGAAATGCACCTGCTGTTGATGGAGTGCACCACGGGTGGGACGCTTGCGTCCCACCTAGCCCATAGAGGTTAAATCTCACCAATATTTTTTTTTATTTATTTCACCTTTATTTAACCAGGTAGGCTAGTTTACAACAAGTTCTCATTTACAAATGCGACCTGGCCAAGATAAAGCATAGCAATTCAACACATACAACAACAGAGTTACACATGGAATAAACAAACATACAGTCAATAATACAATAGGAAAAAAAGAAAACAAAAAGTCTATATACAGTGAGTGCAAATGAGGTAAGATAAGGCAATAAATAGGCCATGGTGGCGAAGTAATTATAATATAGCAATTAAACACTGGAATGGTAGATGTGCAGAAGATGAATGTGCAAGTAGAGCTACTGGGGTGCAAAGGAGCAAGATAAATAAATAAATACAGTATGGGGATGAGGTAGGTAGATGGGCTGTTTACAGATGGGCTGTGTACAGGTGCAGTGATCTGTGAGCTGCTCTGACAGCTGGTGCTTAAAGCTAGTGAGGGAGAGAAGTGTTTCCAGTTTCAGAGATTTTTGTAGTTTGTTCCATTCATTGGCAGCAGAGAACTGGAAGGAAAGACGACCAAAGGAGGAATTGGCTTTGGGGATGACCAGAGAGATATATCCTGCTGGAGCGCGTGCTACGAGTGGGTGCTGCTATGGTGACCAGTGAGCTGAGATAAGGCGGGGCTTTACCTAGCAGAGACTTGTAGATAACATGTAGCCAGTGGGTTTGGCGATGAGTATGAAGCGAGGGCCAACCAACAAGAGCGTACAGGTCACAATGGTGGGTAGTATAAGGGGCTTCGGTGACAAAACGGATGGCACTGTGATAGATTACATCCAATTTGTTGAGTAGAGTGTTGGAAGCTATTTTATAGATGACATCGCCGAAGTCGAGGATCGGTAGGATGGTCAGTTTTACGAGGGTATGTTTGGCAGCATGAGTGAAGGAGGCTTTGTTGCGATATAGGAAGCCGATTCTAGATTTAATTTTGGATTGGAGATGCTTAATGTGAGTCTGGAAGGAGAGTTTACAGTCTCACCAGACACCCAGGTATTTGTAGTTGTCCATGTATTCTAAGTCAGAGCCGTCCAGAGTAGTGATGCTAGTCGGGCGAGCAGTGATGGAATGAATTGCATGCATTTAGTTTTACTTGCGTTTAAGAGCAGTTGGAGGCCACGGAAGGAGAGTTGCATGGCATTGAAGCTCGTCTGGAGGTTAGTTAACACAGTGTCCAAAGAAGGGCCAGAGGTATACAGAATGGTGTCGTCTGCGTAGAGCTGATCAGAGACTCACCAGCAGCAAGAGCAACATCATTGATGTATACAGAGAAGAGTCGGCCCGAGAATTGAACCCTGTGGCACCCCCATAGAGACTGCCAGAGGTCTGGACAACAGGCCCTACGATTTGACACACTGAACTCTATCAGAGAAGTAGTTGGTGAACTAGGTGAGGCAGTCATTTAAGAAACCAAGGCTGTTGAGTCTGCCAATAAGAATGTGGTGATTGATAAGAGTCGAAAGCCTTGGCCAGGTCGATGAATACAGCTGCACAGTAATGTCTCTTATCGATGGCGGTTATGATGTCATTTAGGACCTTGAGCGTGGCTGAGGTGCACCCATGACCTGCTCTGAAACCAGATTGCATAGCGGAGAAAGTACGGTGGGATTCGAAATGGTCGGTGATCTGTTTATTAACTTGGCTTATGAAGACCTTAGAAAAACAGGGTAGGATAGATATAGGTCTGTAGCAGTTAGGGTCTAGAGTGTCACCCCCTTTGAAGAGGGGGATGACAGCAGCAGCTTTCCAATATTTGGGAATCTCAGACAATATGAAAGAGAGGTTGAACAGGCTAGTAATAGGGGTTGCAACAATTGTGGCGGATAATTTTAGAAAGAAAGGGTCCAGATTGTCTAGCCTGCTGATTTGTAGGGGTCCAGATTTTGCAGCTCTTTCAGAACATCAGCTGAATGGATTTGGGTGAAGGAGAAATGGTGGGGGCTTTGGCGGGTTGCTGTGGAGGGTGCCGGGCTGTTGACCGCGGTAGGGGTAGCCAGGTGGAAAGCATGGCCAGCCGTAGAGAAATGCAGCCGTAGAGTTCAGTGTGTCAAACCGTAGAGAAATGCTTATTGAAATTCTCAATTATAGTGGATTTATCGGTTGTAACAGTGTTTCTTAGCCTCAGAGCAGTGGGCAGCTGGGAGGAGGTTCTTTTATTCTCCATGGACTTTAGTGTCCCAGAACTTTTTTGAGTTAGTACTACATGATGCAAATTTCTTTTTGAAAAAGCTAGCCTTGGCTTTTCTAACTGCCTGTGTATATTTGTTCCTAACTTCCCTGAAAAGTGGCATATCACGGGGGGCTATTCAATGCTAATGCAGAACGCCACAGGATGTTTTTGTGCTGGTCAAGGGCAGACAGGTCTGGAGTGAACCAAGGACAATCTATTCCTAGTTCAATTTTTTTTGGAGTGGGGCATGCTTATTTAAGATGGTTAGGAAGGCACTTTTAAAGAATATAAAAATGTCATACAAAGAACAGCATACAAAAAAAGAGAGAAATGGATAGCATACAAGCATAGATTATTTTTAGACTCCCACCCCCCTCCATTTTAGAAGAAACGACTATCAGAGACAGAGGAGACCGTTCACACGGTCCCAGAACCCACGGGACTGAGTGTCTTTAATTTATCAAGCAAGATATTGAGCCCTGCCCATGTCTCTTTGCCTAATAAAGGGTTATATTTATGGCCTAGAACCCAGTGCAACGATTTCCATGTTAAGTTAGACATGTTTAAGAGTTGTTTATTTTTTAGAAACATCCGTTTAAGGGAATACTTTATCTCCCCTAATCGGGATGTTTCTATTGAATCAAATCAAATTTATTTTTATATAGCCCTTCGTACATCAGCTGATATCTCAAAGTGCTGTACAGAAACCCAGCCTAAAACCCCAAACAGCAAGCAAAGCATGTGAAAGAAGCACGGTGGCTAGGACCCCGGAAAAACTCCCTAGAAAGGCCAAAAACCTAGGAAGAAACCTAGAGAGGAACCAGGCTATGAGGGGTGGCCAGTCCTCTTCTGGCTGTGCAGTGTGGATATTATAACAGAACCATCAGGTTACTCAGCTGCACGTACTCAGACTCCTTTTTAGAAGTAAGAGTTATTTTGTACCTCCAGCCAATCGCAAATCACTCTATTGAAACATATTGCAGACTGGTTGAAAAAGATATTGGTTCATCTCCTTAAGAACAAACAGGAGTCCAAATCTTTCCATAATTTATCTAAGGATGAAAAAAAACGAGCTTTGCTTGATTTACAATCAGATACGTCAGTCCTTATTCGTCCTGCCTTTTACAAGAAACTCAGCATTGACCCTACTTCCCAAAACTATCTTTACTGTCCTAGATGGGTATTTAAGTTCTGGTCAGATAACCCCCCCCAAAAATATGACTTTTTGGCTATTCAACACCCTAAAATTGCCACTTTCTATACTTGGCCGAAATTACACAAGAATGTTACAAAACCTCCAGGGCGCCCTATTGTAGCGGGCATTGATGCAGTAACAACCCCTATCGTAGCGGGCATTGATGCAGTAACGGCCCCTATCGTAGAGGGCATTGATGCAGTAACGGCCCCTATCGTAGAGGGCATTGATGCAGTAACGGCCCCTCTATCTACCTCTGTTGACTTTTTTATTAGACCATTCGCAGAAAAGCTCCCCTCCTCCTAAAGGACACCAGCAGTATGATCTCAGAACAGCTCCCCTCCTAAAGGACACCAGCAGTATGATCTCAGAACAGCTCCCCTCCTCCTAAAGGACACCAGCAGTATGATCTCAGAACAGCTCCCCTCCTCCTAAAGGACACCAGCAGTATGATCTCAGAACAGCTCCCCTCCTCCTAAAGGACACCAGCAGTATGATCTCAGAACAGCTCCCCTCCTCCTAAAGGACACCAGCAGTATGATCTCAGAACAGCTCCCCTCCTTTGTAAAGGACACCAGCAGTATGATCTCAGAACAGCTCCCCTCCTTTGTAAAGGACACCAGCAGTATGATCTCAGAACAGCTCCCCTCCTTTGTAAAGGACACCAGCAGTATGATCTCAGAACAGCCCCCCTCCTCCTAAAGGACACCAGCAGTATGATCTCAGAACAGCTCCCCTCCTCCTAAAGGACACCAGCAGTATGGTCTCAGAACAGCTCCCCTCCTCCTAAAGGACACCAGCAGTATGATCTCAGAACAGCTCCCCTCCTAAAGGACACCAGCAGTATGATCTCAGAACAGCTCCCCTCCTCCTAAAGGACACCAGCAGTATGATCTCAGAACAGCTCCCCTCCTAAAGGACACCAGCAGTATGATCTCAGAACAGCTCCCCTCCTTTGTAAAGGACACCAGCAGTATGATCTCAGAACAGCCCCCCTCCTTTGTAAAGGACACCAGCAGTATGATCTCAGAACAGCTCCCCTCCTTTGTAAAGGACACCAGCAGTATGATCTCAGAACAGCTCCCCTCCTCCTAAAGGACACCAGCAGTATGATCTCAGAACAGCTCCCCTCCTCCTAAAGGACACCAGCAGTATGATCTCAGAACAGCTCCCCTCCTCCTAAAGGACACCAGCAGTATGATCTCAGAACAGCTCCCCTCCTCCTAAAGGACACCAGCAGTATGATCTCAGAACAGCTCCCCTCCTCCTAAAGGACACCAGCAGTATGATCTCAGAACAGCTCCCCTCCTCCTAAAGGACACCAGCAGTATGATCTCAGAACAGCTCCCCTCCTAAAGGACACCAGCAGTATGATCTCAGAACAGCCCCCCTCCTTTGTAAAGGACACCAGCAGTATGATCTCAGAACAGCTCCCCTCCTCCTAAAGGACACCAGCAGTATGATCTCTCCATCATTGAATCTCTCAATCCTCTCCCTGAGAAAACCTTGTTAGTCACTTTTGATGTTGAGTCGTTATACACAAATATTCCACACGAGGGCGGTATTGAAGCTATGGAACATTTTCTTCTGCAACGTAGTCACACACAACTATTTCATGTTTCTAAATGATTTCTTTATTCAGACGAAGGGTACTGATATGGGATCCCTCATGGCTCTTAACTATACTAATTTGTATGTGGGTTACATGGAGAAAGTCTATTTTCAATCCTCTCAAAAATGTTTTCTTGCCCATCATCATTATTTGGAAATGGTATATTGACGATATTTTTGTTCTATGGAGGGGTGATGTAAAACAGCTCCAGGCATTCCATGCTTTTCTTAACTCCTGTTCTGAACATTTGAGAATTACTATGCAGTCTGACACAAGTCAAATCAGTTTTCTTGATCTTCTGATCTTGTGTGAAAATAGTGTTCTATACACTGATCTTTACAGGAAACCTACTGATCGTAACAGGAAACCTACTGATCGTAACAAGAAACCTACTGACCGTAACAGGAAACCTACTGACCGTAACAGGAAACCTACTGACCGTAACAGTTTGAGGGCTGACTGTTGTCACCCACTTCCCTTGAAAAATAGTTTGCCCTACGGCCAATTCTGTCAAATCCAAAGAGTTAGCAAAAAAACTAAATCAGATTGACAGAAATATGGCTGAGACGCAAAGAAAGTTCAAGGAGAGAGGGTACAAAAATGATCAGATTAATAATGCCATTGATAAAATTCAAAACATGACCTTTTTTCAAGGTCAGTCTCGCAAAAAGACGCATTCTTGCGTTCTAACTACCCGCTATTCAAAGCGCTCTGAACAAATTAAGGGAATCGTTCTCAAACATTGGCACATTCTAAAATACGATGACAGTCTCGGTAATGTGTTTTCGGACCTTCCCTTGGTCGTATTCTCACGGGGCAGAAATCTCAGAGACCAATTGGTAAAGTCTGATTTACCACTCCAAGATATTCCTGAACAACGTCTATTTGCGCCCCCTACTGGATGGAATTTACAAGTGTAATGGCTGTGCTCAATGCAATGGCATTTATAAATGTAGATCCTTCAAACACCCCCAAACAGGGAAATCTTCCCTGTGGCTCAGTTGGTAGAGCATGGTGTGTGCAACGCCAGGGCTGTGGGTTCGATTCCCACGGGGGGCCAGTACATTTTTTTTTTTTAAAAAATGCATGAAATGTATGCATTCACTACTGTAAATTGCTCTGGATAAGAGCATCTGCTAAATGACTAAAATGTAAAAAAAAAAATGAAATCGATCCCAATCAAAGGTGTTATCACGTGCTCCACTAAGGCAGTTATTTATCTTATAACTTGTCCTTGTGGTAAAAATGATGTGGGTAAAACAAAGCGTGAATTAAAACTACGAATCTCAGAGCATCGTAGCACCATTAGGTGCAAAAACTTGACTTACCCAGTTGCGGCCCACTTTTTGGAAGCAAACCACTCGATTTCATCTCTGCGTTATATTGGGATCGAACATGTCACCCTCCCTAGGAGAGGGGGTGACCTTGATAATTTATTGTTGAAACGAGAGGCTGCCTGGATCTTTACCTTAAAGACCCTTGCTCCCTTCGGTCTCAACATAAGACTTCGATCTGAAGCCATTCTTGTGATTATTGTGACTTTGCCATTGTAATTGTTTGTAAGCTAGTGTAGTCTAAAATGAATCTATGATCGTATGCTATCCATTTGTTCTTTTGTATGCTGTTCTTTGTATGCCATTTTTATATTTGAGAATTAACCAATGATATTAGGCTACACTTGGCCATGATTACAGACACATGTGTGTCTTCTGACACTATATAAACGAGTCATCTCTCAGTGTTTGTAATCATACCCTGATGAAGACAGCGTGTCTGTCCAAACGTTGGATTTTTGCATCTGAGCTCCTAGAGTGTGCGGCTCTCCCTTATTTTCTAGTTTTCTACTCCGTTAGCCAGCACCTCGCCTTAATAGGTGTGCGTTTATTTTTCTTCTAAACTTTTAAAGAATAGCCTGTCCTTCCAGGATTCCTCGGCCAGGTCGATTATTATAATATCCACCCTGCACAGCCAGAAGAGGACTGGCCACCCCTCATAGCCTGGTTCCTCTCTAGGTTTCTTCCTAGGTTTTTGGCCTTTCTAGGGAGTTTTTCCTAGGGAGTTTTTCCTAGCCACCGTGCTTCTTTCACATGCTTTGCTTGCTGTTTGGGGTTTTAGGCTGGGTTTCTGTACAGCACTTTGAGAATATCAGCTGATGTACGAAGGGCTATATAAAAATAAATTTGATTTGATTAGAAAGGCCTGCTCGCAGAAGTGTTTTAGGGAGCGTTTGACAGTGATGAGGGGTGGTCGTTTGGTCGCAGACCCATAGCGGATGCAGGCAATGAGGCAGTGATCGCTGAGATCTTGGTTGAAAACAGCAGAGGTGTATTTGGAGGGCGAGTTAGTTAGGATGATATCTATGAGGGTGCCTGTGTTTACGGCTTTGGGGTGGTACCTGGTAGGTTAATTGATCATTTGTGAGAGATTGAGGGCATCAAGCTTAGATTGTAGGATGGCCGGGGTGTTAAGCATGTCCCAGTTTAGGTCACCTAGTAGCACGAGCTCAGAAGATGGATGGGGAGAAATCAATTCACATATGGTATCGAGGGCCCAGCTGGGGGCATAGGGAGTTCTATAGCAAGCGGCAACAGTGACCCCTTCTACCGGCAGTAGAAGGGGTCCGGATATTGTAGCCCAGGAGTGGGCTTCGGTGGTAGCACAGGAGCCCTGGCCGAGCTAGCTTCAGGCTAATTGGTGCTTGCTCCGGGATGGAAACGCTAGCCAGGAGAAGTCACCCGGGATTACGGTTAGCTAGTTGCGAAGATCCAGATTAAAATGTTTCGAGTTTGCGGTCGGAATCCGGGGATATGGAGAAAAAATGTACAAATAATAGGTCCGTTATGTTCTGGTTTGAGTCACGTTGTTCGAACTGGCGAGAGCTTTCCGAGCTAAAGGTTAGCTGATGACCGCTAGCAATGGTTTGCTGACTGAAAGCTGGTAGGTAGTTAGCTGGCTAGCTTCAGTTGAGGGATTCCAGATCCGAAGTAAATAGAAATACTTTAGAAAAAAAACAGATCCACGCCACATTGGGTGAGGCGGGAGAGTATTTAGAAGTTGAGGTTTAGGAAAATATTTTTTTAAAGATATGCGAAGAAAAATATGTAAAAAGAAATATACACAAGGGACACGACAGGACGAAGACGTCTGACTGCTACGCCATCTTGGATTTTTCTTATTGGTGGATAAAGTATAAAACATGATCCACGGTCATTGATTTAGTTAGCATGAGCACGCTGCAAACGATGGATGACAACTACTGTGAGCTAAGACCACTTCTCCAAAATTTCTTTAGTTAGCTACCTACGCTAAGCTTTGTTTTCCATTGTACTACTTGTGTTAGTAGAAATACAGTTGATTTAAAAATCGCTCTCTTTTATACTAAGTAGCCTATGAAAAGTGCTACGTCAGCTGTAAAATGTTATAAAAAGGTTAACGCCGTTAATCAAGCGTCTTGTCATCTGAGCGATCAGATCGTACCCCCCCCCCCCCAGGATCTACACGATTCATGTGGATAACCTACTTTAAAATCCAAACGGCGAATATATTTGCATGCCTGTATTGAAATACACGGTCAATAAAATGAGGTATATTTTGGAGCTTGTAGACTACTGTCTCAATATGTGCAGCTATAGGTGGTAATCCAGCGTTTCCCAAACTCGGTCCTCGTTTTTTTTTGTTTTTTTGTCCCCAACACCACAGTGTATTCAGCTGTTTAGTGCTCGGGGAAAATCCAAAATGTGCACCCTTTGGGGCCCCGAGGACTGAATTTGGGTAACCTGTGTTATCTCTCTACAGGAGCTGATCAGTCGTCAGTATTGTGAAATAATTATAAATGTTAAGGTAAGATTTGAGTTGAGTAAGCTGATCTGAGAGCAGAGCTGTCTTTTCTTAAAATCCTTTCAGATCCCGTAGAGGTTAAATCCTATCAGTATCGACATGCTCCGACAACGCACTTAGCGGCTGTTCTGTCTGTGTGCCGTTTTGGGAAAAGCATCGTCGGCCGTTGTAGGAAAGATGCATCGTTAAACCACTTGTACGCTCAACTTCCATCGCTTTCGGGGAAACTGGGCCAAGATCAATGAAGACTACTGGGTATGTTTCAGTGGAGGCTGCTGAGGGGAGGACGGCTCATAATAATGGCTGAAACGGAGTAAACGGAACGGCATCAAACACATAGAAACCATGTGTTTGATATTTGATAACATTCCACCAAATCCGCTCCAGTCATTACCAAGAGCCCAGTCCTCCCCAATTAAGGTTCCACTAACCTTCTGTTGTGTGGCTCAAATGGAACATGACCCCCTACATAGTGCACTACTTTCAGTAGTGCATTACATAGGAAATAGGGTGTCATTTGAGACACACTAAAGTACATTATGAAGTCCAGAGTTCTGTAGCTAGTTATTACCTCAGCAATGTTAATCTGGATAGAGGCGTGGTCCTTGGCTCCAATGATTCGGTTGCTTGCAGAGCTGAAAGACAGGATCATAGCAAGTTGCATATAGAATCAGAATTACAGGACCTCTAGCTAATGTTGTTGACAGGGCTAAATGGATTTAGAGTGCTTTCATCAACACAAAGTTAAAATATGTATCTAGCTATAAAACCAACTAGCTAGCCATTTCACAATCGAACTTTGCTCGTTATCGTAGGCTTATTTAGCTACCTAGCTAGTTACAGGTGTGGCGCTACGAGGTACTCACCATTTACGTGGGACGTACAGGTCCACGAATTCACCGGCGTCGTTCTGCATTCTGTTTGTTTTTTGTTGGTGATGATCGGTCACTCGATCTGTGAGTAGCAGAGAAAAAGATTAGTTATTAATCAGCCAGCTTGCACCAAACGGAAGTTCAGTACCCTGCCCTGAACGTTAGTCACACACTAGCTGAGCTTCGTGTCTGCTGCCCGATGTACAAAGTCATTGAACACTGGTCACTTTAATAATCACATACCGTTTCACCCACTTCATATGTAAATACTGTATTCTAGTCAAGGCCTATGCTATTTAACTATTGCTGTACATATACCATTCTTCAGATATAGTACGTATTCTATCCATCCTTCAGATATAGTACGTATTCTATCCATATGGTAGCCTGGTGGTTAGAGCGTTGGGCCAGTAACCGGAAGATTGCTGGATCTTTTCCCCGAGCTGACAAGGTAAACCCACTGTTCCCCGGGCGCCAAAGAGACGGAAAGTCGATTAAGGCAGCCCCCCAGGGTTAAACGCGGTAGAAACATTTCAGTTGGAGAACTGACTCGGCATCCCCCTTTTCCCATATAGTCTATACATCCATCACATATATATTTTTACGCCGGACTCCCGACATTTCTCGTCCTAATATTTCTTAATTCAGTTCCTAGGCCGTCATTGTAAATAATAATGTTCTTAACTGATTTGCCTAGTTAAATAAAAACTTAAGTTTGTTTTACTACATTAGCTATCATACGTCAATTAGCTAACGTTAGCTAGCTTAATTTGTTAACGTGCTAGATAGTTAGCCAAGCTCAACATTTCTCGTTTACATGGCAACGTTAGGTAGGGAAAAAAAATGAGCTTATTAAGTTTAAATAATTCAATAAACAATCTTTGGTGGAAAGGGGAGACGTTCATAAGCGAATACGAAGCCATGTGAACATTTGCGTTGACGCCGAAGCTTCCAACATGTGGCAGGCGCAGCGGTAGCATGCCGACTAATTTTACCATAAAATATGCCAAAATAACGACAACATTCAAAATAAACTAAGCACTACCGTTAGCGGAGATGCTTTGCAATATATTCTTTCACCAATTGGACAGCTATAATTCATGAAAGTACAGTCTTTTTTTATTCTTACAACAGAGGAAAATCTTTCTCTCACCTTTTATCATAAATGGCTGACAGGAAAGAGAGAACGTCGTTACCGGATGTTAAATCTCTGCTACCGGTGTCGCAAGTAATTACTTCCGTAAGGAAACATTAAAAACCAAAACTTGGCTTTTGTGTAAATATTGTTACAAAAAAAAAAATACAATGATCCACAAACCACGTTACGCGAGTAAAGTCATACCATATATATAAGAAATCACAGCTATAATGGAAACATTACGTTTCGGTAAAATGTTATGAAAGCCGACAGATAATTTGTTCGTTTGACATGGTGGGATCTTTTTGTGATGGTAAAATTAATTACGCTAGAAATTATGGTGGAAACGCATTTATGCGCAAATATTTATACAATCATCATATCGAAGTACATTTGGAGTCACACGATGATATGGTTTGTGGTCCTCCCACTAAGACTCGGGGAAACTATACAGTTTATTTGGCTACAGATTAAAAAAGTTATGATGAACTTCACAGGGTGGTTAAATACAAATTTCAAATAAAAATGTATTAGTCACATACTTTGTTAACAACAGCTGTAGACTAACAGTGAAATGCTTACTTACGGGCCGTTCACAACAATGCAGAGAGAAAGAAAATATAGAAATAATTGAAACGTAAAACACATAATAATAAATACACAATGAGTAATGATAACTTGGTAAAGTGACCGATAAACAGTAGCAGCAGTGTATGTGCTGAGACAAACGAGTTGGTGTAAAAAGGGTTAATGCAGATAGTTAAATCGTTACCTGGACTCACTATTTAGCCATCTTATGGCTTGGGGAAGAAGCTGTTCAGGGTCCTCTTGGTTCCAGACTTGCATCAGTACAGCTTGCCATGCAGAAGCAGAGAGAACAGTCTATGACTTGGGCGGCTGGAGTCTTTTAACATATTTTAGGGCTCTCCTCTGAGAACCACCTGGCAGGGGCACAACTTTCACTGGGGACAGGGGGGACATGACCCCTCCACATTCTAAAACAGTATTTTTGCCCTCTCCCCCCAGTTTTAGAATTGCACTGTGATATAAAAACGGCCCGGTGTGCTTTAGGACCATGTGGACGCCTCAGAGCTGTCAAATAGGCTGTTTTCCGGTTTAAGCAGGCAGAACGTAGTACCACATGGACACCACATCTTGTGCAGGCAGGATGTATGAAGGCAAAGCTTCTGAAAGGCTGACGTATAGGACCAGCATGGGAAGGATGATCAGAGGCAGCTGCTGTCTGCGGTTTTTCTCTCTGAGTTGTAATAGCAAGCAGAGCAGAAACTGGTGACTCTTTAGTTGACTGATCTAGCGGGCAAGGTAACTGCTGTTTGACAGGGGGAAAAAAGTATTTATTCCCAGTGCAAATTACATGTTACGTTAGCCGTTGTTTCATCCCCTCTCGGGTAGCAGTATCTAACAGCTGTTGTGTGTATGGAAATGTTTTGTAGCCTTCGTTTTGTCACTTTTCAACAGAAGTACATTTGATGATGTACCAATATTAGCTAGAGCTAGCCAAATGTTGGCTAACGTTAGCTAGCTCGCTAACTTTAGCTATTCTTTTTTGCCTCAATCACACAAGACCTGAATCAAATGATGAAATGTTTTGTAGCCTTTGTTTTGTCACAGGGTGTCTGAGGGATAGACCCTCAGACATCCCACCAAGTTATGTCCCCCCATTTCTAAAACCAAAGTTGCGCCCCTGTCACCTGGTATAGAGGTCCTGGATGACAGGGGAGCTCAGCCCCACTTATGTACCGGGCTGTACGCCCTTTGTAGCACCTTACTGTCGAATGCCAAGCAGTTGCCATACCAGGAAGTGATGCAGCCAGTCAAGATGGTCTCAATGGTGCAGCTGTATAACTTTTTGAGGATCTGAGGACACATGCCAAATCTTTTCAGCCTTCAGAGGGGGAAGAGGTATTGTCGTGCCCTCTTCACGACTGTGTTGGTGTGTGTGGACCATGATAGATGCTTAGTGATGTGGACACAGAGGAACTTGAAGCTCTCGACCCGCTCCAGTACAGCCCTAAATGGGGGTGTGCTCAGCCCTCCATTTCCTGTAGTCCACGATCAGCTCCTTTGTCTTGCTGATGTTGAGGTTGTTGTCCTGGTCTCATCATTGACGGTGGTAGGTGTCGTTGGCAAACTTAATGATGGTGTTGGAATCATGTGCGGCCGTGCAGTTGTGGGTGAACAGGGAGTACAGGAGGGGACTAAACCTACCTTCACCACCTGGGGGGCGGCCCGTCAGGAAGTCCAGGATCCAGTTGCAGAGGGAGGTGTTCAGTCCCAGGGTCCTTAGCTTAGTGATGAGCTTGGAGGGCACTATGGTGTTGAACGCTGAGCTGTAGTCAATGAACAGCTTACTCACATAGGTGTTCCTCTTGTCCAGATGGGAAAGGGAAGTGTGGAGTGCAATAGAGAGTGTGTCATCTGTGGATCTGTTGGGGCGGTATGAGAATTGGAATGGGTCCAGGGCGTCTGGGATAATGTCGTTAATGTGAGCCATGACCAGACACATGCTTCTCAGCTTGTCATGCCCTGAGTAAGGTTCTGTTCCTTGAACCGGATCCAACCCCTGGTGATCACACAGTTGTCCGGAAACAGCTGGTGCTCTCATGCATGGTTCAATGTTGCTTGCCTCGAAGCTATCATAGAAGGCATTTAGCTCATCTGGTAGGCTTGCTTCACTGGGAAGCTCGCGGCTGGGTTTCCCTTTGTAATCCGGGATAGTTTGCAATCCCAGCTACATCCGTTCAAGCTTTATGCTCCTTTCCAATAAATATTGAGGGTCTTATTCTGGTGACATGATGATCAATGCTTGACTGCCTAATCCATAATATTCTCTTCATTTAGTTTACCCTGTATCTGCAGAGCTGTTGGCTAGAGAGCACGTGCCAAGACTAGAGTAGGGACATTTGTTATTTAAACGCAACAGTTTTTGTGACAAAACTATTGGTTGAGTTGAAAATGCGATGGAAACACATTGACCTTCAGATTTTTATTCGGTACATGAAAACTTAAACGTAAAAAGTTAAATTTGTGTTTACTACATCATCATGCATGTTTATCTGCAACAAGTCCGTTTGGTGGAAACACACCACTGGTCAGGAAAATTGGTATATTTTCTTATTGAGGATTTTTTAAATATTTGCATGAAAATCTGTCGCCAATTGGATGGAAACCTAGCTACTGAGAGCAACTGGTTGTCTTTTGCCTGCAGTGAATCCCAGATAGAATTATATAACGATAACAGTATGCAAGAATCATGCTCCAACCAGCTGAGCCATTGGAATCTGCTTCAGAGAAGGTTAGTAAATGAACATGTCTCACTCTCAACCCAACTTTTGATACAGATTCGATAAACAATTATATCAGGTAGATCAATAATATTTTATTAAACAAGATAACCATTCAGTTGTTGACAAACACAATACATTATTAGACATTCAATTGGACAAAATGCATGAATAAAATCAAATACACAAGAAGCTGATATTTCCTTAAGAAATGAAACAATGGAAATTATTAATAAACAAAGACATGGAATAGGTATTTGATAATTATATCACACAAGTCAAATTACATAGCTAACATTTAAGAACAATACCAATCGAAAGCATAATATAAGAAACTCTCTACAAGAGATAAACATGTATAGCACAATACACAAAACCCTGTTTTTCTTTTAAATCAATAGTTTTTCAACCCCTCTAGAGGAGTCTAGGCTATTAAAAAAACCAGAGCAGTGTTCACTGGAAATGTTTAGGCCCTTTGCTCCATTCAGTGCTAAAAAGAAATGAGGTTATTTTAGATTTACATTACAGTACACTACATTACATTAGGTAATTTAGCAGCTGCCCCTGTCCAGAGCGACTTACAGTCAGTGCATTTAAC
>NC_138305.1:109295000-109335000 GCF_965601325.2 Salmo salar
TGACTGGCTCAGCTAGCAAGCTGATGTTGCACAAATGTATTGTAGCTTTCGTGCCCATAGTCAAACTTCAGAAATATTATATATTATATAAATATTGATAATTGAAGGACAATAATCCTTAGCTACTGTATATTAAAAATGAGGTGACTAACACTTCCTCAGCAAAAAATAAAAACTTAAACATTAGACAGATTGATTGTTTTAGCTTAGATTAATTCTGACTGTTTTGAGGGAGAAATGGGGTTCAGCAGACAATGTCACCTGGGTAGATTTAACAAACAAAAAATGTTATGACTACTTTTGTTAGACTACAAACTACTTTTGCGTTTGTTGACCTCATTTGATGAGTGTCATCAAATAACATAAATAGTTGTTAACCTCATTTGCTCACCAGCCTAACAACCAGGAAGGGGTACTCACCAGCCTTACATCCAGGAAGGGGTACTCACCAGCCTTACATCCAGGAAGGGGTACTCACCAGCCTTACATCCAGAAGGGTACTTGCCAGCCTTACAACCAGGAAGGGGTACTCGCCAGCCTTACATCCAGGAAGGGGTACTCACCAGCCTAACAACCAGGAAGGGGTACTCACCAGGCTTACATCCAGGAAGGGGTACTCACCAGCCTTACATCCAGGAAGGGGTACTCACCAGCCTAACAACCAGGAAGGGGTACTCACCAGCCTTACATCCAGGAAGGGGTACTCACCAGCCTAACAACCAGGAAGGGGTACTCACCAGCCTTACATCCAGGAAGGGGTACTCACCAGCCTAACAACCAGGAAGGGGTACTCACCAGCCTTACATCCAGGAAGGGGTACTCACCAGCCTTACATCCAGGAAGGGGTACTCACCAGCCTAACAACCAGGAAGGGGTACTCACCAGCCTTACATCCAGGAAGGGGTACTCACCAGCCTTACATCCAGGAAGGTGTGCTCACCAGCCTAACAACCAGGAAGGGGTACTCACCAGCCTAACAACCAGGAAGGGGTACTCACCAGCCTTACATCCAGGAAGGGGTACTCACCAGCCTAACAACCAGGAAGGGGTACTCACCAGCCTAACAACCAGGAAGGGGTACTCACCAGCCTTACATCCAGGAAGGGGTACTCACCAGCCTTACATCCAGGAAGGGGTACTCACCAGCCTAACAACCAGGAAGGGGTACTCACCAGCCTAACAACCAGGAAGGGGTACTCACCAGCCTTACATCCAGGAAGGTGTGCTCACCAGCCTAACAACCAGGAAGGGGTACTCACCAGCCTAACAACCAGGAAGGGGTACTCACCAGCCTTACATCCAGGAAGGGGTACTCACCAGCCTTACATCCAGGAAGGGCTACTCACCAGCCTTACAACCAGGAAGGGGTGCTTGCCAGGTGACCCCATCCCCATTTCCTCTTTTGATCTCTATAGTGGAGGCTCTTTAGTGTGTTTGCTTTAATGTATTTATACTTGGGATATCACTTTTCAACAGGAAAAGTATAAAAAAAAATCACTGGAGGAGGTTTTTAATACAATATAGTGTCATCTTTATTGATCCATTATACATAGACAACAGAAATGTGTTACTGTGCTGTGTACTGGAATTCCCTGCTTCCGGCTCCTCTCTCTAGCTCTCCGCTTGTTTGTTTACAGAACGTGTGGGATTCGATGGTGGGAGGCGTTACATGGAAAGCCTTTACCTTGTGGCAACTCCCAACCCTCGATTTTCATGTGGGCTGTAAACAAACATTCCACAAGGTAACTGAGTTGACATTTTAGACACAGACTGGGGAAAGCTACCTAGATGACACATAGCTTTGTCAAAAATACAAATACACCTCCCTCTCTGTCTAAATACACAATACACCTCCCTCTCTGTCTAAATACAAATACACAATACACCTCCCTCTCTGTCTAAATACACAATACACCTCCTTCTGTCTAAATACAAATACACAATAGACCTCCCACCCTCTCTGTCTAAATACACAATACACCTCCTTCTGTCTAAATACACAATACACCTCCCTCTCTGTCTAAATACACAATACACCACCCTCTCTGTCTAAATACAAATACACAATACACCTCCCTCTCTGTCTAAATACAAATACACAATACACCTCCCACCCTCTCTGTCTAAATACACAATACACCTCCTTCTGTCTAAATACACAATACACCTCCTTCTGTCTAAATACACAATACACCTCCCTCTCTGTCTAAATACAAATACACAATACACCTCCTTCTGTCTAAATACACAATACACCACCCTCTCTGTCTAAATACAAATACACAATACACCTCCCTCTCTGTCTAAATACAAATACACAGTTCTGTTACTCTGGTTGTGTAAGATGCTGTTTTCACCTAACTCTGTACCTAATCCACCTCGGCTCTGCACATCTCGTGTTCTTTCTTGCTATGGGGTTATTTGGTTTCCACCTGTCCTGGGGCCCTTAAGGTCAGCGGCATCATAAACTTTACCCAGTACATTTTAGATAACTTGGTTGCCTCTGCCAGGAGGCTTGGCCGCAAGTGGATCTTCCAGCTAGACAAGAACCCCAAGCACATCAAAATCTGCAAAGAAACGGTTAATTGAGGACAAAAACAAAATCTACATTTTGAAATTGCCATCAGTCTCTGGACTTGAATACCATTGAAAAGCTGTTGTTTGAATTGGAAAAGGGAAGTTCATAAGAGCAGATGAAGGATATCAAGGATTCTGGGAAGGATATCAAGGATTCTGGGAAGGATATCAAGGATTCTGGGAAGGATATCAAGGATTCTGGGAAGGATATCAAGGATTCTGGGAAGGATATCAAGGATCTGGAGGAATGGTTTTAAGATCCCTCCCAAAGTGTTCTCCAATCTCATAAAATATTTCAGAAAAAGGTTCAGTGCCGTTAAATTCTCATAAGGTGCGGTATTGAAAGGTATTGAAAACAGGTGACAATAATTGACACCTATCTTGAGAAAAGTATTACTTGTTAAACAAAATATTCCTCTGGGCAATTGTATTAGTAGAAAATATAATTTCACATGTTTTTGAGCATACAACATAGCTCAGTATTTGTATAATTTTTTAGTCATCGTTATCAAGGGTTCCAATAATGTTTTACCTGACTACTCTTTATACCCATCACTAAAATGTGATATCCATGGTCACATAGAACATCAGAGTTGTCCAGGTATCAACTGGACACAGAAAACATATGGTATCATGATACAGCATTGATAATGCACAATGCATTCCACAAACAGCTGTCTCTGTACTTTATTCAAACATAATATCACATTGTCACGTCCTGACCCTAGTAAGATGTCATTTTCTATAGTAGAGTAGGTCAGGGCGTGACAGGGGGTGTTTTGGGTTTGTTTAAGTTCTAGTTTTTCTATTTCTATGTTGGGGTTGTTTGGGTTAATCTCCAATTGGAGGCAGCTGATTCTCGTAGCCTCTGATTGGAGATCATATTTAAGTAGGGGTTTTTCTCCCTGGGTTTTGTGGGTAGTTGTTTTCTGTTTAGTGTATGTCACCTGATTGAACTGTTGTCGGTCGGTTTGTTGTTTTATTAAAGTATATTAATTAAAAAGGAAAATATGAGCACTCTACACGCTGTGCCTTGGTCCCTTTTATACGACCCGCGTTACACACATGATGAAAATAAGGGAATTAAATGACAGCTTTAGGTTATGAATTTGGTTAAAAAAAATATTCATGGAAAATGGAAAACAAAACACTCTTAACTTGAACCGAACTGGAAAGAAATGGAGGTGTACAGTCCGTAATGCATTCCACAAACGGGTGACTCAGTTACCACTTTTTTTTCCCTACTAGGCATGAGTTAGTACATGATGCAAAACACCTGACCTCTGTCTATCTGTTGTCACCAACACGGTGCGGTCAGCTGGAGTGAATCCTCCTCTACTTCCACACACAACAGTCCACACCGACCCAGCGTACAGCGCATTCGGGAAGTATTCAGACCACCGTCACATTTTCCACATTTTGTTACGTTACAGCCTTATTCTGAAATGTATTCAATAGTCGTCCCACCCCCCCCCCCCTCATAAATCTACACACAATACCCCATAATGGCAAAGCAAAAATAGGTTTTTTGGAAATTTGTACAAATGTACTTAAAAAAAAGAAGAAACGGAAATAATCAAATTTATAATTATTCAGACCCTTTTACTCAGTACTTTGTTGAAGCACCTTTGGCAGCGATTACAGTCTTGAGGCCTCTTTGCTACAACGATACAAGCTTGGCACATCTATATTTGGGGAGTTTCTCCTATTCTTCTCTGCAGATCCTCTCAAGCTCTGTCAGGTTGGATGGGGAGTGTCGCTGCACAGCTATTTTCAGGTCTCTCCAGAGATGTTGGATCAGGTACAAGTCCGGGCTCTGGCAGGGCCACTCAATGACATTCAATGACACAGCCAAGCCACTCCTGTATTGTCTTGGTTGTGTGCTTAGGGTTGTTGTTCTGTTGGAAGGTGAACCTTTGCCCCAGTCTGAGGTCCTGAGCGCTCTGGAGCAGGTTTTCATCAAGGATCTCTCTGTACTTCGTACCGTTCATCTTTCCCTCGATCCTGACTAGTCTCCCAGTCCCTTCCACTGAATAACATCCCCACAGCATGATACTGCCACCACCATGCTACACCATAGAGATGGTGCTAGGTTTCCTGCATACATGATGCTTGGCATTCAGGCCAAAGAGTTCAATCTTGGTTTCATCAGACTAGAGAATCGTGTTTCTCATGGTCTGAGAGTCCCTTAGGTGCCTTTTGGCAAACTCCAAGTGGACTGTCATGTGCCTTTTACTGAGGAATGGCTTGTGTCAGGCCACTCTACCATAAAGGCCTGATTGGTGGAGTGCTGCAGAGATGGTTGTCCTTCTGGAAGGTTCTCCCATCTCCACAGAGGAACCCTGGAGCTCTGTCAAAGTGACCATCTGGTTCTTGGTCACCTCCCTGACCAAGGCCCTTCTCCCCCGATTGCTCAGTTTGGCCGGGCGGCCAGCTCTAGGAAGTCTTTGGTGGTTCCAAACTTCTTCCATTTAAGAATGATGGAGGCCACTGGGATCTTGGGGACCTTCAATGCTGGAGAAATGTTTTGGTACCCTTCCCCAGATCTGTGCCTCAACACAATCCTGTCTCAGAGTTCTAAGGACAATTCCTTCGACCTCATGGCTGGGTTTTTGCTCTGACCTGCACTGTCAACTGTGGGACCTTATATAGACAGGTGTGCGCCTTTCCAAATCATGTGCAATCAATTGAATTTTCCAAAGGTGGTCACCAATCAAGTTGTAGAAACATCTCAAGGATGATCAATGGAAACAGGATGCACTTGACCTCAATCTCGAGTCTCATAGCAAAGGGTCTGAATCCTTATGTAAATAATGTATATCATATATATATATATGTCCTTATGGTGTACTGTGTGTAGATTGACGAGGGGAAAAAAATATTTAATACATTTTAGGATAAGGCTGTAACGTAACAAAATGTGAAAAAATTTAAGGGGTTGTTGAGAATTTTCCAGACCATGTGTGTTAATGATTAATTACAGAATAGCTAGTAAGATGGGTGCACTATATATGTGCTCTGGGTCATTAGGCACCATTAGACATGCACCTGTCTGGGGGTTGGACACGACTGGTTATTCCTGTAACTATGTTATGACCTACTATGTACTGTTGCTATGGTTACACCTCTTGGGGTCTTTTCCAGAACATGGGTGTCTCTTTCAGAGGAGTTAGCAGGATGACACGTATTGGTTATTTCTGTAAAGTACCAAGGACTGTTGCTATGGTTCCTACATGCATGCACCTGTCTTAGTCGAAAACATGTCTGTCTATTTGAACTATCGGTGATGCTCTACGGGTTCCATGCCCTAAAATGAAACCAAACGAAACTTAGTGCAAGGCAATAAGATAACGATGGCTAAATACCAGAGGGGATGAGTCATTAAGAGGAGTTACTATGGCTGTGACGTAAGAAGGAAAAATTTATAAGAAGTCTGTGCCAAGACTGGAAAGTTAGTTGTTTTCATGAACTAGCTCAACATTTATTATGCTGTAATAAAAGTCTATTTGAACTCACAGGCTCAGGTATTTGAGAAATATGATTGACTGTATATTTCCACGACAGGGTCTGAATACTTTCCGAAAAGCAATGTATGTCTTAGTCGTTGTCACCCACACATGCTGCGGTCAGTCGGCGAGAATTCTCCACACAGACACATGCAGGCGTGGCCAATGGAAATGATATGGAAATGATAACCCGACCACAGATAGTATTAGAGCGTGTCCCTCAGCAGCACGGTCATTATAGTCAAATAAATCAAAAACCATTAAAAAAAAAAAAAAATTCATAAACTGAAATAAAATAATTTACAAATCCGTTTGAAAAACTAAAACTAAACTAATTATATTTGACTCCAAAACTAAAAATCATTAATCATCTTTTTTTTCAATATTTATTTTTACTTTGGACAAAAATCTAATGGGGTTTTCACATTTTTTTAATATATAGGGTATCATTGATTGTATGTTGTTTTACTCCATGTATAACTCTGTGTTTTTGTATGTTGTCGAACTGCTTTGCTTTATCTTGGCCAGGTCGCAATTGTAAATGAGAACTTGTTCTCAACTTGCCAACCTGGTTAAATAAAGGTGAAATAAAAATAAATAAAAACAAAAATAAATTAAAATGATAAAAACAAAAACTATAATAACCTTCTCAGGAGTTTGTAGGCCAGGTAAACCTCTAAACCAACTCCCTACTGTTTTACCAGGCTGCAGAGGGATTCCCAGTGAATTTGTCTCCTGCCAGTGTCTGTTGGAAAGCAGACTGAACCATGTTTTCCTCTAGGATTTTACCTGTACTTATTTTTATCCTATAAAACTCCCTAGTCCTTGCTGATGACAAGCATACCCATAACATGATGCAACCCCCCACTATGCTTGAAATTAATGAAGAGTGGTTCTCAGTGATGTGTTGTATTAGATTCGCCCAACATTTTGTATTGAGGACAAAGTTTTTGCAGTATTACTTTAGTGCCTTGTGGCAAATGGGATGCATATTTTGGAATATTTGTATTCTGTGAAAGCTTTCTTCTTTTCACTCTGTTATTTAGGTTAGTACTGTGGAGTGAATACACTGTCGATCCATCCTCAGTTGTCTCCTATCACAGCCATTAGACTATGTAACTGTTTTAAACTCACAATTGGTCTCATGGTGAAATCGCTGAGCGGTTTCCTTCCTCTCCGGCAACTGAGTTAGGAAGGATCCCTGTATCTTTGTAGTGACTGGGTGTACTGATACACCATCCAAAGTGTAATTAATAACTTCACCATGCTCAAAGGGATATTCAATGTCTGCTTTTTATTTTATTTTTTACCCATCTACCAATAGGTGTTCTGCTTTGCGAGGCATTAGAAAACCTCCCTGGTCTTTGTGGTTGAATCTTTGTGTTTGAAATTCACTGCTCGACTGAAGGACCTTACAGATAATTATATGTGTAGGGTACAGAGATGAGGTAGTCATTCAAAAAATCATGTTAAACACTATTATTGCACACAGAGTGCGTCCATGCAACTTAAGCTTCTTTTAAAGCTTCTTCTTAAACTTTTTAAGCTTATTTTTTTACTCCTGAATATATTTAACATACTTTTATTTCAGTTTCTTTTTTTCTTCTTCACTTATCGGGTATTGTGATGTCATTATGGGGTATTGTGATGTCATTATGGGGTATTGTGTGTAGGCCAGTGACACAAAATCTCAATTTAATCAATTTTAAATTCAGGCTGTAGTACACCAAAATGTCAAGAGGTATGAATACTTTCACGCAATGTCAAGAACACCTGGTAAGGCCCGAAGAAAATAGGAGGTTGGATATTGTCATCAGAAGTACATGACTTGAGGCAATACATACTCTTCCCAGCAAACAAAAATGAGTCGTTAGGACAACGCTGGAATGCCAGGAGGTTGTGTCATGGTCCCTTGGACGTCCTTTTGAAGTCCCTGTTTGCTGGCCCTATTCAAACAATCTTAAAGGATTCCAATTTTAAAAAATCCTATTAGAATCCAATAGAAATTCCAATCTGATTTTTTTTTTTACCTATCCTGTAAGATTGTATTATCCTGTATGATAAAACCCTACAGAACTCCAATAGGACTGGTTCAGTTTAGGAGCCTGTAAGATAAAATCCTATAGGATAGTCCAATAGGACTGGTTCAGTTTAGGAGCCTGTAAGATAAAATCCTATAGGATAGTCCAATAGGACTGGTTCAGTTTAGGCGCCTGTAAGATAAAATCCTATAGGATAGTCCAATAGGATTGGTAAAAAAATCTGATAGGATTATTTTTTACTGGTCATACTACAAATAAATGTGCAGCCTTGAATCATTCTCCTATTGTGGTGGTGTGTTGAAGAGGTTGAGAACCTCAGGGAATTATCACTAGTTGGCATTGGTCCTCAGATCCTCAAAAGGTTCTACAGTTGCACCATCGAGAGCATCCTGACTGGTTGCATCACTGCCTGGTAAGGCAACTGCTCGGCCTTCGACCGCAAGGCACTACAAAGGGTAGTGCGAACGGCCCAGTACATCACTGGGGCCAAGCTTCCTGCCATCCAGGACCTCTATATCAGGTGGTGTCAGAGGAAAGCCCTAAAAATTGTCAAAGACTCCGACCACCCTAGTCATAGACTGTTCTCTCTGCTACCGCACGGCAAGTGGTACCGGAGCGCCAAGTCTAGGTCCGAAAGGCTTCTAAACAGCTTCTACCCCCAAGCCATAAGACTCCTGAACAGCTAATCAAAGCGCTACCCAGACCCCTCTTTTACGCTGCTGCTACTCTCTGTTTATAATCTATGCATAGTCACTTTAACTCTACCTACATGTACATATTACCTTAATTACCTCGACTAACCTGTACCCCCGCACATTGACTCTGTACCAGTACCCCCTGTATATAGCCTCCACATTGACTCTGTACCGGTACCCCCTGTACATAGCCTCCACATTGACTCTGTACCGTAACACCCTGTATATAGCCTCCACATTGACTCTGTACCGGTACCCCCTGTATATAGCCTCCACAATGACTCTGTACCGGTACCCCCTGTATACAGCCTCCACACTGACTCTGTACCGTAACACCCTGTATATAGTCTCCACATTGACTCTGTACCGGTACCCCCTGTATATAGCCTCCACATTGACTCTGTACCGGTACCCCCTGTATATAGCCTCCACATTGACTCTGTACCGGTACCCCCTGTATACAGCCTCCACATTGACTCTGTACCGTAACACCCTGTATATAGCCTCCACATTGACTCTGTACCGGTACCCCCTGTATATAGCCTCCACATTGACTCTGTACCGTAACACCCTGTATATAGCCTCCACATTGACTCTGTACCATAACACCCTGTATACAGCCTCCACATTGACTCTGTACCGTAACACCCTGTATATAGCCTCCACATTGACTCTGTACCGTAACACCCTGTATACAGCCTCCACACTGACTCTGTACCGTAACACCCTGTATATAGCCTCCACATTGACTCTGTACCGTAACACCCTGTATACAGCCTCCACACTGACTCTGTACCGTAATCCCTGTATACAGCCTCCACACTGACTCTGTACCGTAACACCCTGTATACAGCCTCCACACTGACTCTGTACCGTAACACCCTGTATACAGCCTCCACACTGACTCTGTACCGTAACACCCTGTATACAGCCTCCACACTGACTCTGTACCGTAACACCCTGTATACAGCCTCCACACTGACTCTGTACCGTAACACCCTGTATATAGCCTCCACATTGACTCTGTACCGTAACACCCTGTATACAGCCTCCACACTGACTCTGTACCGTAACACCCTGTATATAGCCTCCACATTGACTCTGTACCGTAACACCCTGTATATAGCCTCCACATTGACTCTGTACCGTAACACCCTGTATATAGCCTCCACACTGACTCTGTACCGTAACACCCTGTATATAGCCTCCACATTGACTCTGTACCGTAACACCCTGTATATAGCCTCCACACTGACTCTGTACCGTAACACCCTGTATATAGCCTCCACACTGACTCTGTACCGTAACACCCTGTATACAGCCTCCACACTGACTCTGTACCGTAACACCCTGTATATAGCCTCCACATTGACTCTGTACCGTAACACCCTGTATATAGCCTCCACATTGACTCTGTACCGTAACACCCTGTATATAGCCTCCACACTGACTCTGTACCGTAACACCTGTATACAGCCTCCACACTGACTCTGTACCGTAACACCCTGTATATAGCCTCCACATTGACTCTGTACCGTAACACCCTGTATATAGCCTCCACATTGACTCTGTACCGTAACACCCTGTATATAGCCTCCACATTGACTCTGTACCGTAACACCCTGTATATAGCCTCCACATTGACTCTGTACCGTAACACCCTGTATATAGCCTCCACATTGACTCTGTACCGTAACACCCTGTATATAGCCTCCACATTGACTCTGTACCGTAACACCCTGTATATAGCCTCCACATTGACTCTGTACCGTAATACCCTGTATATAGCCTCCACATTGACTCTGTACCGTAACACCCTGTATATAGCCTCCACATTGACTCTGTACCGTAACACCCTGTATATAGCCTCCACACTGACTCTGTACCGTAACACCCTGTATATAGCCTCCACATTGACTCTGTACCGGTACCCCCTGTATATAGCCTCCACATTGACTCTGTACCGTAACACCCTGTATATAGCCTCCACATTGACTCTGTACCGTAACACCCTGTATATAGCCTCCACATTGACTCTGTACCGTAATACCCTGTATATAGCCTCTACACTGACTCTGTACCGTAATACCCTGTATATAGCCTCTACACTGACTCTGTACCGTAACACCCTGTATATAGCCTCCACATTGACTCTGTACCGTAACACCCTGTATATAGCCTCCACATTGACTCTGTACCGTAACACCCTGTATACAGCCTCCACACTGACTCTGTACCGTAACACCCTGAATATAGCCTCCACATTGACTCTGTACCGTAACACCCTGTATATAGCCTCCACACTGACTCTGTACCGTAACACCTGTATACAGCCTCCACACTGACTCTGTACCGTAACACCCTGTATATAGCCTCCACATTGACTCTGTACCGTAACACCCTGTATATAGCCTCCACATTGACTCTGTACCGTAACACCCTGTATATAGCCTCCACATTGACTCTGTACCGTAACACCCTGTATATAGCCTCCACATTGACTCTGTACCGTAATACCCTGTATATAGCCTCCACATTGACTCTGTACCGTAACACCCTGTATATAGCCTCCACATTGACTCTGTACCGGTACCCCCTGTATATAGCCTCCACATTGACTCTGTACCGTAACACCCTGTATATAGCCTCCACATTGACTCTGTACCGTAATACCCTGTATATAGCCTCTACACTGACTCTGTACCGTAATACCCTGTATATAGCCTCCACATTGACTCTGTACCGTAACACCCTGTATATAGCCTCCACATTGACTCTGTACCGTAATACCCTGTATATAGCCTCTACACTGACTCTGTACCGTAATACCCTGTATATAGCCTCTACACTGACTCTGTACCGTAACACCCTGTATATAGCCTCACTTGTCATTTTACTGCTGCTGATTTGTTACTTTTATTTTCAATTTTTACTTAACACTTATTTGTATTTTTTTTCTGAACTTCTTAAAGCATTGTTGGTTAAGGGCTTGTAATAAGTAAGCATTTCACTGTAAGGTCTACACTTGTTGTATTCGGCGCATGTGACATATAAAATGTGATTTGATTTGATTAGTGTGAGTAGGCAAATATATGGAGATTGTGCTCTGGTCCTCCAACACTGTACATCAGATTCAGTGTTTTACAATGATTGTAATGCTACACTGTGCGATGTGACTAAATTGAAATATTGATATTAAACTGGCCAGATTGCACGATTTGCTTTCGTTCTGTCGTCACATTCTGCGATTGGCTTGCGAGGCTACGTCATCCGACGTGGCTACGTCAACCGACGTGGCTACGTGACCTGCGACACAGACTATACAACTGTGACTGACGTATTCTCCGTTAACAGGCAGGATCGAGCATGCGGTCTAAAAAACAACAAGCTGTTGCTTTGTTGGTGATTGACACACACTGGTCCTCCTACCTCTGTCACAGTGCGCTCCTCGTACTGAAAAGCTCTCGAATTGAAGAGGCACATCACAACATGGAAACGCTATAAACCGGAATATAAGCCCCATAGCTCGAATGTGATATGCACCTTAACATAATCATTGCAATTTCTCAATACAAGCGTTGCGATTTTGACATTTGCGGTGTGTTTGTTATTTGTAACTAGACACAGCCCATTACTTGCACCAAGTTTTCATTGTACGATGTGTGAATTCTATAGTCAAATAAAAACTGTATTTATCCAATTGTAGTGTCCATACACTGGGGTCAACAAAAACAAACACTGAATAGAATAATATCAATAGTGTGGCTTGACAGGTTATAGTAGGCAGAGTGAATGAACGGGGCAGCAGGTAGCCTGGTGGTTAGAGACGGGTAGCCTAGTGGTTAGAGACAGATAGCCTAGTGGTTAGAGACAGGTAGCCTAGTGGTTAGAGCAGGTAGCCTGGTGGTTAGAGACAGGTAGCCTAGTGGTTAGAGCAGGTAGCCTGGTGGTTAGAGACAGGTAGCCTGGTGGTTAGAGACAGGTAGCCTGGTGGTTAGAGACAGGTAGCCTAGTGGTTAGAGACAGGTAGCCTAGTGGTTAGAGGCAGGTAGCCTAGTGGTTAGAGACAGGTAGCCTAGTGGTTAGAGGAGGTAGCCTAGTGGTTAGAGACAGGTGGCCTAGTGGTTAGAGCAGGTAGCCTAGTGGTTAGAGACAGGTAGCCTGGTGGTTAGAGCAGGTAGCCTAGTGGTTAGAGACAGGTAGCCTAGTGGTCAGAGCGTTGGGCCAGTAATCGAAATGTTACTGTATCAAATCCCAGAGCTGAGAAGGTAAAAATCTCTCGTTCTGCCCCTGAACAAGGCAGTTAACCCACTGTTCCTAGGTCATCATCGTAGATAAGAATTTGTTCTTAACTGACTTGCCTGGTTAAATAAAAAACGGGCTGCTGCATGGTCACCATGGGAGCTCTCCCTGGTCACTATGGGAGCTCTCCCCGGTCACTATGGGAGCTCTCCCCGGTCACTATGGGAGATCTCCCTGGTCACTATGGGAGCTCTCCCTCGTCACTATGGGAGCTCTCCCTGGTCACTATGGGAGCTCTCCCTGGTCACTATGGGAGCTCTCCCGGTTAAATTGTGCATAAGAGCATTTTTTTTTAAACTCTGTAAATGGGTAATAAACACGATCAACCCAAATTGAAATGTTTATTTTTTACATAGTAAAACAAAGTTGAACAAAGTTATAATGCAATATGCAAAAATGTCAAATATTTTCCTGAGTTACAGTTCACACGAGGAAATCAGTCAATTAATTAGTTAGGCCCTAATCTATTGGATTGGACGACTGGGACTACAGATGTGCATCTGTTGGTCACAGATACCTTAAAAGAAATGGGCCTCAGAACATCGTCATGGTATTTTTGTGCATTTAAAATTCCATCAATAAAAATGCAATTGTGTTTGTTGTCAGTACCTTAAGCCTGCCCATTCCATAATCCAACCACCACCATGGGGTTCTCTGTTAACATCAACAAACTGCTCGCCCGTACGAATGCCATACACATGGTCTGTGGTTGTGAGGCTGGTTAGATATACTGCCAAATTCTGTAAAACGACGTTGGAGGCGGCTTATGGTAGAGAAATTAACATTACATTTTCTGACAACAGCTCTGCTGGACGTCCCTGCACTCAGCATGCCAATTTCATGCTCCCTCAAAATTTGAGAGAAATATCTGAGAGAAATAAGCTTTTTGTGCGTATGGAAGATTTCTGTGATCTTTTATTTCAGCTCATGAAACATGGGACCAACACTTTACATTTTGCCTTTATAATTTTGTTCAGTATGATAAGTCTCATCAATTCCCATGTGGCTCAGTTGGTAGAGCATGGTGTTTGCAACGCCAGGGTTATGGGTTCGATTCCCACGGGGGACCATTACGGAAGAAAAAAAAAAATGTATGAAATGTATGCATTCACTACTGTAAGTCGCTCTGGATAAAAGCGCCTGCTAAATGACGTAAATGTAATTCCAGCCATATTATGAGAGGGCTTGCAAATTTGATCAATCAAGCAGCACGTCAGCAATTTTTTGTGTGACAAATTCAAACAAAATCGTCGGAAATTGCCATGCAAAATTTCAGAATAACAGCAGCAACATCAAGCATTTTGCCCCGCACCTATTTTTAAAAAACGCAGCGGAATCCTGGAGGGACTGTATAATGCTGCACCATTGATAATGCGGTTAACTAGAGGGAATCCTGGAGGGATAATGCTGCACCATTGATAATGCGGTTAGCTAGAGGGAATCCTGGAGGGATAATGCTGCACCATTGATAATGCGGGTCAGCTAGAGGGAATCCTGGAGGGATAATGCATCACCATTGATAATGCGGTCAGCTAGAGGGAATCCTGGAGGGATAATGCTGCACCATTGATAATGTGGGTCAGCTAGAGGGAATCCTGGAGGGATAATGCTGCACCATTGATAATGCGGGTCAGCTAGAGGGAATCCTGGAGGGTTAATGCTGCACCATTGATAATGCGGGTCAGCAAGAGGGAATCCTGGAGGGATAATGCATCACCATTGATAATGCGGTCAGCTAGAGGGAATCCTGGATGGATAATGCGTCACCATTGATAATGTGGTCAGCTAGGAGGGGATTCTGGAGGGAATGAATAATGCTGCACTCAAGCAGATGCTTAGTAAACATATGCAAAACATATGATGCCTCTCCATGGTTGTCAAAACACACACACACACACACACACACACACACACACACACACACACACACACACACACACACACACACACACACACACACACACACACACACACACACACACACACACACACACACACACACACACACACACACACACACGGTGCAGTCAGCTGAAGGGAATGCAGGCATGGCCAATGGAAATGAGATGTGAAGGATAACCTGACCACGGATATTAGTAGAGGGAAACCTCTACCTACTCAACACTGTTAGAAACAGACCACAGCGGGATTCCCAATGGAAAGGATGTCATGAGAAAACCCCACGCTGTTTGTTAGTAGAGTTACCTGATCACACCATTGATATAAGCAAATTAGTATTTGTTTTTCGTCTATCTCAGATCACAGAGCAACAAGTCTGTTCATAGTGCATTTTATATACAGTACCAGTCAAACAGTCTGGATACCTACTCATTCAAAGGCAAAAAAAAAAAAAGCCTTAATAAACAAGGCCTGATCGGTGGAGTGCTGCAGAGATGTCCGTCCTTCTGGAAGGTTCTCCCATCTCCACAGAGGAACTCTGGAGCTCTGTCAGAGTGACCATCGGGTTCTTGGTCACCAAGGCCCTTCTCCCCCGATCGCACAGTTTGGCCGGGCGGCCAGCTCTAGGAAGAGTCTTAGTGGTTCCAAACATATTCCGTTTAACAATGAAAACCTGCTCTTTCTCTGACATGCACTGTCAACTGTGGGACCTTTTATAGACAGGTGTGTGTCTTTCCAAATCATGTCCAATCAATTGAATTTACCACAGGTGGACTCCAATCAAGTTGTAGAATGGAAACAGGATGCACTTGTGCTCAGTTTCAAGTCTAATAGCAAATGGTCTGAATATCTTTTCACTGTGTCATTATGGGGTATTGTGGTATTAATTGATTAGTAAAAAAATGTAGGCACGCATGGCATCAACTAAGTTGATTTGAATAAATGGCATATACACGAATAAATGCTAAATAGCATATACACTACCATTCAAAAGTTTGGGGTCACTTAGAAATGTCCTTGTTTTTGAAAGAAAAGCAAATGTTTTTGTCCATTAAAATAACATGAAATTGATCAGAAATACAGTGTAGACATTGTTAATGTTGTAAATGACTATTGTAGCTGGAAACGGCAGATTTTTTATGGAATATCTACATAGGCGTACAGAGCCCATTATCAGCAACCGTCACTCCTGTGTTCCAATGGCACATTGGGTTAGCTAATCCAAGTTTATCATTTTAAAAGGCTAATTGATCATTAGAAAACCCTTTTGCAATTATGTTAGTACAGCTAGTTTGAGAAACAGACGCCTCATAAGTCCTCAACTGGCAGCTTCATTAAATAGTACCCGCGAAACACCAGTCTCAACGTCAACAGTGAAGAGGCGACTCTGGGATGCTGGCCTTCTAGGCAGAGTTGCAAAGAAAAAAGCCATGTCTCAGACTGGCCAATAAAAATAAAAGATTAAGATGGACAAAAGAACACAGACACTGGACAGAGAAACTCTGTCTAAAAGGCCAGCTCTGCCCTACCTGCCCTGAATGACGGGTCGCTAGTGACTGGCACAAAATCAAAAAGGGAGGATGGGCACCACTCAGTCAATGAAAAATGTAGAAAAATGAATGGTAGTGATAGAATAGAGAGAGAGAGAGAGAGAGAGAGAGAGAGAGAGAGGAGAGGAGAGGATAGAAAGGAAAGAGGGAGCTGAAATGGCTGGATTGAAACGCTACTTACACTATATATACAGCAGTATGTGTACTCCCCTTCAAATTAGCCACACTGCAGGTATCCTAGTGGTTAGAGACAGGTAGCCTAGTGGTTAGAGACAGGTAGCCTAGTGGTTAGAGACAGGGATCCTAGTGGTTAGAGCAGGTAGCCTAGTGGTTAGAGGAGGTAGCCTAGTGGTTAGAGACAGGTAGCCTAGTGGTTAGAGACAGGTATCCTAGTGGTTAGAGGCAGGTAGCCTAGTGGTTAGAGACAGGTAGCCTAGTGGTTAGAGACAGGTAGCCTAGTGGTTAGAGACAGGTAGCCTAGTGGTTAGGGGAGGTAGCCTGGTGGTTAGAGGAGGTAGCCTAGTGGTTAGAGGCAGGTAGCCTAGTGGTTAGAGCAGGTAGCCTAGTGGTTAGAGACAGGTATCCTAGTGGTTAGAGACAGGTAGCCTAGTGGTTAGAGACAGGTATCCTAGTGGTTAGAGGCAAGTATCCTAGTGGTTAGAGACAGGTATCCTAGTGGTTAGAGACAGGTATCCTAGTGGTTAGAGGCAGGTATCCTAGTGGTTAGCGTGTTGGGCCAGTAACCGAAAGGTTGCTGGTATCGAATCCCTGAGTTGACAAGGTAACAATCTGTCATTCTACCCGTGAGCAAGGCAGTTTAACCCACTGTTCCCCGGGCGCCGAAGAGGCAGCCCCCACCCCCTGCACCTCTCTGATTCAGAGGAGTTGGGTTAAAATGCGGAAGATGCATTCAGTTGTACAATTTGACTACAATTCCCGTTGCTGACAGGAGTATAAAATCGAGCACACAACCATACAATCTCCATAGACAAACATTG
Organism: Salmo salar; assembly: GCF_965601325.2. Classification (NCBI taxonomy): domain Eukaryota; kingdom Metazoa; phylum Chordata; class Actinopteri; order Salmoniformes; family Salmonidae; genus Salmo; species Salmo salar. The sequence continues at coordinate 109,312,570 of NC_138305.1, forward strand.
GCAGTAGAATGAACTGTACTGAAGAGCTCAGTGACATCATAGCCTTTCCCACCCTCCATTTGGCAAATTTGACCATAATTCTATCCTCCTGATTCCTGCTTACAAGCAAAAACTAAAAACAGGAAGTATCAGTGACTCGCTCAATCCGGAAGTGGTCAGATGACACGGATGCTACGCTAAAGGACTGCCACACTAAACACCTCCCTCTGCAACTGGATCCTGGACTTCCTGATGGGCCGCTCACAGGTGGTAAGAGTAGGGAAAAACACGTCTGCTAAGCTGATCCTCAACACTGGGGCCTCACAGGGGTGTGTACTTAGTCCCCTCATGTATTCCCTGTTCACCCACGACTGCGTGGCCAAACACGATTCCAACACCATCATTAAGTCTGCTGACGACACAACAGTGGTAGACCTGATCACTGACAACGATGAGACGGCCTATAGGGAGAAGGTCAGAGACCTGTCAGTATGGTGCCAGGACAACAACCTCTCCCTCAATGTGAGCAAGACAAAGGAGCTGATCGTGGACTACAGGAAAAAGGCGGGCCGAACAGGCCCCCATTAACATTGACTGGACTGTAGTGGAGCGGGTCGAGAGTTTCAAGTTCCTTGCTGTCCACATCACCAACGAACTATCATGGTCCAAACATACCAAGACAGACGTGAAGAGGGCACAACAAAACCTTTTCTCCCTCAGGAGACATGCATGCGCATGGGTCCCCAGATCCTCAAAAGGTTCTACAGCTACACCATCGAGAGCATCCTGACTTGTTGCATCACCGCCTGGTATGGCAACTTCTCGGCATCTGACCGTAAGGCGCTACAGAGGGTAGAGCAGACAGCCCAGTACATCCCTGGGGCCAAGCTTCCTACCATCCAGGACCTATATCATAGGCGGTGTCAGAGGAAAGCCCAAAAAATCCAGTCACCCAAGTTATAGACTGTTTTCTCTGCTACCGAAAGGCAAGCGGTACCGGAGCACCAAGTCTAGGACCAAAAGGCTCCTCCACAGCTTCTACCCCCAAACCATTAGACTGCTGAACAATTCATAAAAATTGCCACCGGACAATTTACATTGACCCCCCCCGCTTGTACACTGCTGCTACTCGCTGTTTGTTTGTTACCTATGCAGTCACTTTGCCCCTACCTACATGTATAGATTACCTCAACTAGCCTGTACCCCCGCACACTGACTCAGTAACTGTGCCCCCTGTATATAGACTTGTTATTCTTATTGTGTTACTTTTTATTATTACTTTTTATTTTAGTCTACTTGGTAAATATTTTCTTCTTCTTGAACTGCACTGTTGGTTAAGGGCTTTGTATGTAAACATTTAACGGTAAAGTCTACACTCGCTGTATTCGTCGCATGTGGCAATTTTTTGTTGTTGATTTGATTTGGTCGGAGTGTTGTAAAGCTCACCGCCATTGGACTCTGGAGCAGTGGAAATGCGTTCTCTGGAGTGATGAATCACACTTCACCATCTGGTAGTCCCACCGACAAGTCCGGGTTTGGCGGATGCCAGGAGAACGCTACCTGCCCCAATGCATAGTGCCAACTGTAAAGTTTGGTGGAGGAGGAATAATGGTCTGGGAATGTTTTTCATGGTTCACGCTAGGTCCCTTAGTTCCAGTAAAAGGAAAGCTTAACGCTACAGTATACAATGACGTTGTAGATGTCGAGATCGGTGTGGAAGAGCTTGACTGGCCTGTACAGAACCCTGAACCCCATATAACACCTTTGGGATGAATTGGAACGCCGAATGCGAATCAGACCTAATCGGCCAACATCAGTGCCTGACCTCACTAATGCTCGTGTGGCTGAATGGAAGCAAGTCCCCCGCAGCAATGTTCCAACATCTAGTGGAAAGCCTTCCCAGGAGAGTGGAGGCTGTTATAGCAGCAAAAGGGGAGACCAACTCAATATTAATGCCCCTGATTTTGAAATGAGATGTTCGACTAGAAGGTGTTCACATACTTTTGGTCATGTAGTGTATGTCGGCTTAATTACCTTTAAATGATTAAATTATGCCAACAAAGCGCGGTCAGATTGAATCCTGGCTATAATCCTGGTCTTGTGGTAGACGTTTTAGTTTTTGCCCTAGCACTAACACACCCGATTCCACTAATCAAATAAACATTTATTTGTCACGTGCACAGGATACAGCGGGTCTAAACAGTATAGTGAAATGCTTACTTGCAGCTCTTCCGTAGTGGAATCAGGTTATGTAATGCTAGGTCAAAAAATGGAATAAAGCACCCCTTTTGGTCTCCATAGCCTCGTCGCGAACCAAGGGAAGCGTGACAACGACGTGATTTTGGAGGTATGGCAACATGAGACTAAGGTTCCCAGGATCGGGATGAAGGTTATCTGTTCACAGTGTAAATCTCAAGATAACTCACTGACTTCTATGTAAATCTCAAGATAACTCGCTCAACTGTCTTCTATGTAAATCTCAAGATAACTCGCTCAACTGACTTCTATGTAAATCTCAAGATAACTCGCTCAACTGTCTTCTATGTAAATCTGAAGATAACTCGCTCAACTGACTTCTATGTAAATCTCAAGATAACTCGCTCAACTGTCTTCTATGTAAATCTCAAGATAACTCACTCTATCAAATGTATTTATAAAGCCCTTCTTACATCAGCTGATGTCACAAAGTGCTATATAGAAACCCAGCCTAAAACCTGATAAGATAATTATCTAATAAAGGTAAATGAATCAATAAACCATGATGAATTATTAGTCATACAGCATGGTTAATGAATAATCAATGTAATGATCAATGTAGTGATCAATTGGTCTGATTAGTTCCAGAAAGTCCAGGAACCACTGGAGAGGGAAAGAAATGTGTGTATGTAATTAGTGTAGAGAGCAGGGGACAGATGGTAAAGGGAGTAAAACTTCAAAGGGTTCCTAACCTTGAGGGAAAGGAACAGGCTGAGCTAGGTAGTGATAGCAGTGTGGGAAGTCAATGGGGGATGCAGATCACCAACAGTTTGTGTGTAAATGCATGTGCGTAAGTAAGCAAGAACTATAAAATGACTGTTTTGTTATCCTGACCTCAGAACGTTCTCATGAATAAAGCTACAGAAACCTTTTGCAGAAAGCTGAGTCCTTGCCTAATTATTATAACCCATTGTCTTACAAACCTTGGGCATTAGTCAAGGCGAATTGATTATTGATTATTATCATCAAGATATAAAATTCCTTTAACAATTGGTCCTTCGAGCCGGATTTCAAACTGCCGCTGTCGTTCCAAGGAGACACCGAAACCGGGCGGATGAAATATCCGTAAATCACCTGGCCCTTTACTGTGGGTTCTTTACAGGCCGGTGGCAAACTGGTACGCGACAGAGGTGGTGACGAGATTCAACGAACATTGAAAAACTCAGCTGCAAATAACAAGGTTCGTAAGCTTTATTCATTGTTTTGGCGAATAACACCCGTATGATTACATTAAATAAGGAATGAGTGGTAGCACCTGAATGTCTGCGTTGCATGATGAAATGAGTGATACACCTGTAGGTCTGCATTACATGATGAAATGAGTGATACACCTGTAGGTCTGCATGATGGAATGAAGGATACATCTGGATGTTGGCATTAAATGAGGAAACGATTGATGTGAGAGTGAAAGGCAAAAGGGATTGATGTGAGAGTGAAAGGCAAAAGCGATTGATGTGAGAGTGAAAGGCAAAAGCGATTGATGTGAGAGTGAAAGGCAAAAGCGATTGATGTGAGAGTGAAAGGCAAAAGCGATGGATGTGAGAGTGAAAGGCAAAAGCGGTTGATGTGAGAGTGAAAGGTCGGAGCAAGTAGAGGATTTTAATGTACTCTGGGTGTTAGACGCTGGAACTATCCGGAAGGGAGTTTGTATCTGGTGACCTGTCTTTATAAGTTTGTGTAGAGAAAAAATGTTTTAAAGGGAACCAAGTATTCTGTGCAAATGGAAGATAGGAATCGGGTATAAATCCAAACAGGAGGAGGAGGGGTCCGAAATGACTCGACGGTATCCGTGGCCACTACCAATATAAACTAGCTAAATGTTGAGTACCTAAAACGTAAAATTGGTGGAAAGACATTGGCAGGAAACGTAAATTGGAAGGCGAAATATAGTAATGTAATTATGAGGGAGGAGGACAGAGACATGATTGCATTAATATAGGTCGCCTGTCTAAATACGTCTAGGAGGGGATGGTCAGATCTTCCGGAGGCGCAATCTAGGTCTGATTATCCATGGGAGAAGGGAGACCTAATATGGCAGAGTGAGATACAGATATTATAGTCAAAAGTTACAAAGGAGCAACAGATAAATAGGCCATTAACTAGGGCTTTACGACCCCTGGAAAATAGCTTATAGTTGCATACGTATGCGACCTAATGTCCGATCAAAAGTCACCGCTACAGATAAAGTTTCAGGAAGGAGATAAACATAGATTATACAACACATAGACACATTGGGAAATTTCCACAGGGGTAAGAAGATAATTGTGTGTGAAATAGATAAGAGGGTCAAAAGCCATATACATGTGAGACCTAATGGATCTATCAAAAGTCATGAAAGAAATTATTCTGAGATCTTAGAGGAAATTACCAGTAGATAAGAGATACACATAGAAGTAATTGAATAAGTAAAGAGATACACATTGGGAAGTACAATGGAATTATAAGTACTATGAAGTTTTGTTTTTAGTCAACTTTTGGGTTTTTGAATCAGTGTGGTAGGATGGAAACGCTGACCAAGTGGTTATTTTATGGAAAAAGAAGCGCTTAGCTCTCTTTGGGAAAAAAATAAAATAAAAATAAATCCTAGGGACAGGATATCTAAAAGGGGTATACACACATGGCATTTTGGAAGTTTTGTTTTCTGAGTTTAATTAAACACGTGAAATTATTTTGATAGGGAATGTTCTGGGAACCTGGGATACAAAATGTGGATGAAGTTCTTAGCTTTCATTTGTCTAATGTAGTAAGAAACATGGTTCTGAAAGGGTGGTATGACTTTTGACCCCTCTGGTCAAAAGTCTTTACTGAAGACTTATCTCTTCAGTAGGTCCTATGATTAAGTATAGTCTGGCCCAGGAGTGTGAAGAGGAACGGAAAGGCTGGAGCAACGAACCGCCCTTGCTGTCTCTGCCTTGCCGGTTCCCCTCTTTCCACTGGGATTCTCTGCCTCTAACCCTTTTACAGGGGCTGAGTCACTGGCCTACTGGTGTTCTTCCATGCCGTCCATGGGAGGGGTGCGTCACTTGAGTGGGTTGAGTCACTGACGTGGTCTTCCTGTCTGGGTTGGCGCCCCCCCCCCTTGGGTTGTGCCATGGCGGAAATCGTTGTGGGCTATACTCGGCCTTGTCTTAGGACGGTAAGTTGGTGGTTGGAGACATCCCTCTAGTGGTGTGGGGGCTGTGCTTTGGCAAAGTGGGTGGGGTTATATCCTGCCTGTTTGGCCCTGTCCGGGGGTATCATCGGATGGGGCCACAGTGTCTTCTGATCCCTCCTGTCTCAGCCTCCAGTATTTATGCTGCAGTAGTTTATGTGTCGGGGGGCTAGGGTCAGTCTGTTACATCTGGAGTATTTCTCTTGTCTTATCCGGTGTCCTGTGTGTATTTAAATATGCTCTCTCTAATTCTCTCTTTCTCTCTTTCTGTCTTTCTCTCGGAGGACCTGAGCCCTAGGACCATGCCTCAGGACTACCTGGTATGATGACTCCTTGCTGTCCCCAGTCCACCTGGCCGTGCTGCTGCTCCAGTTTCAACTGTTCTGCCTGCGGCTATGGAACCCTGACCTGTTCACCGGACGTGCTTGTTGCACCCTCGACAACTACTATGATTATTATTATTTGACCATGCTGGTCATTTATGAACATTTTAACATTTTAACATTTTGACCATGTTCTGTTATAATATCCACCCTGCACAGCCAGAAGAGGACTGGCCACCCCTCATAGCCTGGTTCCTCTCTAGGTTTCTTCCTAGGTTTTTGGCCTTTCTAGGGAGTTTTTCCTAGGGAGTTTTTCCTAGCCACCGTGCTTCTTTCACATGCTTTGCTTGCTGTTTGGGGTTTTAGGCTGGGTTTCTGTACAGCACTTTGAGAATATCAGCTGATGTACGAAGGGCTATATAAAAATAAATTTGATTTGATTTGATTTGGTGACTTTTCCTGTGTGGTCTGATCAGCCGCAATGAAACGCCATTTGGATGGTGAATTTAAGGTCATTGGTGATATTGATTTTAAGGGAATTTGTAGAACTGATAATTATGATGGAGTTAAAGTTCTTAGACACAATTGAAAATTTGAACCAATGAGAGGACTAAAAGGGCAAAGCCTTAGACTAAGGGTAGGCTTCCTTAAGTCTATTTTCCTAGAACAATAAGGGTACAATAATGTTTCTTGGTGGAGTAAATCAGATTAGTCATTTTGATCTGATTATGTTATTTGAAAATATTTTGACCAGTAGCAGGGGTATTTTTTACATGATCTAGATAAGTTTATTTTCCCTTAGGAAGTCAGCTGTGGTTGAAAGCAGTGTAAGAGATTTAACACAACAAGGCTGTGGAATTGATATAATAGTATTATATTTTGTTGTGAATAAGTTTAATAATGGTAGACTTATGTCAACAGGACAGGGATATATGACATCTGTAGGTGATCTAGGATCATTGAGGGTATTGTGATAATTTTAAGTAGGTATGCAATATCTAGACAGGTTGATTTTTCTAAAACTCAAGAGTGCAACCAAGGAGACAATGAGACATTTAGTCAATATTTGGAAACAACCCATATTATGAGAAAAAGCTGGAGACAGATAAATAGAAGGGCAGACTGAGAAATCCTCCCCTACACTGCTGAAACCTTCAGGGTTGGGGAGTAGCAGGAAGAAAGGAGGGGGGCCAGCAGGAGTAGATAGGAAGAGAATTTGGTTCACTTAGCTCTAGGATATTTATTCATGGAGAGACTATCGGCTCCGTTGGCAGGCATATATTTTAGTTTTGATTTTAAGTTTATGTTTGGTAAATTCGATAGGAGGAGATTAGTATCATTTTGTTGAAAGTAATTGTTACCCTAACTAAAAGGGCTTAGTTGGTTTCAGGTGTTAGCCTGTTAGGGCTAGGGGGCAGTATTGACACGGCTGGATAAAAAACGTACCCGATTTAATCTGGTTACTACTCCTGCCCAGTAACTAGAATATGCATATAATTATTGTCTTTGGATAGAAAACACCCTAAAGTTTCTAAAACTGTTTGAATGGTGTCTGTGAGTATAACAGAACTCATTTGGCAGGCCAAAACCTGAGAAGATTCCATGCAGGAAGTGGCCTGTCTGACAATTTCTTGCCCTTCTTGATTATCTCTATCCATTACAGAGGATCTCTGCTGTTACGTGACACTTCCTACGGCTCCCATGGGCTCTCAGAAGGCGGCAAAAAGCTGAATCGTGGCTTTGCAGGCTCTGGTTGAAAAAAAGTAGCGCGTTTGGGTAGTGGCTGGTTACAGTACTGTGAGACTCAGGCGCGTGCCCGCGTCGACAGAATGCTTTGTTTTCTTTTGTCTGTTTACCTAAATATTATCGCTTTTTTACGAGAAAAATGGCATAAAAATGGATTTTAAACAGCGGTTGACATGCTTCGAAGTACGGTAATGGAATATTTAGAAATCTTTTGTCACGAATTGCGCCATGCTCGTGACCCTTATTTACACTTCGGATAGTGTCTTGAACGCACGAACAAAACGCCGCTATTTGGATATAACGATGGATTATTTTGGACCAAACCAACATTTGTTATTGAAGTAGCAGTCCTGGGAGTGCATTCTGACGAAGACATCAAAGGTAATCAAACTTTTGTAATAGTAAATCGGAGTTTGGTCAGGGCTAAACTTGGTGGGTGTCTAAATAGCTAGCCGTGATGGCTGGGCTATGTACTCAGAATATTGCAAAATGTGCTTTCACCGAAAAGCTATTTTAAAATCGGACACCTCGATTGCACAAAGGAGTTTGGTCAGGGCTATAATTCTATAATTCTTAAAATAATTATGTTTTTTGTGAATGTTTATCGTGAGTAATTTAGTAAATTCACCGGAGGTTGTATGCTAGTTCTGAACGTCACGTGCTAATGTAAATGTAAAAAGCTGTTTTTTGATATAAATATGAACTTGATTGAACAAAACATGCATGTATTGTATAACATAATGTCCTAGGTGTGTCATCTGATGAAGATCATCAAAGGTTAGTGCTGCATTTAGCTGTCTTCTGGGTTTTTGTGACATTATATGCTAGCTTGAAAAATGGGTGTCTGATTATTTCTGGCTGTGTACTCTGCTGACATAATCTAATGTTTTGCTTTCGTTGTAAAGCCTTTTTTAAATCGGATAGTGTGGTTAGATTAACGAGAGTCTTGTCTTTAAAATGGTGTAAAATAGTCATATGTTTGAGAAATTGAAGTAATAGCATTTCTAAGGTATTTGAAAATCGCGCCACGGGATTACACTGGCTGTTGCGTAGGTGGGACGATTTCGTCCCACCGACCCTAGAGAGGTTAGACACTGAACCATTGCCCAGACACTATTCTGCACAGTAGGCCGAAATAGTAGCATTGACTAGAACCGGTGAAATAAGAAAGGAGAGAAAAGTTACTATTTACACAGACAAGCACATAGACATTTAAAACCATACAAAACAGCACAGATAAATCTTAAAGAAGATAAAACACTTGACAGAGAATTGTTACAGAATAGCCGAGGATGAAGGCCCCAGGGAGAATTGGACATGTGGAAAATGAAAGGGGGCATCCTATAAGAGAAGGTCTGACATAAGGATAATTTACTTATCCTATCAAAGACATTGTATGGATACGCAGAAATATTGATACATAGGCTAAGCAATGTATCAAGGGGAGGGAAGTATAGTAGAGTAGTTAGGAAAGAGTGATGGCCTAGAGGATAATTACTTAAAACACATTTTTTTTTTGTAAGAAGATCCATTCCAACATTTGGAATTGGACTTATTGAACTATTCCGAAATGAGGGGTGTTTAACAAGAATAGATAAGTATAGCAAATGGGTAGAAGCGTTCCCAACTTACTTGGTGGACATGATTATGGTAGCTAAAATATTAAGTCAAGATATTATCCCTAGAGTTGGTTTACTAGGAGCTATCTCTTTAAATGATGGATGACATTTTAGCTAATCGGGTTGAATAAATAGAATGCCAGAGTTAGAGATACCAGAACAGGTAGACATAGAAATTGAAGAAATACTAACAGAACACATGAGAAGACTGTTTGTTAACCAAACCCATATGTCCAAGATTTTGTGTCCAACAGGTGAATTACAGGAGAAGGTGATTCACTCAATCCAACCAGGAGACTGGGTGTGGATCCAGTCCCTGAGGAGAAAAGACCGAAAGCAGCCCCGTTGGGAAGGCCCATACCAGGTTCTGTTAAACCACTGCCTTTGCCATTAGAAAAGCTGAGAGAGTCACTTGGGTCCACGTTACCCACTGCAAGGAGGTATGTACACATATGAGCACTGCTGATCACACACAGAGTTAGGAGAAGAACCGAGTACCAACAGGGTCCGGGGGTCACCTCCTTAACGAAAATTTCCTATCCCGACCGTTCATCACTGTGTGTGCTCCTAGAGGTGTGAGTATGGGGTGGTACCTAGCAGAGAGACTAAGGGCAGGAGAGGGTTGGCGATTTTTGGGAAGAGTAGAGACTCTGAGCTGTATCATAGTCTAATCTTTCTGATACATTCAGATCCACCACCTTCCGGTACTAATCATACGATACCGTTGTCATTGAGAAGAAGTAGAAGATAAACTATATAATACACTGATGAGTGACATACAGAATAAGGAGTCAAAGAAGATCAAGATGTAGGATTTAAGGTAAACATTAAACAACTTCCTAGGAAAGCAGACAACTGTACAGGGACTGGGCGGGTCAGATTGAGGTACTCGGCCAACCCACCTCGGTTCACCTTAATTCCTGATGAGTACCAGTGGTATAGATACAAGAATGGCACCGAGAACTTAGATGATTTTAATGGCTGAAAGGTAATCGTGAATGTGACTTACTTAGGTTTGAAAGATGAATAGAAAATTCTTAACCTCACAGCACCTATAACTGATGTAGGGTGGGCTAGTACCAGCAAAGGACGCATACGACAGAAATTACCACAAAGGGTGGTTAGGAACTTGCGCCCTGGGGTTATTGGTCCAACCAGTTCGAGTTAGTCATCAGAGGCCAGTTATAGGAGGCCAAAGTAGGCACAGGAGGAGTTTTGACCAGGATGGGAGTAGCTTTGTCTAGATGGATGCTATTGGCATCCTCAGGGAAGTTCCAGATGAATACAAAGCTATGAATCAAATATGTGAAGGCTTTAACACTACATTATTTTGGTGGTTGACAATAATAAAAAAAATGTGGATGGGATTAATGACATCTTTTATAATCAACAGAGATTAATGAATGAAAACGGGGATGCAGTAAAGAGGTTCTCTGACCAAATATCCGCCACCTCCCTCATGACCTGGTAAAATAGACTGACTCTCGATATGTTATTGGCAGAAGAGGGCGGTGTAGGTAGAATGATTAGGTTCATTGCTGTACGTACATTCCTGATAACACAGCCCATGTTTGGGAAATGGAAAAGTGTTGTAAGAACTGTATTATGGGCTGCTTTCACCTGTATGAGTGTGTTTGTGTTGTGTGGATGTTGTCTCGTCCCATGTGTGAGAGGTTTAATCACCAGGACTCTAGAGAGATCGATGACGCAGCAGATGGTGAGATATGGACCAATTCCGAGCTTCGATCAGTGGGAGGACGAAAGCGGGCCTCCAGGCCAGGAAGATGGCTCCCTTTCTTTTGATCATGAGATGCCAATGTTTGATGAAACAATTTCCCTCATTAAAATGCAAATCAATATATAACATTTCTGACATGCATTTTTCTGGATATTTTTGTTGTTATTCTGTCTCTCACTGTTCAAATAAACCTACCATTAAAATTATAGACTGATCCTTTCTTTGTCAGTGGGCAAACATACAAAATCAGCAGGGGATCAAATACTTTTTTCCCCCACTGTAGGTAGGAGAAAGCCCATGTAATGCTTTGTAGGTTAGCAGTAAAACCTTGAAATCAGCCCTTGCCTTAACAGGAAGCCAGTGTAGAGAGGCTAGCACTGGAGTAATATGATACAATTTTTTGGTTCTAGTCAAGATTCTAGCAGCCGTGTTTAGCACTAACTGAAGTTTATTTAGTGCTTTATCCGGGTAGCCGGAAAGTAGAGCATTGCAGTAGTCTAACCTAGAAGTAACAAAAGCATGGATTCATTTTTCTGCATAATTTTTGGACAGAAAGTTTCTGTTACGTAGACGGAAAAAAGCTGTCCTTGAAACAGTCTTGATATGTTCGTCAAAAGAGAGATCAGGGTCCAGAGTAACGCCGAGGTCCTTCACAGTTTTATTTGAGACGACTGTACAACCATCAAGATTAATTGTCAGATTCAACAGAAGATCTATTTGTTTCTTGGGACCTAGAACAAGCATCTCTGTTTTGTCTGAGTTTAAAAGTAGAACATTTGCCGCCATCCACTTCCTTATGTCTGAAACACAGGCTTCAGAGGACAAACCATCCACAGAGACAAACTGATATCTTTCTGACAGATAAGATCTAAACCAGGAAAGAACTTGTCCGTGTAGACCAATTTGGGTTTCCAATCTCTCCAAAAGAATGTGGTGATGGTATCAAAATCAACACTAAGGTCTAGGAGCACGAGGACAGATGCAGAGCCTTGGTCTGACGCAGTCTCAGTGCTATAATGGGGTCTAAAACCAGACTGAAGCGTTTTGTGTACATTGTTTGTTTTCAGGAAGGCAGTGAGTTGCTGTGCAACTCAGACAAAACAGAGATGCAAGTTCTAGGTCCCAAGAAACAACGCGATCTTCTGTTGAATCTAACAATTAATCTTGATGGTTGTACAGTCGTCTCAAATAAAACTGAAGGACCTTGGCGTTACTCTGGACCCTGATCTCTCTTTTGATGAACATATCAAGACTGTTTCAAGGACAGCTTTTTTCCATCTACGTATGTAACGTCGACGTACGTAATGGACCAAGGCGCAGCGGGTTGAGTGCTCATCTTAACTTTAATAGAACACAAACGAAACAAAACACGAAAACGATCGATCGAACGAACAGTATTGCAGGCTACACAAACAGCTATGCAACAACAACTTCCCACAAACCACAGGTGAACAAAGGGCTACCTAAGTATGACTCCCAATCAGAAGCAACGATGTACAGCTGTTCCTGATTGAGAGCCACACCAGGCCAACAAAGAAATACACAACATAGAAAACCATAGAAATACAAAACAAGAACATTACCCAAAAACCCCGGAACACATAAAACAAACACCCCTCTTACATAAATACATATCCCAATAAATCCCGAACCATATAAATCAAATACCCACTGCCACGTCCTGACCAAACTACAATAACCAATAACCCCTCAGGACGTGACAACGTAACATTGCAAAAATCTGAAACTTTCTGTCCAAAAATGATGCAGAAAAATTCATCCATGGTTTTGTCTCTTCTAGGTTGCTGCACAACTCAACTGACTTCTATGTAAATCTCAAGATAACTCGCTCAACTGTCTTCTATGTAAATTTCAAGATAACTCACTCACTGACTTCTATGTAAGTCTCAAGATAACTCACTCACTGACTTCTATGTAAGTCTCAAGATAACTCACTCAACTGACTTCTATGTAAATGTCAAGGTGGAGAGGTGGAGTTTTAAGTTCCTCGGCGTACACATCACGGAAAAACTGAAATGGTCCACCCACACAGACAGCGTGGTGAAGAAGGCGGAGCAGCAACTCTTCAACCTCAGGAGGCTGAAGAAATTCGGCTTGTCACCAAAAACACTCACAAACTTTTACAGATGCACAATCGAGAGCATCCTGTCGGGCTGTATCACCGCCTGGTACAGCAACTGCTCCGCCCACAACCATAAGGCTCTCCAGAGGGTAGTGAGGTCTGCACAACGCATCACCGGGGGCAAACTACCTGTCCTCCAGGACACCTACACCACCCGATGTTACAGGAAGGCCAAAAAGATCATCAAGTACATCAACCACCCGAACCACTGTCTGTTCACCCCGCTATCATCCAGAAAGCGAGATCAGTACAGGTGCATCAAAGCTGGAACCGAGAGACTGAAAAACAGCTTCTATCTCAAGGCCATCAGACTGTTAAACAGCCATCACTAACATTGTGTGGCTGCTGCCAACATACTGACTCAACTCAAGCCACTTTAATAATGGGAAAATTGATGTAATCAATTTATCACTTGCCACTTTATATTAGATAATGTTTACATAACCTACATTATTCATCTCATATGTATATACTGTACGCCATACCATCTACTGCATCTTGCCATCTTGATGTAATTAGATGTATCACTAGCCACTTAAACAATGCCACTTTATATAATGTTTACTTACCCTACATTACTCATCTCATATGTATATACTGTACTCTATACCATCTACTGCATCTTGCCATCCTGATGTAATGTATCACTAGCCACCTTAAACAATGCTGCTTTATATGTTTTCATACCCTACAATACCCATCTCATATGTATATACTGTACTCCATACCATCTATTACTTCTTGCCTTCCATTTCGGCAATCACTCATTTATATACTTTTATGTATTCATTCCTTTACACTTGTGTGTACAAGGTAGTTGTTGTGGAATTGGTAGATTACTTGTTAGATATTACAGCATGGTCAGAACTAGAAGCACAAGCATTTCGCTACACTCGCATTAACACCTGCTAACCATGTGTATATGTGACAAATAAATTTGATTTGATTCGATAACTCAAAGGACTTCTATTAAGTTTATTCCAGCCAATAGCGTCGAAACAGAAAACAACATCAGTCCAGTCAGAAAATATATTAGATTTATTCTTCTGTCATACTGACAATAATACATTTACATTTTATGCTATAACAAACAATTCACAAACAACAAAAGGGGACAACATTTAGGAGATAATATTATAAAAACTGTCCTGCACTTTGTTCAAAAGAATGTCACCTGGCATTAGTCACAGACACGCCCTCCTTCCCCTTACTGTGACACGCCCTCCTTCCCCTTAATGTGACACGCCCTCCTTCGCTCAATGTGACACGCCCTCCTTCGCCTCAATGTGACACGCCCTCCTTCCCCTTAATGTGACACGCCCTCCTTCCCCTTAATGTGACACGCCCTCCTTCCCCTTAATGTGACACGCCCTCCTTCCCCTTAATGTGACACGCCCTCCTTCCCCTTACTGTGACACGCCCTCCTTCCCCTTACTGTGACACGCCCTCCTTCCCCTTACTGTGACACGCCCTCCTTCCCCTTAATGTGACACGCCCTCCTTCCCCTTAATGTGACACGCCCTCCTTCCCCTTAATGTGACACGCCCTCCTTCCCCTTAATGTGACACGCCCTCCTTCCCCTTAATGTGACACGCCCTCCTTCCCCTTAATGTGACACGCCCTCCTTCCCCTTAATGTGACACGCCCTCCTTCCGCTTAATGTGACACGCCCTCCTTCCCCTTAATGTGACACGCCCTCCTTCCGCTTAATGTGACACGCCCTCCTTCCCCTTAATGTGACACGCCCTCCTTCCCCTTAATGTGACACGCCCTCCTTCCCCTTAATGTGACACGCCCTCCTTCCCCTTAATGTGACACGCCCTCCTTCCCCTTAATGTGACACGCCCTCCTTCCCCTTAATGTGACACGCCCTCCTTCCCCTTAATGTGACACGCCCTCCTTCCCCTTAATGTGACACGCCCTCCTTCCCCTTAATCTGACACGCCCTCCTTCGCCTTAATGTGACACGCCCTCCTTCCCCTTAATGTAACACGCCCTCCTTCCCTTAATGTAACAAGGAGTAAGTGGTTTAATATCAGTAACACAGTTGGTGCACTACACAGAGCAGGGTCAGTTGGTGCACTACACAGAGCAGGGTTACTTCCATGTAGGGTTGTAATATTCCGCAAACTTTCCCAGAATTCCCTGTTTTCCCAGAATAATAAAACCAAAATAATCAGTTAGTAAACATCGTGGTATCCAATGGTGTAGTTACGACCTTTTCTCATTGCGGCAACTGCAACGGGTATATATAAACAGGAAGTAGTTATTTAGGATAAAAAATATCATTTGCAGATCAGTCAGTCTGAAATTGATCGTGAACATGTCCTTAGTGTGAACCTGTATTCAGTCTCTGGGGAATTGTAAGCACTGTGGCCGGTTGCCAGAGATTCAGAACCTGTATTCAGTCTGTGGGGAATTGGAAGCACTGTGTCCGGTTGCCAGAGATTCAGAACCTGTATTCAGTCTGTGGGGAATTGGAAGCACTGTGTCCGGTTGCCAGAGATTCAGAACCTGTATTCAGTCTGTGGGGAATTGGAAGCACTGTGTCCGGTTGCCAGAGATTCAGAGTTTTGGTCAAAGTAAAGTCAGTGTCTCAATGCATTAAAAAAATACCAACAATGCTTTTCTACAACAATGCCGTGTTTAAAAAAAGCCCACTTTTGAAGAGAAAGTTCAGATTGAAGGAACATACAGTATTTTCTGACAGAATTTGTGATTGTTCTCCCTGCGTAAATAAAAGGTGAAATAAACAAATAAAAAAATAAATCACACACAGTAAATCAGTCTTCATCTGTATAGAGATATTGTATGCGTCTCAAATGGCACCCTATTCCCTATATAGTGCACTACTTTTGACCAGGGCCCATTGGGCTCTGGTCGAAAGTAGTCAAATATGTAGGGAATATGATGCCATTTGTAACGCAGCGCTTGTCATATTGCTCAGGCACTTTATTCGTTGTGTTTGTGTCCTGACAGACAGCTATTTAAAACACAACATGTCGAATGATCAAAATTATGAACATTGTCCATTTCCTCATATCATCATTCATTGGATATCTCCTATGTACTGTTACTGCAATGTTGCCCACTAGATGGCGCCGCTAACAGCGTTCACTCCACTGACGTTCACAGTGTTAACACATAGTAGTAACAACACAGACACACTATACCATCCTGGACATATCTATACTCTATTCCACTGTTAAAATGAACATACTGTCTGACAACACATTGCAAATGTATGATTCTGTTCACAGTATCTCTTTGGGGAATATGGCAAAAAAAAAAAAAAAATCCCTTTTTGAAAAACGTAACTTAACCAAGGCCAAACTTCTGACTGACTTGAAAAACGTAACTTGGCCTAACTTCTGACTGACTTGAAAAATGTAACTTAACCAAGGCCTAACTTCTGACTGACTTGAAAAATGTAACTTAACCAAGGCCTAACTTCTGACTGACTTGAAAAATGTAACTTAACCAAGGCCTAACTTCTGACTGACTTGAAAAACGTAACTTAACCAAGGCCTAACTTCTGACTGACTTGAAAAACGTAACTTAACCAAGGCCTAACTTCTGACTGACTTGAAAAATGTAACTTAACCAAGGCCAAACTTCTGACTGACCTGAAAAACGTAACTTAACCAAGGCCTAACTTCTGACTGACTTGAAAAACGTAACTTAACCAAGGCCAAACTTCTGACTGACCTGAAAAACGTAACTTAACCAAGGCCTAACTTCTGACTGACTTGAAAAACGTAACTTAACCAAGGCCAAACTTCTGACTGACTTGAAAAACGTAACTTAACCAAGGCCTAACTTCTGACTGACCTGAAAAACGTAACTTAACCAAGGCCTAACTTCTGACTGACCTGAAAAACGTAACTTAACCAAGGCCTAACTTCTGACTGACCTGAAAAACGTAACTTAACCAAGGCCTAACTTCTGACTGACCTGAAAAACGTAACTTAACCAAGGCCAAACTTCTGACTGACCTGAAAAAGAAAAAAACTGAATCTAAACTGTTTATAAAAGCGCTATAACCATAATAACACAACATTATAACAGTGTGACTGAGCAAAGTTGTCACTCTCTCAAAGAAAATTTGAACTTAAAAAGACACTAAATTGAAACTATAACTGACACTGAATGAAATGAAAAAACACATTGAACTGAAAGACAAAGGAAATAGCAATACGATAAATACAGGATCAAACATATTACCTCAATGGCCTTCATAGTGTACTGAAGAAGAAAATAAGAACGATAAATAAATGGTTGTACAGAATGTAAAAGTCTAAAACAGTTGAAAGTAAAATGAAGATAAAGAAAATAAAAAAAAAAGGAACATTCTAACGTCTTTGATCCCAAATGACACCCCATCGGCCTATATAGTGCTTTATTTCTGGTTAGAAGTAGTGCACTACATAGGGAAAAGTGTGCCATTTAGGATGCCACCAAAGGGGGGATATATACGGTGGCATAGGTTCAGACACACACATTAAACATGCTTCGGAGGAGGAAGTGGAACACAACACAAAACGCACCATAGAATGTGCTTAGATCATTGTAGTCAATGTCACCTCTAACATAGAGTTGAATAATACACTGCATCTCTGTGTATATATATATATATATATATATATATATATATATATATATATATATATATATATATATATATATATATATATATATATATATATACACACGCTGTAGTAACTCAGTAACAAGGTTAGGAAGATCAGGCTCTTTTCATAGCAACAATCACCACCATCACTTTAATACACAAAGAGTACTATAGGGAATAGGGCTCTATTTGGGATGACACCTTTACCAAGGGATGCTTGGTTAGGGAATAGGGCTCTATTTGGGATGACAGCTTTACTACGGGATGCTTGGTTAGGGAATAGGGCTCTATTTGGGATGACACCTTTACCAAGGGATGCTTGGTTAGGGAATAGGGCTCTATTTGGGATGACACCTTTACTAAGGGATGCTTGGTTAGGGAATAGGGCTCTATTTGGGATGACACCTTTACTAAGGGATGCTTGGTTAGGGAATATGGCTCTATTTGGGATGACAGCTTTACTACGGGATGCTTGGTTAGGGAATAGGGCTCTATTTGGGATGACAGCTTTACTACGGGATGCTTGGTTAGGGAATAGGGCTCTATTTGGGATGACACCTTTACCAAGGGATGCTTGGTTAGGGAATAGGGTTCTATTTGGGATGACACCTTTACTAAGCGATGCTTGGTTAGGGAATAGGGTTATATTTAGGATGACACTTTTACCAAAGGACGTTTGGTTAGGGAATAGGGCTCTATTTGGGATGACAGCTTTACTACGGGATGCTTGGTTATAATGCTGGAAGAAAACTTCTGTGAGTTACACTACAAAGAGGTGCAAAATAATGAACTGGTTTGGTTATAATATAAACATCCCTTATTTTTCAAAGAAATAGATGAAATATAATAAATAAACATTTAAAACAAAAAGGTAGGATAAATAAATGAAACTGCTTTTTTTGGTTAAATCTGACGTTTCTTGTATTTGTTTTCCCTTTAACATGCTGGCAGGAAGGTGATGGAGAAGTTTCCTCCCTGGTTGTTTGTTAGTCTTATGCCTGATTCCCACTAGAAGACCAAACCGAGCCAAACTGGCCTGGTTACACGTCCACCATAGCTGCTGGAACCCTGCTGGAACAGACAATGTGAAGAGAAAAGAAAACCTGAACGGTACAGTTTAGGTCAGCCCCTATAGTGTGTATGAAGCATAACCGGTATTCTTGCAGTGTGACACCTCACGTCCGATACCAAATGCTACTGCTGAACTTTAGCACCCCCTTGTGGAAGCATGGCCACGTTCAGGTTTACAATGTGTAGTAATTATATACTGTATGTTGATAATAATACCAGCTATTGTAGGAAGACTGATCGGTGTAATTTATACTTCTTCAAGGTGAGCGTAAAATACCAGTGTCGTTACTGAGGTGAGTAAAAGCCTCTGAGTTTATGGTGCTTAGCACAGGAGGTTGGTGGCACCTTAATTGGGGAGGACGGGCTCGTGGTAATGGCTGGAGTGGAATGGTATCAAACGCATGGTTTCCAGGTGTGGGGGCAGAGTATTCCATAACCAGTCTCCAGACCCTAGTAGGTGTAGCTCCTCCCCTCACTCCACCCCCATGTCCAGTCTCCAGACCCTTGTAGGTGTGGCTCCTCCCCTCACTCCACCCCCATGTCCAGTCTCCAGACCCTAGTAGGTGTGGCTCCTCCCCTCACTCCACCCCCAATGTCCAGTCTCCAGACCCTAGTAGGTGTGGCTCCTCCCCTCACTCCACCCCCATGTCCAGTCTCCAGATCCTAGTAGGTGTGGCTCCTCCCCTCACCCCACCCCCATGTCCAGTCTCCAGACCCTAGTAGGTGTGGCTCCTCCCCTCACTCCACCCCCAGTCCAGTCTCCATACCCTAGTAGGTGTAGCTCCTCCCCTCACTCCACCCCCATGTCCAGTCTCCAGACCCTAGTAGGTGTGGCTCCTCCCCTCACTCCACCCCCAGTCCAGTCTCCAGACCCTAGTAGGTGTAGCTCCTCCCCTCACTCCACCCCCATGTCCAGTCTCCAGACCCTAGTAGGTGTGGCTCCTCCCCTCACCCCACCCCCATGTCCAGTCTCCAGACCCTAGTAACCGTGGCTCCTCCCCTCACCCCACCCCCATGTCCAGTCTCCAGACCCTAGTAGGCGTAGCTCCTCCCCTCACCCCACCCCCATGTCCAGTCTCCAGACCCTAGTAGGTGTGGCTCCTCCCCTCACTCCACCCCCAACGTCCAGTCTCCAGACCCTAGTAGGCGTAGCTCCTCCCCTCACATCCATGTAGGAACAGCAGTGGGTGTGGTCCTAGTTCTGTTGCACCAGTCGTCGGTAGTGTGGCATGATGGCTCTCTCAGGCAGGTACAGAGCCATCTCCAGGGCAACAAGGATCGTGAACTCAAACGGGATCAACTCTCGCCGACTGATACGGAAACGCTCCTCCAGTTTCTGCAGAGGAAGAGAAGAGGGACGAGGAGGAAGTGACCTGTTAGGAAAGTTGTGTTGCTCTACTGTTGCCCTACAGATCCTCCACAGGGTTTCCATACTCTAAGGTGAATGGTGGATTTTAATCCACAAAGACCTGACCTTTAGCAATCTAATATGAGTAAATATAATTAATATACACTATATATACACAAAAGTATTTGGACACCCCTTCAAATTAGTGGATTCGGCTAATTCAGCCACACCTGTGACTGACAGGTGTATAAAATCGAGCACACAGCCATGCAATCTCCATTGACAGACATTGGCAGTAGAATGGTCTTACTGAAGAGCTCAGTGACTTTCAACGTGGGACCGTCATAGGACGCCACCTTTCTACTTACAGCTGTCCCGGTCAGCTGTAAGTGCTGTTATTGTGAAGTGGAAACGTCTAGGAGCAACAACGGCTCAGCCGCAAAGTGGTAGGCCACAACAATCTCACAGAACGGGACCGCAGAGTTCAGAAGCGCGTAAAAATCATCTGTCCTCGGTTGTAACACTCACTACTGAGTCCCAAACTGCTTCTGGAAGCAATGTCAGCACAAGAACTGTTTGTCGGGAGCTTTATGAAATGGGTTTCCATGGCCGAGCAGCCGCACACAAGCCTAAAATCACCATGTTCAATGCCAAGCGTCGGCTGGAGTGGTGTAAAGCTCGCTTCGCCATCTGAAAGTCCCTGCCCCAACGCTACCTGCCCTGAACGCTACCTGCCCCAACGCAGAGTGCCAACTGTAAAGTTTGGTGGAGGGGAAATAATGGTCTGTGGCTGTTTTTCATGGTTCGGGCCCCTTAGTTCCAGTGATGGGAAATCTTTACAATGACATTCTAGACGATTCTGTGCTTCCACTTTGTGGCAACAGTTTGGGGAAGGCCCTTTCCTGTTTCAGCATGACAATGCCCCCGTGCACAAAGCGAGGTCTATACAGAAATGTTTTGTCGAGATCAGTGTGGAAGAACTTGATCGGCCTGCAGAGCCCTGACCTCAACCCACCGAACACCTTTGGGATGAATTGGAACGCTGACTGCGAGCCAGGCCTAATCGCCCAACATCAGTGGCTGACCTCACTAATGCTCTTGTGGCTGAATGTAAGCAAGTCCCCCGCAGCAATGTTCCAACATCTAGTGGAAAGCCTTCCCAGAAGAGTGGAGGCTGTTATAGCAGCAGAGGAGGGACCAACTCCATATTAAATGACCATGATTTTGGAATGAGATGTTTGACGAGCAAGTGTCCACATACTCTTGGTCATGTAGTGTATGTGAGGACTGAAAGTTGACCCAGTTAAACATGTTATGTCATCTTGTCTCCAATAACGGCTGATCTGTTAAAACAAGAATATGATGCCAATACACACTGGAGTGTCTCCTGTGCTCTGCTGCCTCTTCCTGCTCTCAGGTTCTGAGACCAGGTGTTAAAATAGATCTAGGAAACCAGCCCAGCCATTTTTGTTTTCAAAGAGCATGACTTCATAAAGATACACATACACGTGCAGAATGTGAAAGATGCATACATAAAGCCTTCATATAGCATACATAAAGCCTTCATATAGCATACACAAAGCCTTCATATAGCATACATAAAGCCTTCATGTAGCATACACAAAGCCTTCATGTAGCATACACAAAGCCTTCATGTAGCATACATAAAGCCTTCATGTAGCATACATAAAGCCTTCATGTAGCATACATAAAGCCTTCATGTAGCATACATAAAGCCTTCATGTAGCATACATAAAGCCTTCATGTAGCATACATAAAGCCTTCATGTAGCATACATAAAGCCTTCATATAGCATACATAAAGCCTTCATATAGCATACATAAAGCCTTCATATAGCATACATAAATGCTTCATATAGCATACATAAATGCTTCATATAGCATACATAAAGCCTTTATATAGCATACATAAAGCCTTCATATAGCATACATAAAGCCTTCATATAGCATACATAAAGCCTTCATATAGCATACATAAAGCCTTCATAAAGGCTATATATAGCATACATAAAGGCTATATATAGCATACATAAAGGCTATATATAGCATACATAAAGGCTATATATAGCATACATAAAGCCTTTATATAGCATACATAAAGCCTTTATATAGCATACATAGATGGTTCACAAAGCATTTGGAGGTTTATGTCATTCTGAAAGGATAATAGGTACATCTATGAGCTGTGTGACGTCTTGCTTCTTGAGGTCGCTGCTGATCTTAGCGGCGAGCAGCACGCAGGCTCCAGAGACCAACTTCCTGTTGTGTTTGTTGAGTCGCCCCTGGAGGACCAGTTTCTCAAAGTAAACAAACGCCATCGCCACGGTGACCGCCTGCAGGCCGCAGTCGTCACCCACTGTACGCATCTCTCTCTTTAGACTGGAGGAGAGAGGGGGGGAAGGGCATG
>NC_138305.1:109337500-109442500 GCF_965601325.2 Salmo salar
CCAACAGTGCAGTAGTATCTAACTAAATGCTTGTGTTTCTAGCTCCAACAGTGCAGTAGTATCTAACTAAATGCTTGTGTTCCTAGCTCCAACAGTGCAGTAGTATCTAACTAAATGCTTGTGTTCCTAGCTCCAACAGTGCAGTAGTATCTAACTAAATGCTTGTGTTCCTAGCTCCAACAGTGCAGTAGGATCTAACTAAATGCTTGTGTTCCTAGCTCCAACAGTGCAGTAGTATCTACCTAAATGCTTGTGTTCCCAGCTCCAACAGTGCAGTAATATCTAACTAAATGCTTGTGTTCCCAGCTCCAACAGTAGTATCTAACTAAATGCTTGTGTTCCCAGCTCCAACAATGCAGTAGTATCTAACTAAATGCTTGTGTTCCCAGCTCCAACAGTAGTATCTAACTAAATGCTTGTGTTCCTAGCTCCAACGGCGCAGTAATATCTAACTAAATGCTTGTGTTCCCAGCTCCAACAGTGCAGTAGGATCTAACTAAATGCTTGTGTTCCTAGCTCCAACAGTGCAGTAGTATCTACCTAAATGCTTGTGTTCCCAGCTCCAACAGTGCAGTAATATCTAACTAAATGCTTGTGTTCCCAGATCCAACAGTAGTATCTAACTAAATGCTTGTGTTCCCAGCTCCAACAGTGCAGTAGTATCTAACTAAATGCTTGTGTTCCTAGCTCCAACAGTGCAGTAGTATCTAACTAAATGCGTGTGTTCCTAGCTCCAACAGTGCAGTAGTATCTAACTAAATGCTTGTGTTCCCAGCTCCAACAGTAGTATCTAACTAAATGCTTGTGTTCCCAGCTCCAACAGTGCAGAAATATCTAACTAAATGCTTGTGTTCCTAGCTCCAACAGTACAGTAGTATCTAACTAAATGCTTGTGTTCCCAGCTCCAACAATAGTATCTAACTAAATGCTTGTGTTCCTAGCTCCAACAGTGCAGTAGTATCTAACTAAATGCTTGTGTTTCTAGCTCCAACAGTGCAGTAGTATCTAACTAAATGCTTGTGTTCCTAGCTCCAACAGTGCAGTAGTATCTAACTAAATGCTTGTGTTCCTAGCTCCAACAGTGCAGTAGTATCTAACTAAATGCTTGTGTTCCTAGCTCCAACAGTGCAGTAGTATCTACCTAAATGCTTGTGTTCCCAGCTCCAACAGTGCAGTAATATCTAACTAAATGCTTGTGTTCCCAGCTCCAACAGTAGTATCTAACTAAATGCTTGTGTTCCCAGCTCCAACAGTGCAGTAGTATCTAACTAAATGCTTGTGTTCCCAGCTCCAACAGTAGTATCTAACAAAATGCTTGTGTTCCTAGCTCCAACAGTGCAGTAGTATCTAACTAAATGCTTGTGTTCCCAGCTCCAACAGTGCAGTAGTATCTACCTAAATGCTTGTGTTCCCAGCTCCAACAGTGCAGTAATATCTAACTAAATGCTTGTGTTCCCAGCTCCAACAGTAGTATCTAACTAAATGCTTGTGTTCCCAGCTCCAACAGTGCAGTAGTATCTAACTAAATGCTTGTGTTCCCAGCTCCAACAGTAGTATCTAACAAAATGCTTGTGTTCCTAGCTCCAACAGTGCAGTAGTATCTAACTAAATGCTTGTGTTCCCAGCTCCAACAGTGCAGTAGTATCTAACTAAATGCTTGTGTTCCTAGCTCCAACAGTGAAGTAATATCTAACTAAATGCTTGTGTTCCCAGCTCCCACAGTACAGTAATATATAACTAAATGCCTGTGTATCTAGCTCCAACAGTGCAGTAGTATCTAACTAAATGCTTGTGTTCCTAGCTCCAACAGTAGTATCTAACTAAACGCTTGTGTTCCCAGCTCCAACCGTACAGTAATATCTAACTAAATGCTTGTGTTCCTAGCTCCAACAGTGCAGTAGTATCTAACTAAATGCTTGTGTTCCTAGCTCCAACAGTGCAGTAATATCTAACTAAATGCTTGTGTTCCTAGCTCCAACAGTGCAGTAGTATCTAACTAAATGCTTGTGTTTCTAGCTCCAACAGTACAGTAGTATCTAACTAAATGCTTGTGTTCCCAGCTCCAACAGTGCAGTAATATCTAACTAAATGCTTATGTTCCTAGCTCCAACAGTACAGTAGTATCTAACTAAATGCTTGTGTTCCCAGATCCAACAGTAGTATCTAACTAAATGCTTGTGTTCCCAGCGCAAACAGTGCAGTAATATCTAACTAAATGCTTGTGTTCCTAGCTCCAACAGTGCAGTAATATCTAACTAAATGCTTGTGTTCCTAGCTCCAACAGTGCAGTAGTATCTAACTAAATGCTTGTGTTTCTAGCTCCAACAGTACAGTAGTATCTAACTAAATGCTTGTGTTCCCAGCTCCAACAGTGCAGTAATATCTAACTAAATGCTTATGTTCCTAGCTCCAACAGTACAGTAGTATCTAACTAAATGCTTGTGTTCCCAGATCCAACAGTAGTATCTAACTAAATGCTTGTGTTCCCAGCGCAAACAGTGCAGTAATATCTAACTAAATGCTTGTGTTCCTAGCTCCAACAGTGCAGTAGTATCTAACGAAATGCTTGTGTTCCTAGCTCCAACGGTGCAGTAATATCTAACTAAATGCTTGTGTTCCCAGCTCCAACAGTGCAGTAGGATCTAAGTAAATGCTTGTGTTCCTAGATCCAACAGTGCAGTAGTATCTACCTAAATGCTTGTGTTCCAAGCTCCAACAGTGCAGTAGTATCTAACTAAATGCTTGTGTTCCTAGCTCCAACGGCGCAGTAATATCTAACTAAATGCTTGTGTTCCCAGCTCCAACAGTGCAGTAGGATCTAACTAAATGCTTGTGTTCCTAGCTCCAACAGTGCAGTAGTATCTACCTAAATGCTTGTGTTCCCAGCTCCAACAGTGCAGTAGTATCTAACTAAATGCTTGTGTTCCTAGCTCCAACAGTGCAGTAGTATCTAACTAAATGAGTGTGTTCCTAGCTCCAACAGTGCAGTAGTATCTAACTAAATGCTTGTGTTCCCAGCTCCAACAGTAGTATCTAACTAAATGCTTGTGTTCCCAGCTCCAACAGTGCAGCAATATCTAACTAAATGCTTGTGTTTCTAGCTCCAACAGTGCAGTAGTATCTAACTAAATGCTTGTGTTCCTAGCTCCAACAGTGCAGTAGTATCTAACTAAATGCTTGTGTTTCTAGCTCCAACAGTGCAGTAGTATCTAACTAAATGCTTGTGTTTCTAGCTCCAACAGTGCAGTAGTATCTAACTAAATGCTTGTGTTCCTAGCTCCAACAGTGCAGTAGTATCTAACTAAATTCTTGTGTTCCCAGCTCCAACAGTGCAGTAGTATCTAACTAAATCCTTGTGTTCCCAGCTCCAACAGTGCAGTAGTATCTAACTAAATGCTTGTGTTCCTAGCTCCAACGGTGCAGTAATATCTAACTAAATGCTTGTGTTCCTAGCTCCAACAGTGCAGTAGGATCTAACTAAATGCTTGTGTTCCTAGCTCCAACAGTGCAGTAGTATCTACCTAAATGCTTGTGTTCCCAGCTCCAACAGTGCAGTAATATCTAACTAAATGCTTGTGTTCCCAGCTCCAACAGTGCAGTATCTAACTAAATGCTTGTGTTCCCAGCTCCAACAGTGCAGTAGTATCTAACTAAATGCTTGTGTTCCCAGCTCCAACAGTGCAGTATCTAACAAAATGCTTGTGTTTCTAGCTCCAACAGTGCAGTAATATCTAACTAAATGCTTGTGTTCCCAGCTCCCACAGTACAGTAATATATAACTAAATGCCTGTGTATCTAGCTCCAACAGTGCAGTAGTATCTAACTAAATGCTTGTGTTCCTAGCTCCAACAGTAGTATCTAACTAAATGCTTGTGTTCCCAGCTCCAACCGTACAGTAATATATAACTAAATGCCTGTGTATCTAGCTCCAACAGTGCAGTAGTATCTAACTAAATGCTTGTGTTCCTAGCTCCAACAGTAGTATCTAACTAAATGCTTGTGTTCCCAGCTCCAACCGTACAGTAATATCTAACTAAATGCTTGTGTATCTAGCTCCAACAGTGCAGTAATATGTAACTAAATGCTTGTGTTCCCAGCTCCAACAGTAGTATCTAACTAAATGCTTGTGTTCCTAGCTCCAACAGTGCAGTAGTATCTAACTAAATGCTTGTGTTCCCAGCTCAAACAGTGCAGTAGTAACTAACTAAATGCTTGTGTTCCCAGCTCCAACAGTGCAGTAATATCTAACTAAATGCTTGTGTTCCTAGCTCCAACAGTGCAGTAATATCTAACTAAATGCTTGTGTTCCTAGCTCCAACAGTGCAGTAGTATCTAACTAAATGCTTGTGTTTCTAGCTCCAACAGTACAGTAGTATCTAACTAAATGCTTGTGTTCCCAGCTCCAACAGTGCAGTAATATCTAACTAAATGCTTATGTTCCTAGCTCCAACAGTACAGTAGTATCTAACTAAATGCTTGTGTTCCCAGATCCAACAGTAGTATCTAACTAAATGCTTGTGTTCCCAGCGCAAACAGTGCAGTAATATCTAACTAAATGCTTGTGTTCCTAGCTCCAACAGTGCAGTAGTATCTAACTAAATGCTTGTGTTCCTAGCTCCAACAGTGCAGTAATATCTAACTAAATGCTTGTGTTCCTAGCTCCAACAATGCAGTAGTATCTAACTAAATGCTTGTGTTTCCAGCTCCAACAGTGCAGTAGTATCTAACTAAATTATTGTGTTCCAAGCTCCAACAGTGCAGTAGTATCTAACTAAATGCTTGTGTTCCTAGCTCCAACAGTGCAGTAGTATCTAACTAAATGCGTGTGTTCCTAGCTCCAACAGTGCAGTAGTATCTAACTAAATGCTTGTGTTTCCAGCTCCAACAGTGCAGTAATATCTAACTAAATGCTTGTGTTCCCAGCTCCAACAGTAGTATCTAACTAAATGCTTGTGTTCCTAGCTCCAACAGTGCAGTAGTATCTAACTAAATGCTTGTGTTTCCAGCTCCAACAGTGCAGTAGTATCTAACTAAATGCTTGTGTTCCCAGCTCCAACAGTGCAGCAATATCTAACTAAATGCTTGTGTTCCTAGCTCCAACAGTACAGTAGTATCTAACTAAATGCATGTGTTCCCAGCTCCAACAATAGTATCTAACTAAATGCTTGTGTTCCTAGCTCCAACAGTGCAGTAGTATCTAACTAAATGCTTGTGTTCCCAGATCCACAGGCAGTAGTATCTAACTAAATGCTTGTGTTCCCAGCTCCAACAGTGCAGTAATATCTAACTAAATGCTTGTGTTCCTAGCTACAACAGTGCAGTAGTATCTAACTAAATGAGTGTGTTCCTAGCTCCAACAGTGCAGTAGTATCTAACTAAATGCTTGTGTTCCCAGCTCCAACAGTAGTATCTAACTAAATGCTTGTGTTCCCAGCTCCAACAGTGCAGCAATATCTAACTAAATGCTTGTGTTCCTAGCTCCAACAGTGCAGTAGTATCTAACTAAATGCTTGTGTTCCCAGCTCCAACAGTAGTATCTAACTAAATGCTTGTGTTCCCAGCTCCAACAGTGCAGCAATATCTAACTAAATGCTTGTGTTTCCAGCTCCAACAGTGCAGTAGTATCTAACTAAATTATTGTGTTCCAAGCTCCAACAGTGCAGTAGTATCTAACGAAATGCTTGTGTTCCTAGCTCCAACGGTGCAGTAATATCTAACTAAATAATTGTGTTCCCAGCTCCAACAGTGCAGTAGGATCTAAGTAAATGCTTGTGTTCCTAGATCCAACAGTGCAGTAGTATCTACCTAAATGCTTGTGTTCCAAGCTCCAACAGTGCAGTAGTATCTAACTAAATGCTTGTGTTCCTAGCTCCAACGGCGCAGTAATATCTAACTAAATGCTTGTGTTCCCAGCTCCAACAGTGCAGTAGGATCTAACTAAATGCTTGTGTTCCTAGCTCCAACAGTGCAGTAGTATCTACCTAAATGCTTGTGTTCCCAGCTCCAACAGTGCAGTAATATCTAACTAAATGCTTGTGTTCCCAGATCCAACAGTAGTATCTAACTAAATGCTTGTGTTCCCAGCTCCAACAGTGCAGTAGTATCTAACTAAATGCTTGTGTTCCTAGCTCCAACAGTGCAGTAGTATCTAACTAAATGAGTGTGTTCCTAGCTCCAACAGTGCAGTAGTATCTAACTAAATGCTTGTGTTCCCAGCTCCAACAGTAGTATCTAACTAAATGCTTGTGTTCCCAGCTCCAACAGTGCAGCAATATCTAACTAAATGCTTGTGTTCCTAGCTCCAACAGTACAGTAGTATCTAACTAAATGCTTGTGTTCCCAGCTCCAACAATAGTATCTAACTAAATGCTTGTGTTCCTAGCTCCAACAGTGCAGTAGTATCTAACTAAATGCTTGTGTTTCTAGCTCCAACAATGCAGTAGTATCTAACTAAATGCTTGTGTTCCTAGCTCCAACAGTGCAGTAGTATCTAACTAAATGCTTGTGTTTCTAGCTCCAACAGTGCAGTAGTATCTAACTAAATGCGTGTGTTTCTAGCTCCAACAGTGCAGTAGTATCTAACTAAATGCTTGTGTTCCTAGCTCCAACAGTGCAGTAGTATCTAACTAAATTCTTGTGTTCCCAGCTCCAACAGTGCAGTAGTATCTAACTAAATTCTTGTGTTCCCAGCTCCAACAGTGCAGTAGTATCTAACTAAATGCTTGTGTTCCTAGCTCCAACGGTGCAGTAATATCTAACTAAATGCTTGTGTTCCTAGCTCCAACAGTGCAGTAGGATCTAACTAAATGCTTGTGTTCCTAGCTCCAACAGTGCAGTAGTATCTACCTAAATGCTTGTGTTCCCAGCTCCAACAGTGCAGCAATATCTAACTAAATGCTTGTGTTCCCAGCTCCAACAGTAGTATCTAACTAAATGCTTGTGTTCCCAGCTCCAACAGTGCAGTAGTATCTAACTAAATGCTTGTGTTCCCAGCTCCAACAGTAGTATCTAACAAAATGCTTGTGTTTCTAGCTCCAACAGTGCAGTAGTATCTAACTAAATGCTTGTGTTCCCAGCTCCAACAGTGCTGTAGTATCTAACTAAATGCTTGTGTTCTAGCTCCAACAGTGCAGTAATATCTAACTAAATGCTTGTGTTCCCAGCTCCCACAGTACAGTAATATATAACTAAATGCCTGTGTATCTAGCTCCAACAGTGCAGTAGTATCTAACTAAATGCTTGTGTTCCTAGCTCCAACAGTAGTATGTAACTAAATGCTTGTGTTCCCAGCTCCAACCGTACAGTAATATCTAACTAAATGCTTGTGTATCTAGCTCCAACAGTGCAGTAATATCTAACTAAATGCTTGTGTTCCCAGCTCCAACAGTAGTATCTAACTAAATGCTTGTGTTCCTAGCTCCAACAGTGCAGTAGTATCTAACTAAATGCTTGTGTTTCTAGCTCCAACAGTGCAGTAGTATCTAACTAAATGCTTGTGTTCCTAGCTCCAACAGTGCAGTAGTATCTAACTAAATGCTTGTGTTTCTAGCTCCAACAGTGCAGTAGTATCTAACTAAATGCTTGTGTTTCTAGCTCCAACAGTGCAGTAGTATCTAACTAAATTCTTGTGTTCCCAGCTCCAACAGTGCAGTAGTATCTAACTAAATTCTTGTGTTCCCAGCTCCAACAGTGCAGTAGTATCTAACTAAATGCTTGTGTTCCTAGCTCCAACGGTGCAGTAATATCTAACTAAATGCTTGTGTTCCTAGCTCCAACAGTGCAGTAGGATCTAACTAAATGCTTGTGTTCCTAGCTCCAACAGTGCAGTAGTATCTACCTAAATGCTTGTGTTCCCAGCTCCAACAGTGCAGCAATATCTAACTAAATGCTTGTGTTCCCAGCTCCAACAGTAGTATCTAACTAAATGCTTGTGTTCCCAGCTCCAACAGTGCAGTAGTATCTAACTAAATGCTTGTGTTCCCAGCTCCAACAGTAGTATCTAACAAAATGCTTGTGTTTCTAGCTCCAACAGTGCAGTAGTATCTAACTAAATGCTTGTGTTCCCAGCTCCAACAGTGCAGTAGTATCTAACTAAATGCTTGTGTTCCCAGCTCCAACAGTAGTATCTAACAAAATGCTTGTGTTTCTAGCTCCAACAGTGCAGTAGTATCTAACTAAATGCTTGTGTTCCCAGCTCCAACAGTGCTGTAGTATCTAACTAAATGCTTGTGTTCCTAGCTCCAACAGTGCAGTAATATCTAACTAAATGCTTGTGTTCCCAGCTCCCACAGTACAGTAATATATAACTAAATGCCTGTGTATCTAGCTCCAACAGTGCAGTAGTATCTAACTAAATGCTTGTGTTCCTAGCTCCAACAGTAGTATCTAACTAAATGCTTGTGTTCCCAGCTCCAACCGTACAGTAATATCTAACTAAATGCTTGTGTATCTAGCTCCAACAGTGCAGTAATATCTAACTAAATGCTTGTGTTCCCAGCTCCAACAGTAGTATCTAACTAAATGCTTGTGTTCCTAGCTCCAACAGTGCAGTAGTATCTAACTAAATGCTTGTGTTCCCAGCTCCAACAGTGCAGTAGTAACTAACTAAATGCTTGTGTTCCTAGCTCCAACAGTGCAGTAGTATCTAACTAAATGCTTGTGTTTCTAGCTCCAACAGTACAGTAGTATCTAACTAAATGCTTGTGTTCCCAGCTCCAACAGTGCAGTAATATCTAACTAAATGCTTATGTTCCTAGCTCCAACAGTACAGTAGTATCTAACTAAATGCTTGTGTTCCCAGATCCAACAGTAGTATCTAACTAAATGCTTGTGTTCCCAGCGCAAACAGTGCAGTAATATCTAACTAAATGCTTGTGTTCCTAGCTCCAACAGTGCAGTAGTATCTAACTAAATGCTTGTGTTCCTAGCTCCAACAGTGCAGTAATATCTAACTAAATGCTTGTGTTCCTAGCTCCAACAATGCAGTAGTATCTAACTAAATGCTTGTGTTTCCAGCTCCAACAGTGCAGTAATATCTAACTAAATGCTTGTGTTCCCAGCTCCAACAGTGCAGTAGTATCTAACTAAATGCTTGTGTTCCTAGCTCCAACAGTGCAGTAGTATCTAACTAAATGCTTGTGTTTCCAGCTCCAACAGTGCAGTAGTATCTAACTAAATGCTTGTGTTCCCAGCTCCAACAGTGCAGCAATATCTAACTAAATGCTTGTGTTCCTAGCTCCAACAGTACAGTAGTATCTAACTAAATGCATGTGTTCCCAGCTCCAACAATAGTATCTAACTAAATGCTTGTGTTCCTAGCTCCAACAGTGCAGTAGTATCTAACTAAATGCTTGTGTTCCCAGATCCAACAGTAGTATCTAACTAAATGCTTGTGTTCCCAGCTCCAACAGTGCAGTAATATCTAACTAAATGCTTGTGTTCCTAGCTCCAACAGTGCAGTAGTATCTAACTAAATGCTTGTGTTCCTAGCTC
This sequence comes from Salmo salar, assembly GCF_965601325.2. Taxonomy (NCBI): domain Eukaryota; kingdom Metazoa; phylum Chordata; class Actinopteri; order Salmoniformes; family Salmonidae; genus Salmo; species Salmo salar. The sequence goes on from NC_138305.1 coordinate 109,346,993, forward strand.
CAACAGTGCAGTGATATCTAACTAAATGCTTGTGTTCCTAGCTCCAACAGTGCAGTAGTATCTAACTAAATGCTTGTGTTTCCAGCTCCAACAGTGCAGTAGTATCTAACTAAATTATTGTGTTCCAAGCTCCAACAGTGCAGTAGTATCTAACGAAATGCTTGTGTTCCTAGCTCCAACGGTGCAGTAATATCTAACTAAATGCTTGTGTTCCCAGCTCCAACAGTGCAGTAGGATCTAAGTAAATGCTTGTGTTCCTAGATCCAATAGTGCAGTAGTATCTACCTAAATGCTTGTGTTCCAAGCTCCAACAGTGCAGTAGTATCTAACTAAATGCTTGTGTTCCTAGCTCCAACGGCGCAGTAATATCTAACTAAATGCTTGTGTTCCCAGCTCCAACAGTGCAGTAGGATCTAACTAAATGCTTGTGTTCCTAGCTCCAACAGTGCAGTAGTATCTACCTAAATGCTTGTGTTCCCAGCTCCAACAGTGCAGTAATATCTAACTAAATGCTTGTGTTCCCAGATCCAACAGTAGTATCTAACTAAATGCTTGTGTTCCCAGCTCCAACAGTGCAGTAGTATCTAACTAAATGCTTGTGTTCCTAGCTCCAACAGTGCAGTAGTATCTAACTAAATGCGTGTGTTCCTAGCTCCAACAGTGCAGTAGTATCTAACTAAATGCTTGTGTTCCCAGCTCCAACAGTGCAGCAATATCTAACTAAATGCTTGTGTTCCTAGCTCCAACAGTACAGTAGTATCTAACTAAATGCTTGTGTTCCCAGCTCCAACAATAGTATCTAACTAAATGCTTGTGTTCCTAGCTCCAACAGTGCAGTAGTATCTAACTAAATGCTTGTGTTTCTAGCTCCAACAGTGCAGTAGTATCTAACTAAATGCTTGTGTTCCTAGCTCCAACAGTGCAGTAGTATCTAACTAAATGCTTGTGTTTCTAGCTCCAACAGTGCAGTAGTATCTAACTAAATGCTTGTGTTTCTAGCTCCAACAGTGCAGTAGTATCTAACTAAATGCTTGTGTTCCTAGCTCCAACAGTGCAGTAGTATCTAACTAAATTCTTGTGTTCCCAGCTCCAACAGTGCAGTAGTATCTAACTAAATTATTGTGTTCCCAGCTCCAACAGTACAGTAGTATCTACCTAAATGCTTGTGTTCCCAGCTCCAACAGTAGTATCTAACTAAATGCTTGTGTTCCCAGCTCCAACAGTGCAGTAGTATCTAACTAAATGCTTGTGTTCCCAGCTCCAACAGTAGTATCTAACAAAATGCTTGTGTTTCTAGCTCCAACAGTGCAGTAGTATCTAACTAAATGCTTGTGTTCCCAGCTCCAACAGTGCTGTAGTATCTAACTAAATGCTTGTGTTCCTAGCTCCAACAGTGCAGTAATATCTAACTAAATGCTTGTGTTCCCAGCTCCCACAGTACAGTAATATATAACTAAATGCCTGTGTATCTAGCTCCAACAGTGCAGTAGTATCTAACTAAATGCTTGTGTTCCTAGCTCCAACAGTAGTATCTAACTAAATGCTTGTGTTCCCAGCTCCAACCGTACAGTAATATCTAACTAAATGCTTGTGTATCTAGCTCCAACAGTGCAGTAATATCTAACTAAATGCTTGTGTTCCCAGCTCCAACAGTAGTATCTAACTAAATGCTTGTGTTCCTAGCTCCAACAGTGCAGTAGTATCTAACTAAATGCTTGTGTTCCCAGCTCCAACAGTGCAGTAGTAACTAACTAAATGCTTGTGTTCCTAGCTCCAACAGTGCAGTAGTATCTAACTAAATGCTTGTGTTCCTAGCTCCAACAGTACAGTAGTATCTAACTAAATGCTTGTGTTCCCAGCTCCAACAGTGCAGTAATATCTAACTAAATGCTTGTGTTCCTAGCTCCAACAGTACAGTAGTATCTAACTAAATGCTTGTGTTCCCAGATCCAACAGTAGTATCTAACTAAATGCTTGTGTTCCCAGCGCAAACAGTGCAGTAATATCTAACTAAATGCTTGTGTTCCTAGCTCCAACAGTGCAGTAGTATCTAACTAAATGCTTGTGTTCCTAGCTCCAACAGTGCAGTAATATCTAACTAAATGCTTGTGTTCCTAGCTCCAACAATGCAGTAGTATCTAACTAAATGCTTGTGTTTCCAGCTCCAACAGTGCAGTAGTACCTAACTAAATTATTGTGTTCCAAGCTCCAACAGTGCAGTAGTATCTAACTAAATGCTTGTGTTCCTAGCTCCAACAGTGCAGTAGTATCTAACTAAATGCGTGTGTTCCTAGCTCCAACAGTGCAGTAGTATCTAACTAAATGCTTGTGTTTCCAGCTCCAACAGTGCAGTAATATCTAACTAAATGCTTGTGTTCCCAGCTCCAACAGTAGTATCTAACTAAATGCTTGTGTTCCTAGCTCCAACAGTGCAGTAGTATCTAACTAAATGCTTGTGTTTCCAGCTCCAACAGTGCAGTAGTATCTAACTAAATGCTTGTGTTCCTAGCTCCAACAGTACAGTAGTATCTAACTAAATGCATGTGTTCCCAGCTCCAACAATAGTATCTAACTAAATGCTTGTGTTCCTAGCTCCAACAGTGCAGTAGTATCTAACTATATGCTTGTGTTCCCAGATCCAACAGTAGTATCTAACTAAATGCTTGTGTTCCCAGCTCCAACAGTGCAGTAATATCTAACTAAATGCTTGTGTTCCTAGCTCCAACAGTGCAGTAGTATCTAACTAAATGCTTGTGTTCCTAGCTCCAACAGTGCAGTGATATCTAACTAAATGCTTGTGTTCCTAGCTCCAACAGTGCAGTAGTATCTAACTAAATGCTTGTGTTTCCAGCTCCAACAGTGCAGTAGTATCTAACTAAATTATTGTGTTCCAAGCTCCAACAGTGCAGTAGTATCTAACGAAATGCTTGTGTTCCTAGCTCCAACGGTGCAGTAATATCTAACTAAATGCTTGTGTTCCCAGCTCCAACAGTGCAGTAGGATCTAAGTAAATGCTTGTGTTCCTAGATCCAATAGTGCAGTAGTATCTACCTAAATGCTTGTGTTCCAAGCTCCAACAGTGCAGTAGTATCTAACTAAATGCTTGTGTTCCTAGCTCCAACGGCGCAGTAATATCTAACTAAATGCTTGTGTTCCCAGCTCCAACAGTGCAGTAGGATCTAACTAAATGCTTGTGTTCCTAGCTCCAACAGTGCAGTAGTATCTACCTAAATGCTTGTGTTCCTAGCTCCAACAGTGCAGTAGTATCTAACTAAATGCGTGTGTTCCTAGCTCCAACAGTGCAGTAGTATCTAACTAAATGCTTGTGTTCCCAGCTCCAACAGTAGTATCTAACTAAATGCTTGTGTTCCCAGCTCCAACAGTAGTATCTAACTAAATGCTTGTGTTCCCAGCTCCAACAGTGCAGCAATATCTAACTAAATGCTTGTGTTCCTAGCTCCAACAGTACAGTAGTATCTAACTAAATGCTTGTGTTCCCAGCTCCAACAATAGTATCTAACTAAATGCTTGTGTTCCTAGCTCCAACAGTGCAGTAAAATCTAACTAAATGCTTGTGTTTCTAGCTCCAACAGTGCAGTAGTATCTAACTAAATGCTTGTGTTCCTAGCTCCAACAGTGCAGTAGTATCTAACTAAATGCTTGTGTTTCTAGCTCCAACAGTGCAGTAGTATCTAACTAAATGCTTGTGTTTCTAGCTCCAACAGTGCAGTAGTATCTAACTAAATGCTTGTGTTCCTAGCTCCAACAGTGCAGTAGTATCTAACTAAATTCTTGTGTTCCCAGCTCCAACAGTGCAGTAGTATCTAACTAAATTCTTGTGTTCCCAGCTCCAACAGTGCAGTAGTATCTAACTAAATGCTTGTGTTCCTAGCTCCAACGGTGCAGTAATATCTAACTAAATGCTTGTGTTCCTAGCTCCAACAGTGCAGTAGGATCTAACTAAATGCTTGTGTTCCTAGCTCCAACAGTGCAGTAGTATCTACCTAAATGCTTGTGTTCCCAGCTCCAACAGTGCAGTAATATCTAACTAAATGCTTGTGTTCCCAGCTCCAACAGTAGTATCTAACTAAATGCTTGTGTTCCCAGCTCCAACAGTGCAGTAGTATCTAACTAAATGCTTGTGTTCCCAGCTCCAACAGTAGTATCTAACAAAATGCTTGTGTTTCTAGCTCCAACAGTGCAGTAGTATCTAACTAAATGCTTGTGTTCCCAGCTCCAACAGTGCGTAGTATCTAACTAAATGCTTGTGTTCCTAGCTCCAACAGTGCAGTAATATCTAACTAAATGCTTGTGTTCCCAGCTCCCACAGTACAGTAATATATAACTAAATGCCTGTGTATCTAGCTCCAACAGTGCAGTAGTATCTAACTAAATGCTTGTGTTCCTAGCTCCAACAGTAGTATCTAACTAAATGCTTGTGTTCCCAGCTCCAACCGTACAGTAATATCTAACTAAATGCTTGTGTATCTAGCTCCAACAGTGCAGTAATATCTAACTAAATGCTTGTGTTCCCAGCTCCAACAGTAGTATCTAACTAAATGCTTGTGTTCCTAGCTCCAACAGTGCAGTAGTATCTAACTAAATGCGTGTGTTCCTAGCTCCAACAGTGCAGTAGTATCTAACTAAATGCTTGTGTTTCCAGCTCCAACAGTGCAGTAATATCTAACTAAATGCTTGTGTTCCCAGCTCCAACAGTGCAGTAATATCTAACTAAATGCTTATGTTCCTAGCTCCAACAGTACAGTAGTATCTAACTAAATGCTTGTGTTCCCAGATCCAACAGTAGTATCTAACTAAATGCTTGTGTTCCCAGCGCAAACAGTGCAGTAATATCTAACTAAATGCTTGTGTTCCTAGCTCCAACAGTGCAGTAGTATCTAACTAAATGCTTGTGTTCCTAGCTCCAACAGTGCAGTAATATCTAACTAAATGCTTGTGTTCCTAGCTCCAACAATGCAGTAGTATCTAACTAAATGCTTGTGTTTCCAGCTCCAACAGTGCAGTAATATCTAACTAAATGCTTGTGTTCCCAGCTCCAACAGTGCAGTAGTATCTAACTAAATGCTTGTGTTCCTAGCTCCAACAGTGCAGTAGTATCTAACTAAATGCTTGTGTTTCCAGCTCCAACAGTGCAGTAGTATCTAACTAAATGCTTGTGTTCCCAGCTCCAACAGTGCAGCAATATCTAACTAAATGCTTGTGTTCCTAGCTCCAACAGTACAGTAGTATCTAACTAAATGCATGTGTTCCCAGCTCCAACAATAGTATCTAACTAAATGCTTGTGTTCCTAGCTCCAACAGTGCAGTAGTATCTAACTAAATGCTTGTGTTCCCAGATCCAACAGTAGTATCTAACTAAATGCTTGTGTTCCCAGCTCCAACAGTGCAGTAATATCTAACTAAATGCTTGTGTTCCTAGCTCCAACAGTGCAGTAGTATCTAACTAAATGCTTGTGTTCCTAGCTCCAACAGTGCAGTGATATCTAACTAAATGCTTGTGTTCCTAGCTCCAACAGTGCAGTAGTATCTAACTAAATGCTTGTGTTTCCAGCTCCAACAGTGCAGTAGTATCTAACTAAATTATTGTGTTCCAAGCTCCAACAGTGCAGTAGTATCTAACGAAATGCTTGTGTTCCTAGCTCCAACGGTGCAGTAATATCTAACTAAATGCTTGTGTTCCCAGCTCCAACAGTGCAGTAGGATCTAAGTAAATGCTTGTGTTCCTAGATCCAATAGTGCAGTAGTATCTACCTAAATGCTTGTGTTCCAAGCTCCAACAGTGCAGTAGTATCTAACTAAATGCTTGTGTTCCTAGCTCCAACGGCGCAGTAATATCTAACTAAATGCTTGTGTTCCCAGCTCCAACAGTGCAGTAGGATCTAACTAAATGCTTGTGTTCCTAGCTCCAACAGTGCAGTAGTATCTACCTAAATGCTTGTGTTCCCAGCTCCAACAGTGCAGTAATATCTAACTAAATGCTTGTGTTCCCAGATCCAACAGTAGTATCTAACTAAATGCTTGTGTTCCCAGCTCCAACAGTGCAGTAGTATCTAACTAAATGCTTGTGTTCCTAGCTCCAACAGTGCAGTAGTATCTAACTAAATGCGTGTGTTCCTAGCTCCAACAGTGCAGTAGTATCTAACTAAATGCTTGTGTTCCCAGCTCCAACAGTAGTATCTAACTAAATGCTTGTGTTCCCAGCTCCAACAGTGCAGCAATATCTAACTAAATGCTTGTGTTCCTAGCTCCAACAGTACAGTAGTATCTAACTAAATGCTTGTGTTCCCAGCTCCAACAATAGTATCTAACTAAATGCTTGTGTTCCTAGCTCCAACAGTGCAGTAGTATCTAACTAAATGCTTGTGTTTCTAGCTCCAACAGTGCAGTAGTATCTAACTAAATGCTTGTGTTCCTAGCTCCAACAGTGCAGTAGTATCTAACTAAATGCTTGTGTTTCTAGCTCCAACAGTGCAGTAGTATCTAACTAAATGCTTGTGTTTCTAGCTCCAACAGTGCAGTAGTATCTAACTAAATGCTTGTGTTCCTAGCTCCAACAGTGCAGTAGTATCTAACTAAATTCTTGTGTTCCCAGCTCCAACAGTGCAGTAGTATCTAACTAAATTATTGTGTTCCCAGCTCCAACAGTACAGTAGTATCTACCTAAATGCTTGTGTTCCCAGCTCCAACAGTAGTATCTAACTAAATGCTTGTGTTCCCAGCTCCAACAGTGCAGTAGTATCTAACTAAATGCTTGTGTTCCCAGCTCCAACAGTAGTATCTAACAAAATGCTTGTGTTTCTAGCTCCAACAGTGCAGTAGTATCTAACTAAATGCTTGTGTTCCCAGCTCCAACAGTGCTGTAGTATCTAACTAAATGCTTGTGTTCCTAGCTCCAACAGTGCAGTAATATCTAACTAAATGCTTGTGTTCCCAGCTCCCACAGTACAGTAATATATAACTAAATGCCTGTGTATCTAGCTCCAACAGTGCAGTAGTATCTAACTAAATGCTTGTGTTCCTAGCTCCAACAGTAGTATCTAACTAAATGCTTGTGTTCCCAGCTCCAACCGTACAGTAATATCTAACTAAATGCTTGTGTATCTAGCTCCAACAGTGCAGTAATATCTAACTAAATGCTTGTGTTCCCAGCTCCAACAGTAGTATCTAACTAAATGCTTGTGTTCCTAGCTCCAACAGTGCAGTAGTATCTAACTAAATGCTTGTGTTCCCAGCTCCAACAGTGCAGTAGTAACTAACTAAATGCTTGTGTTCCTAGCTCCAACAGTGCAGTAGTATCTAACTAAATGCTTGTGTTTCTAGCTCCAACAGTACAGTAGTATCTAACTAAATGCTTGTGTTCCCAGCTCCAACAGTGCAGTAATATCTAACTAAATGCTTATGTTCCTAGCTCCAACAGTGCAGTAGTATCTAACTAAATGCTTGTGTTCCCAGATCCAACAGTAGTATCTAACTAAATGCTTGTGTTCCCAGCGCAAACAGTGCAGTAATATCTAACTAAATGCTTGTGTTCCTAGCTCCAACAGTGCAGTAGTATCTAACTAAATGCTTGTGTTCCTAGCTCCAACAGTGCAGTAATATCTAACTAAATGCTTGTGTTCCTAGCTCCAACAATGCAGTAGTATCTAACTAAATGCTTGTGTTTCCAGCTCCAACAGTGCAGTAGTACCTAACTAAATTATTGTGTTCCAAGCTCCAACAGTGCAGTAGTATCTAACTAAATGCTTGTGTTCCTAGCTCCAACAGTGCAGTAGTATCTAACTAAATGCGTGTGTTCCTAGCTCCAACAGTGCAGTAGTATCTAACTAAATGCTTGTGTTTCCAGCTCCAACAGTGCAGTAATATCTAACTAAATGCTTGTGTTCCCAGCTCCAACAGTAGTATCTAACTAAATGCTTGTGTTCCTAGCTCCAACAGTGCAGTAGTATCTAACTAAATGCTTGTGTTTCCAGCTCCAACAGTGCAGTAGTATCTAACTAAATGCTTGTGTTCCTAGCTCCAACAGTGCAGTAGTATCTAACTAAATGCTTGTGTTCCCAGATCCAACAGTAGTATCTAACTAAATGCTTGTGTTCCCAGCTCCAACAGTGCAGTAATATCTAACTAAATGCTTGTGTTCCTAGCTCCAACAGTGCAGTAGTATCTAACTAAATGCTTGTGTTCCTAGCTCCAACAGTGCAGTGATATCTAACTAAATGCTTGTGTTCCTAGCTCCAACAGTGCAGTAGTATCTAACTAAATGCTTGTGTTTCCAGCTCCAACAGTGCAGTAGTATCTAACTAAATTATTGTGTTCCAAGCTCCAACAGTGCAGTAGTATCTAACGAAATGCTTGTGTTCCTAGCTCCAACGGTGCAGTAATATCTAACTAAATGCTTGTGTTCCCAGCTCCAACAGTGCAGTAGGATCTAAGTAAATGCTTGTGTTCCTAGATCCAATAGTGCAGTAGTATCTACCTAAATGCTTGTGTTCCAAGCTCCAACAGTGCAGTAGTATCTAACTAAATGCTTGTGTTCCTAGCTCCAACGGCGCAGTAATATCTAACTAAATGCTTGTGTTCCCAGCTCCAACAGTGCAGTAGGATCTAACTAAATGCTTGTGTTCCTAGCTCCAACAGTGCAGTAGTATCTACCTAAATGCTTGTGTTCCCAGCTCCAACAGTGCAGTAATATCTAACTAAATGCTTGTGTTCCCAGATCCAACAGTAGTATCTAACTAAATGCTTGTGTTCCCAGCTCCAACAGTGCAGTAGTATCTAACTAAATGCTTGTGTTCCTAGCTCCAACAGTGCAGTAGTATCTAACTAAATGCGTGTGTTCCTAGCTCCAACAGTGCAGTAGTATCTAACTAAATGCTTGTGTTCCCAGCTCCAACAGTAGTATCTAACTAAATGCTTGTGTTCCCAGCTCCAACAGTGCAGCAATATCTAACTAAATGCTTGTGTTCCTAGCTCCAACAGTACAGTAGTATCTAACTAAATGCTTGTGTTCCCAGCTCCAACAATAGTATCTAACTAAATGCTTGTGTTCCTAGCTCCAACAGTGCAGTAAAATCTAACTAAATGCTTGTGTTTCTAGCTCCAACAGTGCAGTAGTATCTAACTAAATGCTTGTGTTCCTAGCTCCAACAGTGCAGTAGTATCTAACTAAATGCTTGTGTTTCTAGCTCCAACAGTGCAGTAGTATCTAACTAAATGCTTGTGTTTCTAGCTCCAACAGTGCAGTAGTATCTAACTAAATGCTTGTGTTCCTAGCTCCAACAGTGCAGTAGTATCTAACTAAATTCTTGTGTTCCCAGCTCCAACAGTGCAGTAGTATCTAACTAAATTCTTGTGTTCCCAGCTCCAACAGTGCAGTAGTATCTAACTAAATGCTTGTGTTCCTAGCTCCAACGGTGCAGTAATATCTAACTAAATGCTTGTGTTCCTAGCTCCAACAGTGCAGTAGGATCTAACTAAATGCTTGTGTTCCTAGCTCCAACAGTGCAGTAGTATCTACCTAAATGCTTGTGTTCCCAGCTCCAACAGTGCAGTAATATCTAACTAAATGCTTGTGTTCCCAGCTCCAACAGTAGTATCTAACTAAATGCTTGTGTTCCCAGCTCCAACAGTGCAGTAGTATCTAACTAAATGCTTGTGTTCCCAGCTCCAACAGTAGTATCTAACAAAATGCTTGTGTTTCTAGCTCCAACAGTGCAGTAGTATCTAACTAAATGCTTGTGTTCCCAGCTCCAACAGTGCTGTAGTATCTAACTAAATGCTTGTGTTCCTAGCTCCAACAGTGCAGTAATATCTAACTAAATGCTTGTGTTCCCAGCTCCCACAGTACAGTAATATATAACTAAATGCCTGTGTATCTAGCTCCAACAGTGCAGTAGTATCTAACTAAATGCTTGTGTTCATAGCTCCAACAGTAGTATCTAACTAAATGCTTGTGTTCCCAGCTCCAACCGTACAGTAATATCTAACTAAATGCTTGTGTATCTAGCTCCAACAGTGCAGTAATATCTAACTAAATGCTTGTGTTCCCAGCTCCAACAGTAGTATCTAACTAAATGCTTGTGTTCCTAGCTCCAACAGTGCAGTAGTATCTAACTAAATGCGTGTGTTCCTAGCTCCAACAGTGCAGTAGTATCTAACTAAATGCTTGTGTTTCCAGCTCCAACAGTGCAGTAATATCTAACTAAATGCTTGTGTTCCCAGCTCCAACAGTAGTATCTAACCAAATGCTTGTGTTCCTAGCTCCAACAGTGCAGTAGTATCTAACTAAATGCTTGTGTTTCCAGCTCCAACAGTGCAGTAGTATCTAACTAAATGCTTGTGTTCCCAGCTCCAACAGTGCAGCAATATCTAACTAAATGCTTGTGTTCCTAGCTCCAACAGTACAGTAGTATCTAACTAAATGCATGTGTTCCCAGCTCCAACAATAGTATCTAACTAAATGCTTGTGTTCCTAGCTCCAACAGTGCAGTAGTATCTAACTAAATGCTTGTGTTCCCAGATCCAACAGTAGTATCTAACTAAATGCTTGTGTTCCCAGCTCCAACAGTGCAGTAATATCTAACTAAATGCTTGTGTTCCTAGCTCCAACAGTGCAGTAGTATCTAACTAAATGCTTGTGTTCCTAGCTCCAACAGTGCAGTGATATCTAACTAAATGCTTGTGTTCCTAGCTCCAACAGTGCAGTAGTATCTAACTAAATGCTTGTGTTTCCAGCTCCAACAGTGCAGTAGTATCTAACTAAATTATTGTGTTCCAAGCTCCAACAGTGCAGTAGTATCTAACGAAATGCTTGTGTTCCTAGCTCCAACGGTGCAGTAATATCTAACTAAATGCTTGTGTTCCCAGCTCCAACAGTGCAGTAGGATCTAAGTAAATGCTTGTGTTCCTAGATCCAACAGTGCAGTAGTATCTACCTAAATGCTTGTGTTCCCAGCTCCAACAGTGCAGTAATATCTAACTAAATGCTTGTGTTCCCAGCTCCAACAGTAGTATCTAACTAAATGCTTGTGTTCCCAGCTCCAACAGTGCAGTAGTATCTAACTAAATGCTTGTGTTCCCAGTTCCAACAGTAATATCTAACTAAATGCTTGTGTTTCTAGCTCCAACAGTGCAGTAGTATCTAACTAAATGCTTGTGTTCCTAGCTCCAACAGTGCAGTAATATCTAAATAAATGCTTGTGTTCCGAGCTCCAACAGTAGTATCTAACTAAATGCTTGTGTTCCCAGCTACAACAGTGCAGTAGTATCTAACTAAATGCTTGTGTTCCCAGCTCCAAGAGTGCAGTAATATCTAACTAAATGCTTGTGTTCCCAGCTCCAACAGTACAGTAGTATCTAACTAAATGCTTGTGTTCCCAGCTCCAACAATAGTATCTAACTAAATGCTTGTGTTCCTAGCTCCAACAGTGCAGTAGTATCTAACTAAATGCTTGTGTTTCTAGCTCCAACAGTGCAGTAGTATCTAACTAAATGCTTGTGTTCCTAGCTCCAACAGTGCAGTAGTATCTAACTAAATTCTTGTGTTCCCAGCTCCAACAGTGCAGTAGTATCTAACTAAATGCTTGTGTTCCTAGCTCCAACGGTGCAGTAATATCTAACTAAATGATTGTGTTCCTAGCTCCAACAGTGCAGTAGGATCTAACTAAATGCTTGTGTTCCTAGCTCCAACAGTGCAGTAGTATCTACCTAAATGCTTGTGTTCCCAGCTCCAACAGTGCAGTAATATCTAACTAAATGCTTGTGTTCCCAGCTCCAACAGTAGTATCTAACTAAATGCTTGTTTCTAGCTCCAACAGTGCAGTAGTATCTAACTAAATGCTTGTGTTCCCAGCTCCAACAGTGCTGTAGTATCTAACTAAATGCTTGTGTTCCTAGCTCCAACAGTGCAGTAATATCTAACTAAATGCTTGTGTTCCCAGCTCCAACAGTACAGTAGTATCTAACTAAATGCTTGTGTTCCCAGCTCCAACAATAGTATCTAACTAAATGCTTGTGTTCCTAGCTCCAACAGTGCAGTAGTATCTAACTAAATGCTTGTGTTTCTAGCTCCAACAGTGCAGTAGTATCTAACTAAATGCTTGTGTTTCTAGCTCCAACAGTGCAGTAGTATCTAACTAAATGCTTGTGTACCCAGCTCCAACAGTGCAGTAGTATCTAACTAAATGCTTGTGTTCCTAGCTCCAACAGTGCAGTAGTATCTAACTAAATTCTTGTGTTCCCAGCTCCAACAGTGCAGTAGTATCTAACTAAATGCTTGTGTTCCTAGCTCCAACGGTGCAGTAATATCTAACTAAATGATTGTGTTCCTAGCTCCAACAGTGCAGTAGGATCTAACTAAATGCTTGTGTTCCTAGCTCCAACAGTGCAGTAGTATCTACCTAAATGCTTGTGTTCCCAGCTCCAACAGTGCAGTAATATCTAACTAAATGCTTGTGTTCCCAGCTCCAACAGTAGTATCTAACTAAATGCTTGTTTCTAGCTCCAACAGTGCAGTAGTATCTAACTAAATGCTTGTGTTCCCAGCTCCAACAGTGCTGTAGTATCTAACTAAATGCTTGTGTTCCTAGCTCCAACAGTGCAGTAATATCTAACTAAATGCTTGTGTTCCCAGCTCCCACAGTACAGTAATATATATCTAAATGCTTGTGTATCTAGTTTCAACAGTGGCAGTAGTATCTAACTAAATGCTTGTGTTCCTAGCTCCAACAGTAGTATCTAACTAAATGCTTGTGTTCCCAGCTCCAACCGTACAGTAATATCTAACTAAATGCTTGTGTATCTAGCTCCAACAGTGCAGTAATATCTAACTAAATGCTTGTGTTCCCAGCTCCAACAGTAGTATCTAACTAAATGCTTGTGTTCCCAGCTCCAACAGTGCAGTAGTATCTAACTAAATGCTTGTGTTTCTAGCTCCAACAGTACAGTAGTATCTAACTAAATTCTTGTGTTCCCAGCTCCAACAGTGCAGTAATATCTAACTAAATGCTTGTGTTCCTAGCTCCAACAGTACAGTAGTATCTAACTAAATGCTTGTGTTCCTAGCTCCAACAGTAGTATCTAACTAAATGCTTGTGTTCCCAGCTCCAACAGTGCAGTAATATCTAACTAAATGCTTGTGTTCCTAGCTCCAACAGTGCAGTAGTATCTAACTAAATGCTTGTGTTCCTAGCTCCAACAGTGCAGTAATATCTAACTAAATGCTTGTGTTCCTAGCTCCAACAGTGCAGTAGTATCTAACTAAATGCTTGTGTTTCCAGCTCCAACAGTGCAGTAGTATCTAACTAAATTATTGTGTTCCAAGCTCCAACAGTGCAGTAGTATCTAACGAAATGCTTGTGTTCCTAGCTCCAACGGTGCAGTAATATCTAACTAAATGCTTGTGTTCCCAGCTCCAACAGTGCAGTAGGATCTAAGTAAATGCTTGTGTTCCTAGATCCAACAGTGCAGTAGTATCTACCTAAATGCTTGTGTTCCCAGCTCCAACAGTGCAGTAATATCTAACTAAATGCTTGTGTTCCCAGCTCCAACAGTAGTATCTAACTAAATGCTTGTGTTCCCAGCTCCAACAGTGCAGTAGTATCTAACTAAATTCTTGTGTTCCCAGCTCCAACAGTAGTATCTAACTAAATGCTTGTGTTCCTAGCTCCAACAGTGCAGTAATATCTAACTAAATGCTTGTGTTCCCAGCTCCAACAGTAGTATCTAACTAAATGCTTGTGTTCCCAGAACCAACAGTGCAGTAGTATCTAACTAAATGCTTGTGTTCCCAGCTCCAACAGTGCTGTAGTATCTAACTAAATGGTTGTGTTCCTAGCTCCAACAGTGCAGTAATATCTAACTAAATGCTTGTGTTCCCAGCTCCCACAGTACAGTAATATATAACTAAATGCCTGTGTATCTAGCTCCAACAGTGCAGTAGTATCTAACTAAATGCTTGTGTTCCTAGCTCCAACAGTAGTATCTAACTAAATGCTTGTGTTCCCAGCTCCAACAGTGCAGTAATATCTAACTAAATGCTTGTGTTCCTAGCTCCAACAGTGCAGTAGTATCTAACTAAATGCTTGTGTTCCTAGCTCCAACAGTGCAGTAATATCTAACTAAATGCTTGTGTTCCTAGCTCCAACAGTGCAGTAGTATCTAACTAAATGCTTGTGTTTCCAGCTCCAACAGTGCAGTAGTATCTAACTAAATTATTGTGTTCCAAGCTCCAACAGTGCAGTAGTATCTAACGAAATGCTTGTGTTCCTAGCTCCAACGGTGCAGTAATATCTAACTAAATGCTTGTGTTCCCAGCTCCAACAGTGCAGTAGGATCTAAGTAAATGCTTGTGTTCCTAGATCCAACAGTGCAGTAGTATCTACCTAAATGCTTGTGTTCCCAGCTCCAACAGTGCAGTAATATCTAACTAAATGCTTGTGTTCCCAGCTCCAACAGTAGTATCTAACTAAATGCTTGTGTTCCCAGCTCCAACAGTGCAGTAGTATCTAACTAAATTCTTGTGTTCCCAGCTCCAACAGTAGTATCTAACTAAATGCTTGTGTTCCTAGCTCCAACGGTGCAGTAATATCTAACTAAATGCTTGTGTTCCTAGCTCCAACAGTGCAGTAGGATCTAACTAAATGCTTGTGTTCCTAGCTCCAACAGTGCAGTAGTATCTACCTAAATGCTTGTGTTCCCAGCTCCAACAGTGCAGTAATATCTAACTAAATGCTTGTGTTCCCAGCTCCAACAGTAGTATCTAACTAAATGCTTGTGTTCCCAGATCCAACAGTGCAGTAGTATCTAACTAAATACTTGTGTTCCCAGCTCCAACAGTAGTATCTAACAAAATGCTTGTGTTTCTAGCTCCAACAGTGCAGTAGTATCTAACTAAATGCTTGTGTTCCCAGCTCCAACAGTGCTGTAGTATCTAACTAAATGGTTGTGTTCCTAGCTCCAACAGTGCAGTAATATCTAACTAAATGCTTGTGTTCCCAGCTCCCACAGTACAGTAATATATAACTAAATGCCTGTGTATCTAGCTCCAACAGTGCAGTAGTATCTAACTAAATGCTTGTGTTCCTAGCTCCAACAGTAGTATCTAACTAAATGCTTGTGTTCCCAGCTCCAACCGTACAGTAATATCTAACTAAATGCTTGTGTATCTAGCTCCAACAGTGCAGTAATATCTAACTAAATGCTTGTGTTCCCAGCTCCAACAGTAGTATCTAACTAAATGCTTGTGTTCCTAGCTCCAACAGTGCAGTAGTATCTAACTAAATGCGTGTGTTCCTAGCTCCAACAGTGCAGTAGTATCTAACTAAATGCTTGTGTTCCCAGCTCCAACAGTGCAGTAGTATCTAACTAAATGCTTGTGTTCCCAGCTCCAACAGTGCAGCAATATCTAACTAAATGCTTGTGTTCCTAGCTCCAACAGTACAGTAGTATCTAACTAAATGCATGTGTTCCCAGCTCCAACAATAGTATCTAACTAAATGCTTGTGTTCCTAGCTCCAACAGTGCAGTAGTATCTAACTAAATGCTTGTGTTCCCAGATCCAACAGTAGTATCTAACTAAATGCTTGTGTTCCCAGCTCCAACAGTGCAGTAATATCTAACTAAATGCTTGTGTTCCTAGCTCCAACAGTGCAGTAGTATCTAACTAAATGCTTGTGTTCCTAGCTCCAACAGTGCAGTGATATCTAACTAAATGCTTGTGTTCCTAGCTCCAACAGTGCAGTAGTATCTAACTAAATGCTTGTGTTTCCAGCTCCAACAGTGCAGTAGTATCTAACTAAATTATTGTGTTCCAAGCTCCAACAGTGCAGTAGTATCTAACGAAATGCTTGTGTTCCTAGCTCCAACGGTGCAGTAATATCTAACTAAATGCTTGTGTTCCCAGCTCCAACAGTGCAGTAGGATCTAAGTAAATGCTTGTGTTCCTAGATCCAACAGTGCAGTAGTATCTACCTAAATGCTTGTGTTCCAAGCTCCAACAGTGCAGTAGTATCTAACTAAATGCTTGTGTTCCTAGCTCCAACGGCGCAGTAATATCTAACTAAATGCTTGTGTTCCCAGCTCCAACAGTGCAGTAGGATCTAACTAAATGCTTGTGTTCCTAGCTCCAACAGTGCAGTAGTATCTACCTAAATGCTTGTGTTCCCAGCTCCAACAGTGCAGTAATATCTAACTAAATGCTTGTGTTCCCAGATCCAACAGTAGTATCTAACTAAATGCTTGTGTTCCCAGCTCCAACAGTGCAGTAGTATCTAACTAAATGCTTGTGTTCCTAGCTCCAACAGTGCAGTAGTATCTAACTAAATGCGTGTGTTCCTAGCTCCAACAGTGCAGTAGTATCTAACTAAATGCTTGTGTTCCCAGCTCCAACAGTAGTATCTAACTAAATGCTTGTGTTCCCAGCTCCAACAGTGCAGCAATATCTAACTAAATGCTTGTGTTCCTAGCTCCAACAGTACAGTAGTATCTAACTAAATGCTTGTGTTCCCAGCTCCAACAATAGTATCTAACTAAATGCTTGTGTTCCTAGCTCCAACAGTGCAGTAGTATCTAACTAAATGCTTGTGTTTCTAGCTCCAACAGTGCAGTAGTATCTAACTAAATGCTTGTGTTCCTAGCTCCAACAGTGCAGTAGTATCTAACTAAATGCTTGTGTTTCTAGCTCCAACAGTGCAGTAGTATCTAACTAAATGCTTGTGTTCCTAGCTCCAACAGTGCAGTAGTATCTAACTAAATTCTTGTGTTCCCAGCTCCAACAGTGCAGTAGTATCTAACTAAATTCTTGTGTTCCCAGCTCCAACAGTGCAGTAGTATCTAACTAAATGCTTGTGTTCCTAGCTCCAACGGTGCAGTAATATCTAACTAAATGCTTGTGTTCCTAGCTCCAACAGTGCAGTAGGATCTAACTAAATGCTTGTGTTCCTAGCTCCAACAGTGCAGTAGTATCTACCTAAATGCTTGTGTTCCCAGCTCCAACAGTGCAGTAATATCTAACTAAATGCTTGTGTTCCCAGCTCCAACAGTAGTATCTAACTAAATGCTTGTGTTCCCAGCTCCAACAGTGCAGTAGTATCTAACTAAATGCTTGTGTTCCCAGCTCCAACAGTAGTATCTAACAAAATGCTTGTGTTTCTAGCTCCAACAGTGCAGTAGTATCTAACTAAATGCTTGTGTTCCCAGCTCCAACAGTGCTGTAGTATCTAACTAAATGCTTGTGTTCCTAGCTCCAACAGTGCAGTAATATCTAACTAAATGCTTGTGTTCCCAGCTCCCACAGTACAGTAATATATAACTAAATGCCTGTGTATCTAGCTCCAACAGTGCAGTAGTATCTAACTAAATGCTTGTGTTCCTAGCTCCAACAGTAGTATCTAACTAAATGCTTGTGTTCCCAGCTCCAACCGTACAGTAATATCTAACTAAATGCTTGTGTATCTAGCTCCAACAGTGCAGTAATATCTAACTAAATGCTTGTGTTCCCAGCTCCAACAGTAGTATCTAACTAAATGCTTGTGTTCCTAGCTCCAACAGTGCAGTAGTATCTAACTAAATGCTTGTGTTTCTAGCTCCAACAGTGCAGTAGTATCTAACTAAATGCTTGTGTTCCCAGCTCCAACAGTGCAGTAATATCTAACTAAATGCTTGTGTTCCTAGCTCCAACAGTACAGTAGTATCTAACTAAATGCTTGTGTTCCTAGCTCCAACAGTAGTATCTAACTAAATGCTTGTGTTCCCAGCTCCAACAGTGCAGTAATATCTAACTAAATGCTTGTGTTCCTAGCTCCAACAGTGCAGTAGTATCTAACTAAATGCTTGTGTTCCTAGCTCCAACAGTGCAGTAATATCTAACTAAATGCTTGTGTTCCTAGCTCCAACAGTGCAGTAGTATCTAACTAAATGCTTGTGTTCCCAGCTCCAACAGTGCAGTAGTATCTAACTAAATGCTTGTGTTCCCAGCTCCAACAGTGCAGTAGTATCTAACTAAATGCTTGTGTTCCTAGCTCCAACGTGCAGTAGTATCTAACTAAATGCTTGTGTTCCCAGCTCCAACAGTGCAGTAGGATCTAACTAAATGCTTGTGTTCCTAGATCCAACAGTGCAGTAGTATCTACCTAAATGCTTGTGTTCCCAGCTCCAACAGTGCAGTAATATCTAACTAAATGCTTGTGTTCCCAGCTCCAACAGTAGTATCTAACTAAATGCTTGTGTTCCCAGCTCCAACAGTGCAGTAGTATCTAACTAAATTCTTGTGTTCCCAGCTCCAACAGTAGTATCTAACTAAATGCTTGTGTTCCTAGCTCCAACAGTGCAGTAATATCTAACTAAATGCTTGTGTTCCCAGCTCCACACAGTAGTATCTAACTAAATGCTTGTGTTCCCAGCTCCAACAGTGCTGTAGTATCTAACTAAATGCTTGTGTTCCTAGCTCCAACAGTGCAGTAATATCTAACTAAATGCTTGTGTTCCCAGCTCCCACAGTACAGTAATATATAACTAAATGCTTGTGTATCTAGCTCCAACAGTGCAGTAGTATCTAACTAAATGCTTGTGTTCCTAGCTCCAACAGTAGTATCTAACTAAATGCTTGTGTTCCCAGCTCCAACAGTGCAGTAATATCTAACTAAATGCTTGTGTTCCTAGCTCCAACAGTGCAGTAGTATCTAACTAAATGCTTGTGTTCCTAGCTCCAACAGTGCAGTAATATCTAACTAAATGCTTGTGTTCCTAGCTCCAACAGTGCAGTAGTATCTAACTAAATGCTTGTGTTCCTAGCTCCAACAGTGCAGTAGTATCTAACTAAATGCTTGTGTTTCCAGCTCCAACAGTGCAGTAGTATCTAACTAAATTATTGTGTTCCAAGCTCCAACAGTGCAGTAGTATCTAACGAAATGCTTGTGTTCCTAGCTCCAACGGTGCAGTAATATCTAACTAAATGCTTGTGTTCCCAGCTCCAACAGTGCAGTAGGATCTAAGTAAATGCTTGTGTTCCTAGATCCAACAGTGCAGTAGTATCTACCTAAATGCTTGTGTTCCAAGCTCCAACAGTGCAGTAGTATCTAACTAAATGCTTGTGTTCCTAGCTCCAACGGCGCAGTAATATCTAACTAAATGCTTGTGTTCCCAGCTCCAACAGTGCAGTAGGATCTAACTAAATGCTTGTGTTCCAAGCTCCAACAGTGCAGTAGTATCTAACGAAATGCTTGTGTTCCTAGCTCCAACGGTGCAGTAATATCTAACTAAATGCTTGTGTTCCCAGCTCCAACAGTGCAGTAGGATCTAAGTAAATGCTTGTGTTCCTAGATCCAACAGTGCAGTAGTATCTACCTAAATGCTTGTGTTCCAAGCTCCAACAGTGCAGTAGTATCTAACTAAATGCTTGTGTTCCTAGCTCCAACGGCGCAGTAATATCTAACTAAATGCTTGTGTTCCCAGCTCCAACAGTGCAGTAGGATCTAACTAAATGCTTGTGTTCCTAGCTCCAACAGTGCAGTAGTATCTACCTAAATGCTTGTGTTCCCAGCTCCAACAGTGCAGTAATATCTAACTAAATGCTTGTGTTCCCAGATCCAACAGTAGTATCTAACTAAATGCTTGTGTTCCCAGCTCCAACAGTGCAGTAGTATCTAACTAAATGCTTGTGTTCCTAGCTCCAACAGTGCAGTAGTATCTAACTAAATGCGTGTGTTCCTAGCTCCAACAGTGCAGTAGTATCTAACTAAATGCTTGTGTTCCCAGCTCCAACAGTAGTATCTAACTAAATGCTTGTGTTCCCAGCTCCAACAGTGCAGCAATATCTAACTAAATGCTTGTGTTCCTAGCTCCAACAGTACAGTAGTATCTAACTAAATGCTTGTGTTCCCAGCTCCAACAATAGTATCTAACTAAATGCTTGTGTTCCTAGCTCCAACAGTGCAGTAGTATCTAACTAAATGCTTGTGTTTCTAGCTCCAACAGTGCAGTAGTATCTAACTAAATGCTTGTGTTCCTAGCTCCAACAGTGCAGTAGTATCTAACTAAATGCTTGTGTTTCTAGCTCCAACAGTGCAGTAGTATCTAACTAAATGCTTGTGTTCCTAGCTCCAACAGTGCAGTAGTATCTAACTAAATGCTTGTGTTCCTAGCTCCAACGGTGCAGTAATATCTAACTAAATGCTTGTGTTCCTAGCTCCAACAGTGCAGTAGGATCTAACTAAATGCTTGTGTTCCTAGCTCCAACAGTGCAGTAGTATCTACCTAAATGCTTGTGTTCCCAGCTCCAACAGTGCAGTAATATCTAACTAAATGCTTGTGTTCCCAGCTCCAACAGTAGTATCTAACTAAATGCTTGTGTTCCCAGCTCCAACAGTGCAGTAGTATCTAACTAAATGCTTGTGTTCCCAGCTCCAACAGTAGTATCTAACAAAATGCTTGTGTTTCTAGCTCCAACAGTGCAGTAGTATCTAACTAAATGCTTGTGTTCCCAGCTCCAACAGTGCTGTAGTATTTAACTAAATGCTTGTGTTCCTAGCTCCAACAGTGCAGTAATATCTAACTAAATGCTTGTGTTCCCAGCTCCCACAGTACAGTAATATATAACTAAATGCCTGTGTATCTAGCTCCAACAGTGCAGTAGTATCTAACTAAATGCTTGTGTTCCTAGCTCCAACAGTAGTATCTAACTAAATGCTTGTGTTCCCAGCTCCAACCGTACAGTAATATCTAACTAAATGCTTGTGTATCTAGCTCCAACAGTGCAGTAATATCTAACTAAATGCTTGTGTTCCCAGCTCCAACAGTAGTATCTAACTAAATGCTTGTGTTCCCAGCTCCAACAGTGCAGTAGTATCTAACTAAATGCTTGTGTTTCTAGCTCCAACAGTACAGTAGTATCTAACTAAATTCTTGTGTTCCCAGCTCCAACAGTGCAGTAATATCTAACTAAATGCTTGTGTTCCTAGCTCCAACAGTACAGTAGTATCTAACTAAATGCTTGTGTTCCTAGCTCCAACAGTAGTATCTAACTAAATGCTTGTGTTCCCAGCTCCAACAGTGCAGTAATATCTAACTAAATGCTTGTGTTCCTAGCTCCAACAGTGCAGTAGTATCTAACTAAATGCTTGTGTTCCTAGCTCCAACAGTGCAGTAATATCTAACTAAATGCTTGTGTTCCTAGCTCCAACAGTGCAGTAGTATCTAACTAAATGCTTGTGTTTCCAGCTCCAACAGTGCAGTAGTATCTAACTAAATTATTGTGTTCCAAGCTCCAACAGTGCAGTAGTATCTAACGAAATGCTTGTGTTCCTAGCTCCAACGGTGCAGTAATATCTAACTAAATGCTTGTGTTCCCAGCTCCAACAGTGCAGTAGGATCTAAGTAAATGCTTGTGTTCCTAGATCCAACAGTGCAGTAGTATCTACCTAAATGCTTGTGTTCCCAGCTCCAACAGTGCAGTAATATCTAACTAAATGCTTGTGTTCCCAGCTCCAACAGTAGTATCTAACTAAATGCTTGTGTTCCCAGCTCCAACAGTGCAGTAGTATCTAACTAAATTCTTGTGTTCCCAGCTCCAACAGTAGTATCTAACTAAATGCTTGTGTTCCTAGCTCCAACAGTGCAGTAATATCTAACTAAATGCTTGTGTTCCCAGCTCCAACAGTAGTATCTAACTAAATGCTTGTGTTCCCAGCTCCAACAGTGCTGTAGTATCTAACTAAATGGTTGTGTTCCTAGCTCCAACAGTGCAGTAATATCTAACTAAATGCTTGTGTTCCCAGCTCCCACAGTACAGTAATATATAACTAAATGCCTGTGTATCTAGCTCCAACAGTGCAGTAGTATCTAACTAAATGCTTGTGTTCCTAGCTCCAACAGTAGTATCTAACTAAATGCTTGTGTTCCCAGCTCCAACAGTGCAGTAATATCTAACTAAATGCTTGTGTTCCTAGCTCCAACAGTGCAGTAGTATCTAACTAAATGCTTGTGTTCCTAGCTCCAACAGTGCAGTAATATCTAACTAAATGCTTGTGTTCCTAGCTCCAACAGTGCAGTAGTATCTAACTAAATGCTTGTGTTCCTAGCTCCAACAGTGCAGTAGTATCTAACTAAATGCTTGTGTTTCCAGCTCCAACAGTGCAGTAGTATCTAACTAAATTATTGTGTTCCAAGCTCCAACAGTGCAGTAGTATCTAACGAAATGCTTGTGTTCCTAGCTCCAACGGTGCAGTAATATCTAACTAAATGCTTGTGTTCCCAGCTCCAACAGTGCAGTAGGATCTAAGTAAATGCTTGTGTTCCTAGATCCAACAGTGCAGTAGTATCTACCTAAATGCTTGTGTTCCCAGCTCCAACAGTGCAGTAATATCTAACTAAATGCTTGTGTTCCCAGCTCCAACAGTAGTATCTAACTAAATGCTTGTGTTCCCAGCTCCAACAGTGCAGTAGTATCTAACTAAATTCTTGTGTTCCCAGCTCCAACAGTAGTATCTAACTAAATGCTTGTGTTCCTAGCTCCAACGGTGCAGTAATATCTAACTAAATGCTTGTGTTCCTAGCTCCAACAGTGCAGTAGGATCTAACTAAATGCTTGTGTTCCTAGCTCCAACAGTGCAGTAGTATCTACCTAAATGCTTGTGTTCCCAGCTCCAACAGTGCAGTAATATCTAACTAAATGCTTGTGTTCCCAGCTCCAACAGTAGTATCTAACTAAATGCTTGTGTTCCCAGATCCAACAGTGCAGTAGTATCTAACTAAATACTTGTGTTCCCAGCTCCAACAGTAGTATCTAACAAAATGCTTGTGTTTCTAGCTCCAACAGTGCAGTAGTATCTAACTAAATGCTTGTGTTCCCAGCTCCAACAGTGCTGTAGTATCTAACTAAATGGTTGTGTTCCTAGCTCCAACAGTGCAGTAATATCTAACTAAATGCTTGTGTTCCCAGCTCCCACAGTACAGTAATATATAACTAAATGCCTGTGTATCTAGCTCCAACAGTGCAGTAGTATCTAACTAAATGCTTGTGTTCCTAGCTCCAACAGTAGTATCTAACTAAATGCTTGTGTTCCCAGCTCCAACCGTACAGTAATATCTAACTAAATGCTTGTGTATCTAGCTCCAACAGTGCAGTAATATCTAACTAAATGCTTGTGTTCCCAGCTCCAACAGTAGTATCTAACTAAATGCTTGTGTTCCTAGCTCCAACAGTGCAGTAGTATCTAACTAAATGCGTGTGTTCCTAGCTCCAACAGTGCAGTAGTATCTAACTAAATGCTTGTGTTCCCAGCTCCAACAGTGCAGTAGTATCTAACTAAATGCTTGTGTTCCCAGCTCCAACAGTGCAGCAATATCTAACTAAATGCTTGTGTTCCTAGCTCCAACAGTACAGTAGTATCTAACTAAATGCATGTGTTCCCAGCTCCAACAATAGTATCTAACTAAATGCTTGTGTTCCTAGCTCCAACAGTGCAGTAGTATCTAACTAAATGCTTGTGTTCCCAGATCCAACAGTAGTATCTAACTAAATGCTTGTGTTCCCAGCTCCAACAGTGCAGTAATATCTAACTAAATGCTTGTGTTCCAAGCTCCAACAGTGCAGTAGTATCTAACTAAATGCTTGTGTTCCTAGCTCCAACGGCGCAGTAATATCTAACTAAATGCTTGTGTTCCCAGCTCCAACAGTGCAGTAGGATCTAACTAAATGCTTGTGTTCCTAGCTCCAACAGTGCAGTAGTATCTACCTAAATGCTTGTGTTCCCAGCTCCAACAGTGCAGTAATATCTAACTAAATGCTTGTGTTCCCAGATCCAACAGTAGTATCTAACTAAATGCTTGTGTTCCCAGCTCCAACAGTGCAGTAGTATCTAACTAAATGCTTGTGTTCCTAGCTCCAACAGTGCAGTAGTATCTAACTAAATGCGTGTGTTCCTAGCTCCAACAGTGCAGTAGTATCTAACTAAATGCTTGTGTTCCCAGCTCCAACAGTAGTATCTAACTAAATGCTTGTGTTCCCAGCTCCAACAGTGCAGCAATATCTAACTAAATGCTTGTGTTCCTAGCTCCAACAGTACAGTAGTATCTAACTAAATGCTTGTGTTCCCAGCTCCAACAATAGTATCTAACTAAATGCTTGTGTTCCTAGCTCCAACAGTGCAGTAGTATCTAACTAAATGCTTGTGTTTCTAGCTCCAACAGTGCAGTAGTATCTAACTAAATGCTTGTGTTCCTAGCTCCAACAGTGCAGTAGTATCTAACTAAATGCTTGTGTTTCTAGCTCCAACAGTGCAGTAGTATCTAACTAAATGCTTGTGTTTCTAGCTCCAACAGTGCAGTAGTATCTAACTAAATGCTTGTGTTCCTAGCTCCAACAGTGCAGTAGTATCTAACTAAATTCTTGTGTTCCCAGCTCCAACAGTGCAGTAGTATCTAACTAAATTCTTGTGTTCCCAGCTCCAACAGTGCAGTAGTATCTAACTAAATGCTTGTGTTCCTAGCTCCAACGGTGCAGTAATATCTAACTAAATGCTTGTGTTCCTAGCTCCAACAGTGCAGTAGGATCTAACTAAATGCTTGTGTTCCTAGCTCCAACAGTGCAGTAGTATCTACCTAAATGCTTGTGTTCCCAGCTCCAACAGTGCAGTAATATCTAACTAAATGCTTGTGTTCCCAGCTCCAACAGTAGTATCTAACTAAATGCTTGTGTTCCCAGCTCCAACAGTGCAGTAGTATCTAACTAAATGCTTGTGTTCCCAGCTCCAACAGTAGTATCTAACAAAATGCTTGTGTTTCTAGCTCCAACAGTGCAGTAGTATCTAACTAAATGCTTGTGTTCCCAGCTCCAACAGTGCTGTAGTATTTAACTAAATGCTTGTGTTCCTAGCTCCAACAGTGCAGTAATATCTAACTAAATGCTTGTGTTCCCAGCTCCCACAGTACAGTAATATATAACTAAATGCCTGTGTATCTAGCTCCAACAGTGCAGTAGTATCTAACTAAATGCTTGTGTTCCTAGCTCCAACAGTAGTATCTAACTAAATGCTTGTGTTCCCAGCTCCAACCGTACAGTAATATCTAACTAAATGCTTGTGTATTTTGCTCCAACAGTGCAGTAATATCTAACTAAATGCTTGTGTTCCCAGCTCCAACAGTAGTATCTAACTAAATGCTTGTGTTCCTAGCTCCAACAGTGCAGTAGTATCTAACTAAATGCGTGTGTTCCTAGCTCCAACAGTGCAGTAGTATCTAACTAAATGCTTGTGTTTCCAGCTCCAACAGTGCAGTAATATCTAACTAAATGCTTGTGTTCCCAGCTCCAACAGTAGTATCTAACTAAATGCTTGTGTTCCTAGCTCCAACAGTGCAGTAGTATCTAACTAAATGCTTGTGTTCCCAGATCCAACAGTAGTATCTAACTAAATGCTTGTGTTCCCAGCTCCAACAGTGCAGTAATATCTAACTAAATGCTTGTGTTCCTAGCTCCAACAGTAGTATCTAACTAAATGATTGTGTTCCTAGCTCCAACAGTGCAGTAGGATCTAACTAAATGCTTGTGTTCCTAGCTCCAACAGTGCAGTAGTATCTACCTAAATGCTTGTGTTCCCAGCTCCAACAGTGCAGTAGTATCTAACTAAATGCTTGTGTTCCCAGCTCCAACAGTAGTATCTAACTAAATGCTTGTGTTCCCAGCTCCAACAGTGCTGTAGTATCTAACTAAATGCTTGTGTTCCCAGCTCCAACAGTGCTGTAGTATCTAACTAAATGTTTGTGTTCCTAGCTCCAACAGTGCAGTAATATCTAACTAAATGCTTGTGTTCCCAGCTCCCACAGTACAGTAATATATAACTAAATGCTTGTGTATCTAGCTCCAACAGTGCAGTAGTATCTAACTAAATGCTTGTGTTCCTAGCTCCAACAGTAGTATCTAACTAAATGCTTGTGTTCCGAGCTCCAACCGTACAGTAATATCTAACTAAATGCTTGTGTATCTAGCTCCAACAGTGCAGTAATATCTAACTAAATGCTTGTGTTCCCAGCTCCAACAGCAGTATCTAACTAAATGCTTGTGTTCCTAGCTCCAACAGTGCAGTAGTATCTAACTAAATGCTTGTGTTCCCAGCTCCAACAGTGCAGTAGTATCTAACTAAATGCTTGTGTTTCTAGCTCCAACAGTACAGTAGTATCTAACTAAATGCTTGTGTTCCCAGCTCCAACAGTGCAGTAATATCTAACTAAATGCTTGTGTTCCTAGCTCCAACAGTACAGTAGTATCTAACTAAATGCTTGTGTTCCCAGATCCAACAGTAGTATCTAACTAAATGCTTGTGTTTCTAGCTCCAACAGTGCAGTAGTATCTAACTAAATGCTTGTGTTCCTAGCTCCAACAGTGCAGTAATATCTAACTAAATGCTTGTGTTCCTAGCTCCAACAGTGCAGTAGTATCTAACTAAAAGTTTGTGTTTCCAGCTCCAACAGTGCAGTAGTATCTAACTAAATTATTGTGTTCCAAGCTCCAACAGTGCAGTAGTATCTAACTAAATGCTTGTGTTCCTAGCTCCAACGGTGCAGTAATATCTAACTAAATGCTTGTGTTCCCAGCTCCAACAGTGCAGTAGGATCTAACTAAATGCTTGTGTTCCTAGATCCAACAGTGCAGTAGTATCTACCTAAATGCTTGTGTTCCCAGCTCCAACAGTGCAGTAATATCTAACTAAATGCTTGTGTTCCCAGCTCCAACAGTGCAGTAGTATCTAACTAAATGCTTGTGTTCCCAGCTCCAACAGTAGTATCTAACTAAATGCTTGTGTTTCTAGCTCCAACAGTGCAGTAGTATCTAACTAAATGCTTGTGTTCCCAGCTCCAACATTGCTGTAGTATCTAACTAAATGCTTGTGTTCCCAGCTCCAACAGTGCAGTAGTATATAACTAAATGCTTGTGTTCCTAGCTCCAACAGTGCAGTAATATCTAAATAAATGCTTGTGTTCCGAGCTCCAACAGTAGTATCTAACTAAATGCTTGTGTTCCCAGCTCCAACAGTGCAGTAGTATCTAACTAAAAGCTTGTGTTCCCAGCTCCAACAGTGCAGTAATATCTAACTAAAAGCTTGTGTTCCCAGCTCCAACAGTGCAGTAGTATCTAACTAAATGCTTGTGTTCCTAGCTCCAACAGTAGTATCTAACTAAATGCTTGTGTTCCCAGCTCCAACAGTGATGTAGTATCTAACTAAATGCTTGTGTTCCTAGCTCCAACAGTGCAGTAATATCTAACTAAATGCTTGTGTTCCCAGCTCCCACAGTACAGTAATATCTAACTAAATGCTTGTGTTCCCAGCTCCCACAGTACAGTAATATCTAACTAAATGCTTGTGTATCTAGCTCCAACAGTGCAGTAGTATCTAACTAAATGCTTGTGTTCCTAGCTCCAACAGTAGTATCTAACTAAATGCTTGTGTTCCCAGCTCCAACAGTGCAGTAATATCTAACTAAATGCTTGTGTTCCTAGCTCCAACAGTGCAGTAATATCTAACTATATGCTTGTGTTCCCAGCTCCAACAGTAGTATCGAACTAAATGCTTGTGTTCCCAGCTCCAACAGTGCAGTAATATCTAACTAAATGCTTGTGTTCCCAGCTCCAACAGTGCAGTAGTATCTAACTAAATGCTTGTGTTCCTAGCTCCAACAGTGCAGTAGTATCTAACTAAATGCTTGTGCTCCTAGCTCCAACAGTGCAGTAGTATCTAACTAAATGCTTGTGCTCCTAGCTCCAACAGTGCAGTAGTATCTGACTAAATGCTTGTGTTCCCAGCTCCCACAATACAGTAATATCTAACTAAATGCTTGTGTTCCTAGCTCCAACAGTGCAGTAATATCTAACTAAATGCTTGTGTTCCCAGCTCCCACAGTACAGTAATATATAACTAAATGCTTGTGTATCTAGTTTCAACAGTGGCAGTAGTATCTAACTAAATGCTTGTGTTCCTAGCTCCAACAGTAGTATCTAACTAAATGCTTGTGTTCCCAGCTCCAACCGTACAGTAATATCTAACTAAATGCTTGTGTATCTAGCTCCAACAGTGCAGTAATATCTAACTAAATGCTTGTGTTCCCAGCTCCAACAGTAGTATCTAACTAAATGCTTGTGTTCCTAGCTCCAACAGTGCATTAGTATCTAACTAAATGCTTGTGTTCCCAGCTCCAACAGTGCAGTAGTATCTAACTAAATGCGTGTGTTTCTAGCTCCAACAGTACAGTAGTATCTAACTAAATGCTTGTGTTCCCAGCTCCAACAGTGCAGTAATATCTAACTAAATGCTTGTGTTCCTAGCTCCAACAGTACAGTAGTATCTAACTAAATGCTTGTGTTCCCAGATC
This sequence comes from Salmo salar, assembly GCF_965601325.2. Lineage (NCBI taxonomy): Eukaryota > Metazoa > Chordata > Actinopteri > Salmoniformes > Salmonidae > Salmo > Salmo salar. Next base: position 109,375,367 of record NC_138305.1, read on the forward strand.
CAACAGTAGTATCTAACTAAATGCTTGTGTTCCCAGCTCCAACAGTGCAGTAGTATCTAACTAAATGCTTGTGTTCCTAGCTCCAACAGTGCAGTAATATCTAACTAAATGCTTGTGTTCCTAGCTCCAACAGTGCAGTAGTATCTAACTAAATGCTTGTGTTTCCAGCTCCAACAGTGCAGTAGTATCTAACTAAATTATTGTGTTCCAAGCTCCAACAGTGCAGTAGTATCTAACTAAATGCTTGTGTTCCTAGCTCCAACGGTGCAGTAATATCTAACTAAATGCTTGTGTTCCCAGCTCCAACAGTGCAGTAGGATCTAACTAAATGCTTGTGTTCCTAGATCCAACAGTGCAGTAGTATCTACCTAAATGCTTGTGTTCCCAGCTCCAACAGTGCAGTAATATCTAACTAAATGCTTGTGTTCCTAGCTTCAACAGTGAGTAATATCTAACTATATGCTTGTGTTCCCAGCTCCAACAGTAGTATCGAACTAAATGCTTGTGTTCCCAGCTCCAACAGTGCAGTAATATCTAACTAAATGCTTGTGTTCCCAGCTCCAACAGTGCAGTAATATCTAACTAATTGCTTGTGTTCCTAGCTCCAACAGTGCAGTAGTATCTAACTAAATGCTTGTGCTCCTAGCTCCAACAGTGCAGTAGTATCTAACTAAATGCTTGTGCTCCTAGCTCCAACAGTGCAGTAGTATCTGACTAAATGCTTGTGTTCCCAGCTCCCACAATACAGTAATATCTAACTAAATGATTGTGTTCCTAGCTCCAACAGTGCAGTAGGATCTAACTAAATGCTTGTGTTCCTAGCTCCAACAGTGCAGTAGTATCTACCTAAATGCTTGTGTTCCCAGCTCCAACAGTGCAGTAGTATCTAACTAAATGCTTGTGTTCCCAGCTCCAACAGTAGTATCTAACTAAATGCTTGTGTTCCCAGCTCCAACAGTGCTGTAGTATCTAACTAAATGCTTGTGTTCCCAGCTCCAACAGTGCTGTAGTATCTAACTAAATGCTTGTGTTCCTAGCTCCAACAGTGCAGTAATATCTAACTAAATGCTTGTGTTCCCAGCTCCCACAGTACAGTAATATATAACTAAATGCTTGTGTATCTAGCTCCAACAGTGCAGTAGTATCTAACTAAATGCTTGTGTTCCTAGCTCCAACAGTAGTATCTAACTAAATGCTTGTGTTCCCAGCTCCAACCGTACAGTAATATCTAACTAAATGCTTGTGTATCTAGCTCCAACAGTGCAGTAATATCTAACTAAATGCTTGTGTTCCCAGCTCCAACAGTAGTATCTAACTAAATGCTTGTGTTCCTAGCTCCAACAGTGCAGTAGTATCTAACTAAATGCTTGTGTTCCCAGCTCCAACAGTGCAGTAGTATCTAACTAAATGCTTGTGTTTCTAGCTCCAACAGTACAGTAGTATCTAACTAAATGCTTGTGTTCCCAGCTCCAACAGTGCAGTAATATCTAACTAAATGCTTGTGTTCCTAGCTCCAACAGTACAGTAGTATCTAACTAAATGCTTGTGTTCCCAGCTCCAACAGTAGTATCGAACTAAATGCTTGTGTTCCCAGCTCCAACAGTGCAGTAATATCTAACTAAATGCTTGTGTTCCCAGCTCCAACAGTGCAGTAGTATCTAACTAAATGCTTGTGTTCCTAGCTCCAACAGTGCAGTAGTATCTAACTAAATGCTTGTGCTCCTAGCTCCAACAGTGCAGTAGTATCTAACTAAATGCTTGTGCTCCTAGCTCCAACAGTGCAGTAGTATCTGACTAAATGCTTGTGTTCCCAGCTCCCACAATACAGTAATATCTAACTAAATGCTTGTGTTCCTAGCTCCAACAGTGCAGTAATATCTAACTAAATGCTTGTGTTCCCAGCTCCCACAGTACAGTAATATATAACTAAATGCTTGTGTATCTAGTTTCAACAGTGGCAGTAGTATCTAACTAAATGCTTGTGTTCCTAGCTCCAACAGTAGTATCTAACTAAATGCTTGTGTTCCCAGCTCCAACCGTACAGTAATATCTAACTAAATGCTTGTGTATCTAGCTCCAACAGTGCAGTAATATCTAACTAAATGCTTGTGTTCCCAGCTCCAACAGTAGTATCTAACTAAATGCTTGTGTTCCTAGCTCCAACAGTGCATTAGTATCTAACTAAATGCTTGTGTTCCCAGCTCCAACAGTGCAGTAGTATCTAACTAAATGCGTGTGTTTCTAGCTCCAACAGTACAGTAGTATCTAACTAAATGCTTGTGTTCCCAGCTCCAACAGTGCAGTAATATCTAACTAAATGCTTGTGTTCCTAGCTCCAACAGTACAGTAGTATCTAACTAAATGCTTGTGTTCCCAGATCCAACAGTAGTATCTAACTAAATGCTTGTGTTCCCAGCTCCAACAGTGCAGTAGTATCTAACTAAATGCTTGTGTTCCTAGCTCCAACAGTGCAGTAATATCTAACTAAATGCTTGTGTTCCTAGCTCCAACAGTGCAGTAGTATCTAACTAAATGCTTGTGTTTCCAGCTCCAACAGTGCAGTAGTATCTAACTAAATTATTGTGTTCCAAGCTCCAACAGTGCAGTAGTATCTAACTAAATGCTTGTGTTCCTAGCTCCAACGGTGCAGTAATATCTAACTAAATGCTTGTGTTCCCAGCTCCAACAGTGCAGTAGGATCTAACTAAATGCTTGTGTTCCTAGATCCAACAGTGCAGTAGTATCTACCTAAATGCTTGTGTTCCCAGCTCCAACAGTGCAGTAATATCTAACTAAATGCTTGTGTTCCTAGCTTCAACAGTGAGTAATATCTAACTATATGCTTGTGTTCCCAGCTCCAACAGTAGTATCGAACTAAATGCTTGTGTTCCCAGCTCCAACAGTGCAGTAATATCTAACTAAATGCTTGTGTTCCCAGCTCCAACAGTGCAGTAATATCTAACTAATTGCTTGTGTTCCTAGCTCCAACAGTGCAGTAGTATCTAACTAAATGCTTGTGCTCCTAGCTCCAACAGTGCAGTAGTATCTAACTAAATGCTTGTGCTCCTAGCTCCAACAGTGCAGTAGTATCTGACTAAATGCTTGTGTTCCCAGCTCCCACAATACAGTAATATCTAACTAAATGATTGTGTTCCTAGCTCCAACAGTGCAGTAGGATCTAACTAAATGCTTGTGTTCCTAGCTCCAACAGTGCAGTAGTATCTACCTAAATGCTTGTGTTCCCAGCTCCAACAGTGCAGTAGTATCTAACTAAATGCTTGTGTTCCCAGCTCCAACAGTAGTATCTAACTAAATGCTTGTGTTCCCAGCTCCAACAGTGCTGTAGTATCTAACTAAATGCTTGTGTTCCCAGCTCCAACAGTGCTGTAGTATCTAACTAAATGCTTGTGTTCCTAGCTCCAACAGTGCAGTAATATCTAACTAAATGCTTGTGTTCCCAGCTCCCACAGTACAGTAATATATAACTAAATGCTTGTGTATCTAGCTCCAACAGTGCAGTAGTATCTAACTAAATGCTTGTGTTCCTAGCTCCAACAGTAGTATCTAACTAAATGCTTGTGTTCCCAGCTCCAACCGTACAGTAATATCTAACTAAATGCTTGTGTATCTAGCTCCAACAGTGCAGTAATATCTAACTAAATGCTTGTGTTCCCAGCTCCAACAGTAGTATCTAACTAAATGCTTGTGTTCCTAGCTCCAACAGTGCAGTAGTATCTAACTAAATGCTTGTGTTCCCAGCTCCAACAGTGCAGTAGTATCTAACTAAATGCTTGTGTTTCTAGCTCCAACAGTACAGTAGTATCTAACTAAATGCTTGTGTTCCCAGCTCCAACAGTGCAGTAATATCTAACTAAATGCTTGTGTTCCTAGCTCCAACAGTACAGTAGTATCTAACTAAATGCTTGTGTTCCCAGATCCAACAGTAGTATCTAACTAAATGCTTGTGTTCCTAGCTCCAACAGTGCAGTAGTATCTAACTAAATGCTTGTGTTCCTAGCTCCAACAGTGCAGTAATATCTAACTAAATGCTTGTGTTCCTAGCTCCAACAGTGCAGTAGTATCTAACTAAATGTTTGTGTTTCCAGCTCCAACAGTGCAGTAGTATCTAACTAAATTATTGTGTTCCAAGCTCCAACAGTGCAGTAGTATCTAACTAAATGCTTGTGTTCCTAGCTCCAACGGTGCAGTAATATCTAACTAAATGCTTGTGTTCCCAGCTCCAACAGTGCAGTAGGATCTAACTAAATGCTTGTGTTCCTAGATCCAACAGTGCAGTAGTATCTACCTAAATGCTTGTGTTCCCAGCTCCAACAGTGCAGTAATATCTAACTAAATGCTTGTGTTCCCAGCTCCAACAGTGCAGTAGTATCTAACTAAATGCTTGTGTTCCCAGCTCCAACAGTAGTATCTAACTAAATGCTTGTGTTTCTAGCTCCAACAGTGCAGTAGTATCTAACTAAATGCTTGTGTTCCCAGCTCCAACATTGCTGTAGTATCTAACTAAATGCTTGTGTTCCCAGCTCCAACAGTGCAGTAAAATCTAACTAAATGCTTGTGTTCCTAGCTCCAACAGTAGTATCTAACTAAATGCTTGTGTTTCTAGCTCCAACAGTGCAGTAATATCTAACTAAATGCTTGTGTTTCTAGCTCCAACAGTGCAGTAGTATCTAACTAAATGCTTGTGTTCCTAGGTCCAACAGTGCAGTAATATCTAAATAAATGCTTGTGTTCCGAGCTCCAACAGTAGTATCTAACTAAATGCTTGTGTTCCCAGCTCCAACAGTGCAGTAGTATCTAACTAAAAGCTTGTGTTCCCAGCTCCAACAGTGCAGTAATATCTAACTAAAAGCTTGTGTTCCCAGCTCCAACAGTGCAGTAGTATCTAACTAAATGCTTGTGTTCCTAGCTCCAACAGTAGTATCTAACTAAATGCTTGTGTTCCCAGCTCCAACAGTGCTGTAGTATCTAACTAAATGCTTGTGTTCCTAGCTCCAACAGTGCAGTAATATCTAACTAAATGCTTGTGTTCCCAGCTCCCACAGTACAGTAATATCTAACTAAATGCTTGTGTTCCCAGCTCCCACAGTACAGTAATATCTAACTAAATGCTTGTGTATCTAGCTCCAACAGTGCAGTAGTATCTAACTAAATGCTTGTGTTCCTAGCTCCAACAGTAGTATCTAACTAAATGCTTGTGTTCCCAGCTCCAACAGTGCAGTAATATCTAACTAAATGCTTGTGTTCCTAGCTCCAACAGTGCAGTAATATCTAACTATATGCTTGTGTTCCCAGCTCAAACAGTAGTATCGAACTAAATGCTTGTGTTCCCAGCTCCAACAGTGCAGTAATATCTAACTAAATGCTTGTGTTCCCAGCTCCAACAGTGCAGTAGTATCTAACTAAATGCTTGTGTTCCTAGCTCCAACAGTGCAGTAGTATCTAACTAAATGCTTGTGCTCCTAGCTCCAACAGTGCAGTAGTATCTAACTAAATGCTTGTGCTCCTAGCTCCAACAGTGCAGTAGTATCTGACTAAATGCTTGTGTTCCCAGCTCCCACAATACAGTAATATCTAACTAAATGCTTGTGTTCCTAGCTCCAACAGTGCAGTAATATCTAACTAAATGCTTGTGTTCCCAGCTCCCACAGTACAGTAATATATAACTAAATGCTTGTGTATCTAGCTCCAACAGTGCAGTAGTATCTAACTAAATGCTTGTGTTCCTAGCTCCAACAGTAGTATCTAACTAAATGCTTGTGTTCCCAGCTCCAACCGTACAGTAATATCTAACTAAATGCTTGTGTATCTAGCTCCAACAGTGCAGTAATATCTAACTAAATGCTTGTGTTCCAAGCTCCAACAGTAGTATCTAACTAAATGCTTGTGTTCCTAGCTCCAACAGTGCATTAGTATCTAACTAAATGCTTGTGTTCCCAGCTCCAACAGTGCAGTAGTATCTAACTAAATGCGTGTGTTTCTAGCTCCAACAGTACAGTAGTATCTAACTAAATGCTTGTGTTCCCAGCTCCAACAGTGCAGTAATATCTAACTAAATGCTTGTGTTCCTAGCTCCAACAGTACAGTAGTATCTAACTAAATGCTTGTGTTCCCAGATCCAACAGTAGTATCTAACTAAATGCTTGTGTTCCCAGCTCCAACAGTGCAGTAGTATCTAACTAAATGCTTGTGTTCCTAGCTCCAACAGTGCAGTAATATCTAACTAAATGCTTGTGTTCCTAGCTCCAACAGTGCAGTAGTATCTAACTAAATGCTTGTGTTTCCAGCTCCAACAGTGCAGTAGTATCTAACTAAATTATTGTGTTCCAAGCTCCAACAGTGCAGTAGTATCTAACTAAATGCTTGTGTTCCCAGCTCCAACAGTAGTATCTAACTAAATGCTTGTGTTTCTAGCTCCAACAGTGCAGTAGTATCTAACTAAATGCTTGTGTTCCCAGCTCCAACATTGCTGTAGTATCTAACTAAATGCTTGTGTTCCCAGCTCCAACAGTGCAGTAGTATCTAACTAAATGCTTGTGTTCCCAGCTCCAACAGTAGTATCTAACTAAATGCTTGTGTTTCTAGCTCCAACAGTGCAGTAGTATCTAACTAAATGCTTGTGTTCCCAGCTCCAACATTGCTGTAGTATCTAACTAAATGCTTGTGTTCCCAGCTCCAACAGTGCAGTAAAATCTAACTAAATGCTTGTGTTCCGAGCTCCAACAGTAGTATCTAACTAAATGCTTGTGTTCCCAGCTCCAACAGTGCAGTAGTATCTAACTAAATGCTTGTGTTCCCAGCTCCAACAGTGCAGTAATATCTAACTAAAAGCTTGTGTTCCCAGCTCCAACAGTGCAGTAGTATCTAACTAAATGCTTGTGTTCCTAGCTTCAACAGTAGTATCTAACTAAATGCTTGTGTTCCCAGCTCCAACAGTGCTGTAGTATCTAACTAAATGCTTGTGTTCCTAGCTCCAACAGTGCAGTAGTATCTAACTAAATGCTTGTGCTCCAAGCTCCAACAGTGCAGTAGTATCTGACTAAATGCTTGTGTTCCCAGCTCCCACAATACAGTAATATCTAACTAAATGATTGTGTTCCTAGCTCCAACAGTGCAGTAGGATCTAACTAAATGCTTGTGTTCCTAGCTCCAACAGTGCAGTAGTATATACCTAAATGCTTGTGTTCCCAGCTCCAACAGTGCAGTAGTATCTAACTAAATGCTTGTGTTCCCAGCTCCAACAGTAGTATCTAACTAAATGCTTGTGTTCCCAGCTCCAACAGTGCTGTAGTATCTAACTAAATGCTTGTGTTCCCAGCTCCAACAGTGCTGTAGTATCTAACTAAATGCTTGTGTTCCTAGCTCCAACAGTGCAGTAATATCTAACTAAATGCTTGTGTTCCCAGCTCCCACAGTACAGTAATATATAACTAAATGCTTGTGTATCTAGCTCCAACAGTGCAGTAGTATCTAACTAAATGCTTGTGTTCCTAGCTCCAACAGTAGTATCTAACTAAATGCTTGTGTTCCCAGCTCCAACCGTACAGTAATATCTAACTAAATGCTTGTGTATCTAGCTCCAACAGTGCAGTAATATCTAACTAAATGCTTGTGTTCCCAGCTCCAACAGTAGTATCTAACTAAATGCTTGTGTTCCTAGCTCCAACAGTGCAGTAGTATCTAACTAAATGCTTGTGTTCCCAGCTCCAACAGTGCAGTAGTATCTAACTAAATGCTTGTGTTTCTAGCTCCAACAGTACAGTAGTATCTAACTAAATGCTTGTGTTCCCAGCTCCAACAGTGCAGTAATATCTAACTAAATGCTTGTGTTCCTAGCTCCAACAGTACAGTAGTATCTAACTAAATGCTTGTGTTCCCAGCTCCAACCGTACAGTAATATCTAACTAAATGCTTGTGTATCTAGCTCCAACAGTGCAGTAATATCTAACTAAATGCTTGTGTTCCCAGCTCCAACAGTAGTATCTAACTAAATGCTTGTGTTCCTAGCTCCAACAGTGCAGTAGTATCTAACTAAATGCTTGTGTTCCCAGATCCAACAGTAGTATCTAACTAAATGCTTGTGTTCCCAGCTCCAACAGTGCAGTAATATCTAACTAAATGCTTGTGTTCCTAGCTCCAACAGTAGTATCTAACTAAATGATTGTGTTCCTAGCTCCAACAGTGCAGTAGGATCTAACTAAATGCTTGTGTTCCTAGCTCCAACAGTGCAGTAGTATCTACCTAAATGCTTGTGTTCCCAGCTCCAACAGTGCAGTAGTATCTAACTAAATGCTTGTGTTCCCAGCTCCAACAGTAGTATCTAACTAAATGCTTGTGTTCCCAGCTCCAACAGTGCTGTAGTATCTAACTAAATGCTTGTGTTCCCAGCTCCAACAGTGCTGTAGTATCTAACTAAATGCTTGTGTTCCTAGCTCCAACAGTGCAGTAATATCTAACTAAATGCTTGTGTTCCCAGCTCCCACAGTACAGTAATATATAACTAAATGCTTGTGTATCTAGCTCCAACAGTGCAGTAGTATCTAACTAAATGCTTGTGTTCCTAGCTCCAACAGTAGTATCTAACTAAATGCTTGTGTTCCGAGCTCCAACCGTACAGTAATATCTAACTAAATGCTTGTGTATCTAGCTCCAACAGTGCAGTAATATCTAACTAAATGCTTGTGTTCCCAGCTCCAACAGCAGTATCTAACTAAATGCTTGTGTTCCTAGCTCCAACAGTGCAGTAGTATCTAACTAAATGCTTGTGTTCCCAGCTCCAACAGTGCAGTAGTATCTAACTAAATGCTTGTGTTTCTAGCTCCAACAGTACAGTAGTATCTAACTAAATGCTTGTGTTCCCAGCTCCAACAGTGCAGTAATATCTAACTAAATGCTTGTGTTCCTAGCTCCAACAGTACAGTAGTATCTAACTAAATGCTTGTGTTCCCAGATCCAACAGTAGTATCTAACTAAATGCTTGTGTTTCTAGCTCCAACAGTGCAGTAGTATCTAACTAAATGCTTGTGTTCCTAGCTCCAACAGTGCAGTAATATCTAACTAAATGCTTGTGTTCCTAGCTCCAACAGTGCAGTAGTATCTAACTAAAAGTTTGTGTTTCCAGCTCCAACAGTGCAGTAGTATCTAACTAAATTATTGTGTTCCAAGCTCCAACAGTGCAGTAGTATCTAACTAAATGCTTGTGTTCCTAGCTCCAACGGTGCAGTAATATCTAACTAAATGCTTGTGTTCCCAGCTCCAACAGTGCAGTAGGATCTAACTAAATGCTTGTGTTCCTAGATCCAACAGTGCAGTAGTATCTACCTAAATGCTTGTGTTCCCAGCTCCAACAGTGCAGTAATATCTAACTAAATGCTTGTGTTCCCAGCTCCAACAGTGCAGTAGTATCTAACTAAATGCTTGTGTTCCCAGCTCCAACAGTAGTATCTAACTAAATGCTTGTGTTTCTAGCTCCAACAGTGCAGTAGTATCTAACTAAATGCTTGTGTTCCCAGCTCCAACATTGCTGTAGTATCTAACTAAATGCTTGTGTTCCCAGCTCCAACAGTGCAGTAAAATCTAACTAAATGCTTGTGTTTCTAGCTCCAACAGTGCAGTAGTATATAACTAAATGCTTGTGTTCCTAGCTCCAACAGTGCAGTAATATCTAAATAAATGCTTGTGTTCCGAGCTCCAACAGTAGTATCTAACTAAATGCTTGTGTTCCCAGCTCCAACAGTGCAGTAGTATCTAACTAAAAGCTTGTGTTCCCAGCTCCAACAGTGCAGTAATATCTAACTAAAAGCTTGTGTTCCCAGCTCCAACAGTGCAGTAGTATCTAACTAAATGCTTGTGTTCCTAGCTCCAACAGTAGTATCTAACTAAATGCTTGTGTTCCCAGCTCCAACAGTGATGTAGTATCTAACTAAATGCTTGTGTTCCTAGCTCCAACAGTGCAGTAATATCTAACTAAATGCTTGTGTTCCCAGCTCCCACAGTACAGTAATATCTAACTAAATGCTTGTGTTCCCAGCTCCCACAGTACAGTAATATCTAACTAAATGCTTGTGTATCTAGCTCCAACAGTGCAGTAGTATCTAACTAAATGCTTGTGTTCCTAGCTCCAACAGTAGTATCTAACTAAATGCTTGTGTTCCCAGCTCCAACAGTGCAGTAATATCTAACTAAATGCTTGTGTTCCTAGCTCCAACAGTGCAGTAATATCTAACTATATGCTTGTGTTCCCAGCTCCAACAGTAGTATCGAACTAAATGCTTGTGTTCCCAGCTCCAACAGTGCAGTAATATCTAACTAAATGCTTGTGTTCCCAGCTCCAACAGTGCAGTAGTATCTAACTAAATGCTTGTGTTCCTAGCTCCAACAGTGCAGTAGTATCTAACTAAATGCTTGTGCTCCTAGCTCCAACAGTGCAGTAGTATCTAACTAAATGCTTGTGCTCCTAGCTCCAACAGTGCAGTAGTATCTGACTAAATGCTTGTGTTCCCAGCTCCCACAATACAGTAATATCTAACTAAATGCTTGTGTTCCTAGCTCCAACAGTGCAGTAATATCTAACTAAATGCTTGTGTTCCCAGCTCCCACAGTACAGTAATATATAACTAAATGCTTGTGTATCTAGTTTCAACAGTGGCAGTAGTATCTAACTAAATGCTTGTGTTGCTAGCTCCAACAGTAGTATCTAACTAAATGCTTGTGTTCCCAGCTCCAACCGTACAGTAATATCTAACTAAATGCTTGTGTATCTAGCTCCAACAGTGCAGTAATATCTAACTAAATGCTTGTGTTCCCAGCTCCAACAGTAGTATCTAACTAAATGCTTGTGTTCCTAGCTCCAACAGTGCATTAGTATCTAACTAAATGCTTGTGTTCCCAGCTCCAACAGTGCAGTAGTATCTAACTAAATGCGTGTGTTTCTAGCTCCAACAGTACAGTAGTATCTAACTAAATGCTTGTGTTCCCAGCTCCAACAGTGCAGTAATATCTAACTAAATGCTTGTGTTCCTAGCTCCAACAGTACAGTAGTATCTAACTAAATGCTTGTGTTCCCAGATCCAACAGTAGTATCTAACTAAATGCTTGTGTTCCCAGCTCCAACAGTGCAGTAGTATCTAACTAAATGCTTGTGTTCCTAGCTCCAACAGTGCAGTAATATCTAACTAAATGCTTGTGTTCCTAGCTCCAACAGTGCAGTAGTATCTAACTAAATGCTTGTGTTTCCAGCTCCAACAGTGCAGTAGTATCTAACTAAATTATTGTGTTCCAAGCTCCAACAGTGCAGTAGTATCTAACTAAATGCTTGTGTTCCTAGCTCCAACGGTGCAGTAATATCTAACTAAATGCTTGTGTTCCCAGCTCCAACAGTGCAGTAGGATCTAACTAAATGCTTGTGTTCCTAGATCCAAAAGTGCAGTAGTATCTACCTAAATGCTTGTGTTCCCAGCTCCAACAGTGCAGTAATATCTAACTAAATGCTTGTGTTCCATGCTTCAACAGTGAGTAATATCTAACTATATGCTTGTGTTCCCAGCTCCAACAGTAGTATCGAACTAAATGCTTGTGTTCCCAGCTCCAACAGTGCAGTAATATCTAACTAAATGCTTGTGTTCCCAGCTCCAACAGTGCAGTAATATCTAACTAATTGCTTGTGTTCCTAGCTCCAACAGTGCAGTAGTATCTAACTAAATGCTTGTGCTCCTAGCTCCAACAGTGCAGTAGTATCTAACTAAATGCTTGTGCTCCTAGCTCCAACAGTGCAGTAGTATCTGACTAAATGCTTGTGTTCCCAGGTCCCACAATACAGTAATATCTAACTAAATGATTGTGTTCCTAGCTCCAACAGTGCAGTAGGATCTAACTAAATGCTTGTGTTCCTAGCTCCAACAGTGCAGTAGTATCTACCTAAATGCTTGTGTTCCCAGCTCCAACAGTGCAGTAGTATCTAACTAAATGCTTGTGTTCCCAGCTCCAACAGTAGTATCTAACTAAATGCTTGTGTTCCCAGCTCCAACAGTGCTGTAGTATCTAACTAAATGCTTGTGTTCCCAGCTCCAACAGTGCTGTAGTATCTAACTAAATGCTTGTGTTCCTAGCTCCAACAGTGCAGTAATATCTAACTAAATGCTTGTGTTCCCAGCTCCCACAGTACAGTAATATATAACTAAATGCTTGTGTATCTAGCTCCAACAGTGCAGTAGTATCTAACTAAATGCTTGTGTTCCTAGCTCCAACAGTAGTATCTAACTAAATGCTTGTGTTCCCAGCTCCAACCGTACAGTAATATCTAACTAAATGCTTGTGTATCTAGCTCCAACAGTGCAGTAATATCTAACTAAATGCTTGTGTTCCCAGCTCCAACAGTAGTATCTAACTAAATGCTTGTGTTCCTAACTCCAACAGTGCAGTAGTATCTAACTAAATGCTTGTGTTCCCAGCTCCAACAGTGCAGTAGTATCTAACTAAATGCTTGTGTTTCTAGCTCCAACAGTACAGTAGTATCTAACTAAATGCTTGTGTTCCCAGCTCCAACAGTGCAGTAATATCTAACTAAATGCTTGTGTTCCTAGCTCCAACAGTACAGTAGTATCTAACTAAATGCTTGTGTTCCCAGATCCAACAGTAGTATCTAACTAAATGCTTGTGTTCCTAGCTCCAACAGTGCAGTAGTATCTAACTAAATGCTTGTGTTCCTAGCTCCAACAGTGCAGTAATATCTAACTAAATGCTTGTGTTCCTAGCTCCAACAGTGCAGTAGTATCTAACTAAATGTTTGTGTTTCCAGCTCCAACAGTGCAGTAGTATCTAACTAAATTATTGTGTTCCAAGCTCCAACAGTGCAGTAGTATCTAACTAAATGCTTGTGTTCCTAGCTCCAACGGTGCAGTAATATCTAACTAAATGCTTGTGTTCCCAGCTCCAACAGTGCAGTAGGATCTAACTAAATGCTTGTGTTCCTAGATCCAACAGTGCAGTAGTATCTACCTAAATGCTTGTGTTCCCAGCTCCAACAGTGCAGTAATATCTAACTAAATGCTTGTGTTCCCAGCTCCAACAGTGCAGTAGTATCTAACTAAATGCTTGTGTTCCCAGCTCCAACAGTAGTATCTAACTAAATGCTTGTGTTTCTAGCTCCAACAGTGCAGTAGTATCTAACTAAATGCTTGTGTTCCCAGCTCCAACATTGCTGTAGTATCTAACTAAATGCTTGTGTTCCCAGCTCCAACAGTGCAGTAAAATCTAACTAAATGCTTGTGTTCCTAGCTCCAACAGTAGTATCTAACTAAATGCTTGTGTTTCTAGCTCCAACAGTGCAGTAATATCTAACTAAATGCTTGTGTTTCTAGCTCCAACAGTGCAGTAGTATCTAACTAAATGCTTGTGTTCCTAGGTCCAACAGTGCAGTAATATCTAAATAAATGCTTGTGTTCCGAGCTCCAACAGTAGTATCTAACTAAATGCTTGTGTTCCCAGCTCCAACAGTGCAGTAGTATCTAACTAAAAGCTTGTGTTCCCAGCTCCAACAGTGCAGTAATATCTAACTAAAAGCTTGTGTTCCCAGCTCCAACAGTGCAGTAGTATCTAACTAAATGCTTGTGTTCCTAGCTCCAACAGTAGTATCTAACTAAATGCTTGTGTTCCCAGCTCCAACAGTGCTGTAGTATCTAACTAAATGCTTGTGTTCCTAGCTCCAACAGTGCAGTAATATCTAACTAAATGCTTGTGTTCCCAGCTCCCACAGTACAGTAATATCTAACTAAATGCTTGTGTTCCCAGCTCCCACAGTACAGTAATATCTAACTAAATGCTTGTGTATCTAGCTCCAACAGTGCAGTAGTATCTAACTAAATGCTTGTGTTCCTAGCTCCAACAGTAGTATCTAACTAAATGCTTGTGTTCCCAGCTCCAACAGTGCAGTAATATCTAACTAAATGCTTGTGTTCCTAGCTAGAACAGTGCAGTAATATCTAACTATATGCTTGTGTTCCCAGCTCAAACAGTAGTATCGAACTAAATGCTTGTGTTCCCAGCTCCAACAGTGCAGTAATATCTAACTAAATGCTTGTGTTCCCAGCTCCAACAGTGCAGTAGTATCTAACTAAATGCTTGTGTTCCTAGCTCCAACAGTGCAGTAGTATCTAACTAAATGCTTGTGCTCCTAGCTCCAACAGTGCAGTAGTATCTAACTAAATGCTTGTGCTCCTAGCTCCAACAGTGCAGTAGTATCTGACTAAATGCTTGTGTTCCCAGCTCCCACAATACAGTAATATCTAACTAAATGCTTGTGTTCCTAGCTCCAACAGTGCAGTAATATCTAACTAAATGCTTGTGTTCCCAGCTCCCACAGTACAGTAATATATAACTAAATGCTTGTGTATCTAGCTCCAACAGTGCAGTAGTATCTAACTAAATGCTTGTGTTCCTAGCTCCAACAGTAGTATCTAACTAAATGCTTGTGTTCCCAGCTCCAACCGTACAGTAATATCTAACTAAATGCTTGTGTATCTAGCTCCAACAGTGCAGTAATATCTAACTAAATGCTTGTGTTCCCAGCTCCAACAGTAGTATCTAACTAAATGCTTGTGTTCCTAGCTCCAACAGTGCATTAGTATCTAACTAAATGCTTGTGTTCCCAGCTCCAACAGTGCAGTAGTATCTAACTAAATGCGTGTGTTTCTAGCTCCAACAGTACAGTAGTATCTAACTAAATGCTTGTGTTCCCAGCTCCAACAGTGCAGTAATATCTAACTAAATGCTTGTGTTCCTAGCTCCAACAGTACAGTAGTATCTAACTAAATGCTTGTGTTCCCAGATCCAACAGTAGTATCTAACTAAATGCTTGTGTTCCCAGCTCCAACAGTGCAGTAGTATCTAACTAAATGCTTGTGTTCCTAGCTCCAACAGTGCAGTAATATCTAACTAAATGCTTGTGTTCCTAGCTCCAACAGTGCAGTAGTATCTAACTAAATGCTTGTGTTTCCAGCTCCAACAGTGCAGTAGTATCTAACTAAATTATTGTGTTCCAAGCTCCAACAGTGCAGTAGTATCTAACTAAATGCTTGTGTTCCTAGCTCCAACGGTGCAGTAATATCTAACTAAATGCTTGTGTTCCCAGCTCCAACAGTGCAGTAGGATCTAACTAAATGCTTGTGTTCCTAGATCCAACAGTGCAGTAGTATCTAACTAAATGCTTGTGTTCCCAGCTCCAACAGTGCAGTAATATCTAACTAAATGCTTGTGTTCCCAGCTCCAACAGTAGTATCTAACTAAATGCTTGTGTTCCCAGCTCCAACAGTGCAGTAGTATCTAACTAAATGCTTGTGTTCCCAGCTCCAACAGTAGTATCTAACTAAATGCTTGTGTTTCTAGCTCCAACAGTGCAGTAGTATCTAACTAAATGCTTGTGTTCCCAGCTCCAACATTGCTGTAGTATCTAACTAAATGCTTGTGTTCCCAGCTCCAACAGTGCAGTAGTATCTAACTAAATGCTTGTGTTCCCAGCTCCAACAGTAGTATCTAACTAAATGCTTGTGTTTCTAGCTCCAACAGTGCAGTAGTATCTAACTAAATGCTTGTGTTCCCAGCTCCAACATTGCTGTAGTATCTAACTAAATGCTTGTGTTCCCAGCTCCAACAGTGCAGTAAAATCTAACTAAATGCTTGTGTTCCGAGCTCCAACAGTAGTATCTAACTAAATGCTTGTGTTCCCAGCTCCAACAGTGCAGTAGTATCTAACTAAATGCTTGTGTTCCCAGCTCCAACAGTGCAGTAATATCTAACTAAAAGCTTGTGTTCCCAGCTCCAACAGTGCAGTAGTATCTAACTAAATGCTTGTGTTCCTAGCTTCAACAGTAGTATCTAACTAAATGCTTGTGTTCCCAGCTCCAACAGTGCTGTAGTATCTAACTAAATGCTTGTGTTCCTAGCTCCAACAGTGCAGTAGTATCTAACTAAATGCTTGTGCTCCTAGCTCCAACAGTGCAGTAGTATCTGACTAAATGCTTGTGTTCCCAGCTCCCACAATACAGTAATATCTAACTAAATGATTGTGTTCCTAGCTCCAACAGTGCAGTAGGATCTAACTAAATGCTTGTGTTCCTAGCTCCAACAGTGCAGTAGTATCTACCTAAATGCTTGTGTTCCCAGCTCCAACAGTGCAGTAGTATCTAACTAAATGCTTGTGTTCCCAGCTCCAACAGTAGTATCTAACTAAATGCTTGTGTTCCCAGCTCCAACAGTGCTGTAGTATCTAACTAAATGCTTGTGTTCCCAGCTCCAACAGTGCTGTAGTATCTAACTAAATGCTTGTGTTCCTAGCTCCAACAGTGCAGTAATATCTAACTAAATGCTTGTGTTCCCAGCTCCCACAGTACAGTAATATATAACTAAATGCTTGTGTATCTAGCTCCAACAGTGCAGTAGTATCTAACTAAATGCTTGTGTTCCTAGCTCCAACAGTAGTATCTAACTAAATGCTTGTGTTCCCAGCTCCAACCGTACAGTAATATCTAACTAAATGCTTGTGTATCTAGCTCCAACAGTGCAGTAATATCTAACTAAATGCTTGTGTTCCCAGCTCCAACAGTAGTATCTAACTAAATGCTTGTGTTCCTAGCTCCAACAGTGCAGTAGTATCTAACTAAATGCTTGTGTTCCCAGCTCCAACAGTGCAGTAGTATCTAACTAAATGCTTGTGTTTCTAGCTCCAACAGTACAGTAGTATCTAACTAAATGCTTGTGTTCCCAGCTCCAACAGTGCAGTAATATCTAACTAAATGCTTGTGTTCCTAGCTCCAACAGTACAGTAGTATCTAACTAAATGCTTGTGTTCCCAGCTCCAACAGTGCAGTAATATCTAACTAAATGCTTGTGTTCCTAGCTCCAACAGTACAGTAGTATCTAACTAAATGCTTGTGTTCCCAGATCCAACAGTAGTATCTAACTAAATGCTTGTGTTCCTAGCTCCAACAGTGCAGTAGTATCTAACTAAATGCTTGTGTTCCTAGCTCCAACAGTGCAGTAATATCTAACTAAATGCTTGTGTTCCTAGCTCCAACAGTGCAGTAGTATCTAACTAAATGTTTGTGTTTCCAGCTCCAACAGTGCAGTAGTATCTAACTAAATTATTGTGTTCCAAGCTCCAACAGTGCAGTAGTATCTAACTAAATGCTTGTGTTCCTAGCTCCAACGGTGCAGTAATATCTAACTAAATGCTTGTGTTCCCAGCTCCAACAGTGCAGTAGGATCTAACTAAATGCTTGTGTTCCTAGATCCAACAGTGCAGTAGTATCTACCTAAATGCTTGTGTTCCCAGCTCCAACAGTGCAGTAATATCTAACTAAATGCTTGTGTTCCCAGCTCCAACAGTGCAGTAGTATCTAACTAAATGCTTGTGTTCCCAGCTCCAACAGTAGTATCTAACTAAATGCTTGTGTTTCTAGCTCCAACAGTGCAGTAGTATCTAACTAAATGCTTGTGTTCCCAGCTCCAACATTGCTGTAGTATCTAACTAAATGCTTGTGTTCCCAGCTCCAACAGTGCAGTAAAATCTAACTAAATGCTTGTGTTCCTAGCTCCAACAGTAGTATCTAACTAAATGCTTGTGTTTCTAGCTCCAACAGTGCAGTAATATCTAACTAAATGCTTGTGTTTCTAGCTCCAACAGTGCAGTAGTATCTAACTAAATGCTTGTGTTCCTAGCTCCAACAGTGCAGTAATATCTAAATAAATGCTTGTGTTCCGAGCTCCAACAGTAGTATCTAACTAAATGCTTGTGTTCCCAGCTCCAACAGTGCAGTAGTATCTAACTAAAAGCTTGTGTTCCCAGCTCCAACAGTGCAGTAATATCTAACTAAAAGCTTGTGTTCCCAGCTCCAACAGTGCAGTAGTATCTAACTAAATGCTTGTGTTCCTAGCTCCAACAGTAGTATCTAACTAAATGCTTGTGTTCCCAGCTCCAACAGTGCTGTAGTATCTAACTAAATGCTTGTGTTCCTAGCTCCAACAGTGCAGTAATATCTAACTAAATGCTTGTGTTCCCAGCTCCCACAGTACAGTAATATCTAACTAAATGCTTGTGTTCCCAGCTCCCACAGTACAGTAATATCTAACTAAATGCTTGTGTATCTAGCTCCAACAGTGCAGTAGTATCTAACTAAATGCTTGTGTTCCTAGCTCCAACAGTAGTATCTAACTAAATGCTTGTGTTCCCAGCTCCAACAGTGCAGTAATATCTAACTAAATGCTTGTGTTCCTAGCTCCAACAGTGCAGTAATATCTAACTATATGCTTGTGTTCCCAGCTCAAACAGTAGTATCGAACTAAATGCTTGTGTTCCCAGCTCCAACAGTGCAGTAATATCTAACTAAATGCTTGTGTTCCCAGCTCCAACAGTGCAGTAGTATCTAACTAAATGCTTGTGTTCCTAGCTCCAACAGTGCAGTAGTATCTAACTAAATGCTTGTGCTCCTAGCTCCAACAGTGCAGTAGTATCTAACTAAATGCTTGTGCTCCTAGCTCCAACAGTGCAGTAGTATCTGACTAAATGCTTGTGTTCCCAGCTCCCACAATACAGTAATATCTAACTAAATGCTTGTGTTCCTAGCTCCAACAGTGCAGTAATATCTAACTAAATGCTTGTGTTCCCAGCTCCCACAGTACAGTAATATATAACTAAATGCTTGTGTATCTAGCTCCAACAGTGCAGTAGTATCTAACTAAATGCTTGTGTTCCTAGCTCCAACAGTAGTATCTAACTAAATGCTTGTGTTCCCAGCTCCAACCGTACAGTAATATCTAACTAAATGCTTGTGTATCTAGCTCCAACAGTGCAGTAATATCTAACTAAATGCTTGTGTTCCCAGCTCCAACAGTAGTATCTAACTAAATGCTTGTGTTCCTAGCTCCAACAGTGCATTAGTATCTAACTAAATGCTTGTGTTCCCAGCTCCAACAGTGCAGTAGTATCTAACTAAATGCGTGTGTTTCTAGCTCCAACAGTACAGTAGTATCTAACTAAATGCTTGTGTTCCCAGCTCCAACAGTGCAGTAATATCTAACTAAATGCTTGTGTTCCTAGCTCCAACAGTACAGTAGTATCTAACTAAATGCTTGTGTTCCCAGATCCAACAGTAGTATCTAACTAAATGCTTGTGTTCCCAGCTCCAACAGTGCAGTAGTATCTAACTAAATGCTTGTGTTCCTAGCTCCAACAGTGCAGTAATATCTAACTAAATGCTTGTGTTCCTAGCTCCAACAGTGCAGTAGTATCTAACTAAATGCTTGTGTTTCCAGCTCCAACAGTGCAGTAGTATCTAACTAAATTATTGTGTTCCAAGCTCCAACAGTGCAGTAGTATCTAACTAAATGCTTGTGTTCCTAGCTCCAACGGTGCAGTAATATCTAACTAAATGCTTGTGTTCCCAGCTCCAACAGTGCAGTAGGATCTAACTAAATGCTTGTGTTCCTAGATCCAACAGTGCAGTAGTATCTAACTAAATGCTTGTGTTCCCAGCTCCAACAGTGCAGTAATATCTAACTAAATGCTTGTGTTCCCAGCTCCAACAGTAGTATCTAACTAAATGCTTGTGTTCCCAGCTCCAACAGTGCAGTAGTATCTAACTAAATGCTTGTGTTCCCAGCTCCAACAGTAGTATCTAACTAAATGCTTGTGTTTCTAGCTCCAACAGTGCAGTAGTATCTAACTAAATGCTTGTGTTCCCAGCTCCAACATTGCTGTAGTATCTAACTAAATGCTTGTGTTCCCAGCTCCAACAGTGCAGTAGTATCTAACTAAATGCTTGTGTTCCCAGCTCCAACAGTAGTATCTAACTAAATGCTTGTGTTTCTAGCTCCAACAGTGCAGTAGTATCTAACTAAATGCTTGTGTTCCCAGCTCCAACATTGCTGTAGTATCTAACTAAATGCTTGTGTTCCCAGCTCCAACAGTGCAGTAAAATCTAACTAAATGCTTGTGTTCCGAGCTCCAACAGTAGTATCTAACTAAATGCTTGTGTTCCCAGCTCCAACAGTGCAGTAGTATCTAACTAAATGCTTGTGTTCCCAGCTCCAACAGTGCAGTAATATCTAACTAAAAGCTTGTGTTCCCAGCTCCAACAGTGCAGTAGTATCTAACTAAATGCTTGTGTTCCTAGCTTCAACAGTAGTATCTAACTAAATGCTTGTGTTCCCAGCTCCAACAGTGCTGTAGTATCTAACTAAATGCTTGTGTTCCTAGCTCCAACAGTGCAGTAGTATCTAACTAAATGCTTGTGCTCCTAGCTCCAACAGTGCAGTAGTATCTGACTAAATGCTTGTGTTCCCAGCTCCCACAATACAGTAATATCTAACTAAATGATTGTGTTCCTAGCTCCAACAGTGCAGTAGGATCTAACTAAATGCTTGTGTTCCTAGCTCCAACAGTGCAGTAGTATCTACCTAAATGCTTGTGTTCCCAGCTCCAACAGTGCAGTAGTATCTAACTAAATGCTTGTGTTCCCAGCTCCAACAGTAGTATCTAACTAAATGCTTGTGTTCCCAGCTCCAACAGTGCTGTAGTATCTAACTAAATGCTTGTGTTCCCAGCTCCAACAGTGCTGTAGTATCTAACTAAATGCTTGTGTTCCTAGCTCCAACAGTGCAGTAATATCTAACTAAATGCTTGTGTTCCCAGCTCCCACAGTACAGTAATATATAACTAAATGCTTGTGTATCTAGCTCCAACAGTGCAGTAGTATCTAACTAAATGCTTGTGTTCCTAGCTCCAACAGTAGTATCTAACTAAATGCTTGTGTTCCCAGCTCCAACCGTACAGTAATATCTAACTAAATGCTTGTGTATCTAGCTCCAACAGTGCAGTAATATCTAACTAAATGCTTGTGTTCCCAGCTCCAACAGTAGTATCTAACTAAATGCTTGTGTTCCTAGCTCCAACAGTGCAGTAGTATCTAACTAAATGCTTGTGTTCCCAGCTCCAACAGTGCAGTAGTATCTAACTAAATGCTTGTGTTTCTAGCTCCAACAGTACAGTAGTATCTAACTAAATGCTTGTGTTCCCAGCTCCAACAGTGCAGTAATATCTAACTAAATGCTTGTGTTCCTAGCTCCAACAGTACAGTAGTATCTAACTAAATGCTTGTGTTCCCAGCTCCAACAGTGCAGTAATATCTAACTAAATGCTTGTGTTCCTAGCTCCAACAGTACAGTAGTATCTAACTAAATGCTTGTGTTCCCAGATCCAACAGTAGTATCTAACTAAATGCTTGTGTTCCTAGCTCCAACAGTGCAGTAGTATCTAACTAAATGCTTGTGTTCCTAGCTCCAACAGTGCAGTAATATCTAACTAAATGCTTGTGTTCCTAGCTCCAACAGTGCAGTAGTATCTAACTAAATGTTTGTGTTTCCAGCTCCAACAGTGCAGTAGTATCTAACTAAATTATTGTGTTCCAAGCTCCAACAGTGCAGTAGTATCTAACTAAATGCTTGTGTTCCTAGCTCCAACGGTGCAGTAATATCTAACTAAATGCTTGTGTTCCCAGCTCCAACAGTGCAGTAGGATCTAACTAAATGCTTGTGTTCCTAGATCCAACAGTGCAGTAGTATCTACCTAAATGCTTGTGTTCCCAGCTCCAACAGTGCAGTAATATCTAACTAAATGCTTGTGTTCCCAGCTCCAACAGTGCAGTAGTATCTAACTAAATGCTTGTGTTCCCAGCTCCAACAGTAGTATCTAACTAAATGCTTGTGTTTCTAGCTCCAACAGTGCAGTAGTATCTAACTAAATGCTTGTGTTCCCAGCTCCAACATTGCTGTAGTATCTAACTAAATGCTTGTGTTCCCAGCTCCAACAGTGCAGTAAAATCTAACTAAATGCTTGTGTTCCTAGCTCCAACAGTAGTATCTAACTAAATGCTTGTGTTTCTAGCTCCAACAGTGCAGTAATATCTAACTAAATGCTTGTGTTTCTAGCTCCAACAGTGCAGTAGTATCTAACTAAATGCTTGTGTTCCTAGCTCCAACAGTGCAGTAATATCTAAATAAATGCTTGTGTTCCGAGCTCCAACAGTAGTATCTAACTAAATGCTTGTGTTCCCAGCTCCAACAGTGCAGTAGTATCTAACTAAAAGCTTGTGTTCCCAGCTCCAACAGTGCAGTAATATCTAACTAAAAGCTTGTGTTCCCAGCTCCAACAGTGCAGTAGTATCTAACTAAATGCTTGTGTTCCTAGCTCCAACAGTAGTATCTAACTAAATGCTTGTGTTCCCAGCTCCAACAGTGCTGTAGTATCTAACTAAATGCTTGTGTTCCTAGCTCCAACAGTGCAGTAATATCTAACTAAATGCTTGTGTTCCCAGCTCCCACAGTACAGTAATATCTAACTAAATGCTTGTGTATCTAGCTCCAACAGTGCAGTAGTATCTAACTAAATGCTTGTGTTCCTAGCTCCAACAGTAGTATCTAACTAAATGCTTGTGTTCCCAGCTCCAACATTGCTGTAGTATCTAACTAAATGCTTGTGTTCCCAGCTCCAACAGTGCAGTAAAATCTAACTAAATGCTTGTGTTCCTAGCTCCAACAGTAGTATCTAACTAAATGCTTGTGTTTCTAGCTCCAACAGTGCAGTAATATCTAACTAAATGCTTGTGTTTCTAGCTCCAACAGTGCAGTAGTATCTAACTAAATGCTTGTGTTCCTAGCTCCAACAGTGCAGTAATATCTAAATAAATGCTTGTGTTCCGAGCTCCAACAGTAGTATCTAACTAAATGCTTGTGTTCCCAGCTCCAACAGTGCAGTAGTATCTAACTAAAAGCTTGTGTTCCCAGCTCCAACAGTGCAGTAATATCTAACTAAAAGCTTGTGTTCCCAGCTCCAACAGTGCAGTAGTATCTAACTAAATGCTTGTGTTCCTAGCTCCAACAGTAGTATCTAACTAAATGCTTGTGTTCCCAGCTCCAACAGTGCTGTAGTATCTAACTAAATGCTTGTGTTCCTAGCTCCAACAGTGCAGTAATATCTAACTAAATGCTTGTGTTCCCAGCTCCCACAGTACAGTAATATCTAACTAAATGCTTGTGTATCTAGCTCCAACAGTGCAGTAGTATCTAACTAAATGCTTGTGTTCCTAGCTCCAACAGTAGTATCTAACTAAATGCTTGTGTTCCCAGCTCCAACAGTGCAGTAATATCTAACTAAATGCTTGTGTTCCTAGCTCCAACAGTGCAGTAATATCTAACTATATGCTTGTGTTCCCAGCTCAAACAGTAGTATCGAACTAAATGCTTGTGTTCCCAGCTCCAACAGTGCAGTAATATCTAACTAAATGCTTGTGTTCCCAGCTCCAACAGTGCAGTAGTATCTAACTAAATGCTTGTGTTCCTAGCTCCAACAGTGCAGTAGTATCTAACTAAATGCTTGTGCTCCTAGCTCCAACAGTGCAGTAGTATCTAACTAAATGCTTGTGCTCCTAGCTCCAACAGTGCAGTAGTATCTGACTAAATGCTTGTGTTCCCAGCTCCCACAATACAGTAATATCTAACTAAATGCTTGTGTTCCTAGCTCCAACAGTGCAGTAATATCTAACTAAATGCTTGTGTTCCCAGCTCCCACAGTACAGTAATATATAACTAAATGCTTGTGTATCTAGCTCCAACAGTGCAGTAGTATCTAACTAAATGCTTGTGTTCCTAGCTCCAACAGTAGTATCTAACTAAATGCTTGTGTTCCCAGCTCCAACCGTACAGTAATATCTAACTAAATGCTTGTGTATCTAGCTCCAACAGTGCAGTAATATCTAACTAAATGCTTGTGTTCCCAGCTCCAACAGTAGTATCTAACTAAATGCTTGTGTTCCTAGCTCCAACAGTGCATTAGTATCTAACTAAATGCTTGTGTTCCCAGCTCCAACAGTGCAGTAGTATCTAACTAAATGCGTGTGTTTCTAGCTCCAACAGTACAGTAGTATCTAACTAAATGCTTGTGTTCCCAGCTCCAACAGTGCAGTAATATCTAACTAAATGCTTGTGTTCCTAGCTCCAACAGTACAGTAGTATCTAACTAAATGCTTGTGTTCCCAGATCCAACAGTAGTATCTAACTAAATGCTTGTGTTCCCAGCTCCAACAGTGCAGTAGTATCTAACTAAATGCTTGTGTTCCTAGCTCCAACAGTGCAGTAATATCTAACTAAATGCTTGTGTTCCTAGCTCCAACAGTGCAGTAGTATCTAACTAAATGCTTGTGTTTCCAGCTCCAACAGTGCAGTAGTATCTAACTAAATTATTGTGTTCCAAGCTCCAACAGTGCAGTAGTATCTAACTAAATGCTTGTGTTCCTAGCTCCAACGGTGCAGTAATATCTAACTAAATGCTTGTGTTCCCAGCTCCAACAGTGCAGTAGGATCTAACTAAATGCTTGTGTTCCTAGATCCAACAGTGCAGTAGTATCTACCTAAATGCTTGTGTTCCCAGCTCCAACAGTGCAGTAATATCTAACTAAATGCTTGTGTTCCCAGCTCCAACAGTAGTATCTAACTAAATGCTTGTGTTCCCAGCTCCAACAGTGCAGTAGTATCTAACTAAATGCTTGTGTTCCCAGCTCCAACAGTGCAGTAATATCTATCTAAATGCTTGTGTTTCTAGCTCCAACAGTGCAGTAGTATCTAACTAAATGCTTGTGTTCCCAGCTCCAACATTGCTGTAGTATCTAACTAAATGCTTGTGTTCCCAGCTCCAACAGTGCAGTAGTATCTAACTAAATGCTTGTGTTCCCAGCTCCAACAGTAGTATCTAACTAAATGCTTCTGTTTCTAGCTCCAACAGTGCAGTAGTATCTAACTAAATGCTTGTGTTCCCAGCTCCAACATTGCTGTAGTATCTAACTAAATGCTTGTGTTCCCAGCTCCAACAGTGCAGTAAAATCTAACTAAATGCTTGTGTTCCTAGCTCCAACAGTAGTATCTAACTAAATGCTTGTGTTTCTAGCTCCAACAGTGCAGTAATATCTAACTAAATGCTTGTGTTTCTAGCTCCAACAGTGCAGTAGTATCTAACTAAATGCTTGTGTTCCTAGCTCCAACAGTGCAGTAATATCTAAATAAATGCTTGTGTTCCGAGCTCCAACAGTAGTATCTAACTAAATGCTTGTGTTCCCAGCTCCAACAGTGCAGTAGTATCTAACTAAATGCTTGTGTTCCCAGCTCCAACAGTGCAGTAATATCTAACTAAAAGCTTGTGTTCCCAGCTCCAACAGTGCAGTAGTATCTAACTAAATGCTTGTGTTCCTAGCTTCAACAATAGTATCTAACTAAATGCTTGTGTTCCCAGCTCCAACAGTGCTGTAGTATCTAACTAAATGCTTGTGTTCCTAGCTCCAACAGTGCAGTAATATCTAACTAAATGCTTGTGTTCCCAGCTCCCACAGTGCAGTAATATCTAACTAAATGCTTGTGTTCCCAGCTCCCACAGTACAGTAATATCTACCTAAATGCTTGTGTTCCCAGCTCCCACAGTACAGTAATATCTAACTAAATGCTTGTGTTCCCAGCTCCAACAGTGCAGTAGTATCTAACTAAATGCTTGTGTTCCTAGCTCCAACAGTGCAGTATATCTAACTAAATGCTTGTGTTCCTAGCTCCAACAGTGCAGTAATATCTAACTAAATGCTTGTGTTCCCAGCTCCAACAGTAGTATCTAACTAAATGCTTGTGTTCCCAGCTCCAACAGTGCAGTAATATCTAACTAAATGCTTGTGTTCCCAGCTCCAACAGTGCAGTAGTATCTAACTAAATGCTTGTGTTCCTAGCTCCAACAGTGCAGTAGTATCTAACTAAATGCTTGTGCTCCTAGCTCCAACAGTGCAGTAATATCTAACTAAATGCTTGTGTTCCCAGCTCCAACAGTGCAGTAGTATCTAACTAAATGCTTGTGCTCCTAGCTCCAACAGTGCAGTAGTATCTGACTAAATGCTTGTGTTCCCAGCTCCCACAATACAGTAATATCTAACTAAATGCTTGTGTTCCTAGCTCCAACAGTGCAGTAATATCTAACTAAATGCTTGTGTTCCCAGCTCCCACAGTACAGTAATATATAACTAAATGCTTGTGTATCTAGCTCCAACAGTGCAGTAGTATCTAACTAAATGCTTGTGTTCCCAGCTCCAACCGTACAGTAATATCTAACTAAATGCTTGTGTATCTAGCTCCAACAGTGCAGTAATATCTAACTAAATGCTTGTGTTCCCAGCTCCAACAGTAGTATCTAACTAAATGCTTGTGTTCCTAGCTCCAACAGTGCAGTAGTATCTAACTAAATGCTTGTGTTCCCAGATCCAACAGTAGTATCTAACTAAATGCTTGTGTTCCCAGCTCCAACAGTGCAGTAATATCTAACTAAATGCTTGTGTTCCTAGCTCCAACAGTGCAGTAGTATCTAACTAAATGCTTGTGTTCCTAGCTCCAACAGTGCAGTAATATCTAACTAAATGCTTGTGTTCCTAGCTCCAACAGTGCAGTAGTATCTAACTAAATGCTTGTGTTTCCAGCTCCAACAGTGCAGTAGTATCTAACTAAATTATTGTGTTCCAAGCTCCAACAGTGCAGTAGTATCTAACTAAATGCTTGTGTTCCTAGCTCCAACGGTGCAGTAATATCTAACTAAATGCTTGTGTTCCCAGCTCCAACAGTGCAGTAGGATCTAACTAAATGCTTGTGTTCCTAGATCCAACAGTGCAGTAGTATCTACCTAAATGCTTGTGTTCCCAGCTCCAACAGTGCAGTAATATCTAACTAAATGCTTGTGTTCCCAGCTCCAACAGTAGTATCTAACTAAATGCTTGTGTTCCCAGCTCCAACAGTGCAGTAGTATCTAACTAAATGCTTGTGTTCCCAGCTCCAACAGTGCAGTAATATCTATCTAAATGCTTGTGTTTCTAGCTCCAACAGTGCAGTAGTATCTAACTAAATGCTTGTGTTCCCAGCTCCAACATTGCTGTAGTATCTAACTAAATGCTTGTGTTCCCAGCTCCAACAGTGCAGTAGTATCTAACTAAATGCTTGTGTTCCCAGCTCCAACAGTAGTATCTAACTAAATGCTTCTGTTTCTAGCTCCAACAGTGCAGTAGTATCTAACTAAATGCTTGTGTTCCCAGCTCCAACATTGCTGTAGTATCTAACTAAATGCTTGTGTTCCCAGCTCCAACAGTGCAGTAAAATCTAACTAAATGCTTGTGTTCCTAGCTCCAACAGTAGTATCTAACTAAATGCTTGTGTTTCTAGCTCCAACAGTGCAGTAATATCTAACTAAATGCTTGTGTTTCTAGCTCCAACAGTGCAGTAGTATCTAACTAAATGCTTGTGTTCCTAGCTCCAACAGTGCAGTAATATCTAAATAAATGCTTGTGTTCCGAGCTCCAACAGTAGTATCTAACTAAATGCTTGTGTTCCCAGCTCCAACAGTGCAGTAGTATCTAACTAAATGCTTGTGTTCCCAGCTCCAACAGTGCAGTAATATCTAACTAAAAGCTTGTGTTCCCAGCTCCAACAGTGCAGTAGTATCTAACTAAATGCTTGTGTTCCTAGCTTCAACAATAGTATCTAACTAAATGCTTGTGTTCCCAGCTCCAACAGTGCTGTAGTATCTAACTAAATGCTTGTGTTCCTAGCTCCAACAGTGCAGTAATATCTAACTAAATGCTTGTGTTCCCAGCTCCCACAGTGCAGTAATATCTAACTAAATGCTTGTGTTCCCAGCTCCCACAGTACAGTAATATCTAACTAAATGCTTGTGTTCCCAGCTCCCACAGTACAGTAATATCTAACTAAATGCTTGTGTTCCCAGCTCCCACAGTACAGTAATATCTAACTAAATGCTTGTGTATCTAGCTCCAACAGTGCAGTAGTATCTAACTAAATGCTTGTGTTCCTAGCTCCAACAGTACTATCTAATTAAATGCTTGTGTTCCCAGCTCCAACAGTGCAGTAATATCTAACTAAATGCTTGTGTTCCTAGCTCCAACAGTAGTATCGAACTAAATGCTTGTGTTCCCAGCTCCAACAGTGCAGTAATATCTAACTAAATGCTTGTGTTCCTAGCTCCAACAGTGCAGTAGTATCTAACTAAATGCTTGTGCTCCTAGCTCCAACAGTGCAGTAATATCTAACTAAATGCTTGTGTTCCCAGCTCCAACAGTGCAGTAGTATCTAACTAAATGCTTGTGCTCCTAGCTCCAACAGTGCAGTAGTATCTGACTAAATGCTTGTGTTCCCAGCTCCCACAATACAGTAATATCTAACTAAATGCTTGTGTTCCTAGCTCCAACAGTGCAGTAATATCTAACTAAATGCTTGTGTTCCCAGCTCCCACAGTACAGTAATATATAACTAAATGCTTGTGTAACTAGCTCCAACAGTGCAGTAGTATCTAACTAAATGCTTGTGTTCCCAGCTCCAACCGTACAGTAATATCTAACTAAATGCTTGTGTATCTAGCTCCAACAGTGCAGTAATATCTAACTAAATGCTTGTGTTTCTAGCTCCAACAGTACAGTAGTATCTAACTAAATGCTTGTGTTCCTAGCTCCAACAGTACAGTAGTATCTAACTAAATGCTTGTGTTCCCAGATCCAACAGTAGTATCTAACTAAATGCTTGTGTTCCCAGCTCCAACAGTGCAGTAATATCTAACTAAATGCTTGTGTTCCTAGCTCCAACAGTGCAGTAGTATCTAACTAAATGCTTGTGTTCCTAGCTCTTACAGTGCAGTAATATCTAACTAAATGCTTGTGTTCCTAGCTCCAACAGTGCAGTAGTATCTAACTAAATGCTTGTGTTTCCAGCTCCAACAGTGCAGTAGTATCTAACTAAATTATTGTTCCAAGCTCCAACAGTGCAGTAGTATCTAACTAAATGCTTGTGTTCCTAGCTCCAACGGTGCAGTAATATCTAACTAAATGCTTGTGTTCCCAGCTCCAACAGTGCAGTAGGATCTAACTAAATGCTTGTGTTCCTAGATCCAACAGTGCAGTAGTATCTACCTAAATGCTTGTGTTCCCAGCTCCAACAGTGCAGTAATATCTAACTAAATGCTTGTGTTCCCAGCTCCAACAGTAGTATCTAACTAAATGCTTGTGTTCCCAGCTCCAACAGTGCAGTAGTATCTAACTAAATGCTTGTGTTCCCAGCTCCAACAGTAGTATCTAACTAAATGCTTGTGTTTCTAGCTCCAACAGTGCAGTAGTATCTAACTAAATGCTTGTGTTCCCAGCTCCAACAGTGCAGTAGTATCTAACTAAATGCTTGTGTTCCCAGCTCCAACAGTGCAGTAATATCTAACTAAATGCTTGTGTTCCTAGCTCCAACAGTAGTATCTAACTAAATGCTTGTCTTTCTAGCTCCAACAGTGCAGTAATATCTAACTAAATGCTTGTGTTTCTAGCTCCAACAGTGCAGTAGTATCTAACTAAATGCTTGTGTTCCTAGCTCCAACAGTGCAGTAGTATCTAACTAAATGCTTGTGTTTCTAGCTCCAACAGTGCAGTAGTATCTAACTAAATGCTTGTGTTTCTAGCTCCAACAGTGCAGTAGTATCTAACTAAATGCTTGTGTTCCTAGCTCCAACAGTGCAGTAGTATCTAACTAAATTCTTGTGTTCCCAGCTCCAACAGTGCAGTAGTATCTAACTAAATGCTTGTGTTCCTAGCTCCAACGGTGCAGTAATATCTAACTAAATGCTTGTGTTCCTAGCTCCAACAGTGCAGAAGGATCTAACTAAATGCTTGTGTTCCCAGCTCCAACAGTGCAGTAATATCTAACTAAATGCTTGTGTTCCTAGCTCCAACAGTGCAGTAGTATCTAACTAAATGCTTGTGTTCCTAGCTCCAACAGTACAGTAATATCTAACTAAATGCTTGTGTTCCTAGCTCCAAGAGTGCAGTAGTATCTAACTAAATGCTTGTGTTCCTAGCTCCAACAGTGCAGTAGTATCTAACTAAATGCTTGTGTTTCCAGCTCCAACAGTGCAGTAGTATCTAACTAAATGCTTGTGTTCCCAGCTCCAACAGTAGTATCTAACTAAATGCTTGTGTTCCTAGCTCCAACAGTGCAGTAGTATCTAACTAAATGCTTGTGTTCCTAGCTCCAACAGTAGTATCTAACTAAATGCTTGTGTTCCTAGCTCCAACAGTGCAGTAGTATCTACCTAAATGCTTGTGTTCCCAGCTCCAACAGTGCAGTAGTATCTAACTAAATGCTTGTGTTCCCAGCTCCAACAGTGCAGTAATATCTAACTAAATGCTTGTGTTCCCAGCTCCAACAGTGTAGTAGTATCTAACTAAATGCTTGTGTTCCCAGCTCCAACAGTAGTATCTAACTAAATGCTTGTGTTTCCAGCTCCAACAGTACAGTAATATCTAACTAAATGCTTGTGTTCCTAGCTCCAACAGTAGTATCTAACTAAATGCTTGTGTTCCCAGCTCCCACAGTGCAGTAATATCTAACTAAATGTTTGTGTTCCTAGCTCCAACAGTGCAGTAGTATCTAACTAAATGCGTGTGTTCCTAGCTCCAACAGTGCAGTAATATCTAACTAAATGCTTGTGTTCCTAGCTCCAACAGTGCAGTAGTATCTAACTAAATGCTTGTGTTCCCAGCTCCAACAGTGCAGTAGTATCTAACTAAATGCTTGTGTTCCCAGCTCCAACAGTGCAGTAATATCTAACTAAATGCTTGTGTTCCCAGCTCCAACAGTACAGTAGTATCTAACTAAATGCTTGTGTTCCCAGCTCCAACAGTGCAGTAATATCTAACTAAATGCTTGTGTTCCTAGCTCCAACAGTGCAGTAGTATCTAACTAAATGCTTGTGTTCCCAGCTCCCACAGTACAGTAATATCTAACTAAATGCTTGTGTTCCTAGCTCCAACAGTACAGTAGTATCTAACTAAATGCTTGTGTTCCCAGATCCAACAGTAGTATCTAACTAAATGCTTGTGTTCCCAGCTCCAACAGTGCAGTAGTATCTAACTAAATGCTTGTGTTCCTAGCTCCAACAGTAGTATCTAACTAAATGCTTGTATTCCCAGCTCCAACCGTACAGTAATATCTAACTAAATGCTTGTGTATCTAGCTCCAACAGTGCAGTAGTATCTAAATAAATGCTTGTGTTCCTAGCTCCAACAGTGCAGTAATATATAACTAAATGCTTGTGTTCCTAGCTCCAACAGTGCAGTAGTATCTAAGTAAATGCTTGTGTTCCTAGCTCCAACAGTGCAGTAATATATAACTAAATGCTTG
This sequence comes from Salmo salar, assembly GCF_965601325.2. NCBI lineage: Eukaryota > Metazoa > Chordata > Actinopteri > Salmoniformes > Salmonidae > Salmo > Salmo salar. The sequence goes on from NC_138305.1 coordinate 109,406,675, forward strand.
TGTTCCTAGCTCCAACCGTACAGTAATATCTAACTAAATGCTTGTGTATCTAGCTCCAACAGTGCAGTAGTATCTAACTAAATGCTTGTGTCCCTAGCTCCAACAGTGCAGTAGTATCTAAGTAAATGCTTGTGTTTCTAGCTCCAACAGTACAGTAGTATCTAACTAAATGCTTGTGTTCCCAGCTCCAACAGTGCAGTAGTATCTAACTAAATGCTTGTGTTCCTAGCTCCAACAGTGCAGTAGTATCTAACTAAATGCTTGTGTTTCCAGCTCCAACAGTGCAGTAGTATCTAACTAAATGCTTGTGTTCCCAGCTCCAACAGTAGTATCTAACTAAATGCTTGTGTTCCTACCTCCAACAGTGCAGTAGTATCTAACTAAATGCTTGTGTTCCTAGCTCCAACAGTGCAGTAATATCTAACTAAATGCTTGTGTTCCTAGCTCCAAGAGTGCAGTAGTATCTAACTAAATGCTTGTGTTCCTAGCTCCAACAGTGCAGTAGTATCTAACTAAATGCTTGTGTTCCCAGCTCCAACAGTGCAGTAGTATCTAACTAAATGCTTGTGTTCCCAGCTCCAACAGTAGTATCTAACTAAATGCTTGTGTTCCTAGCTCCAACAGTGCAGTAGTATCTAACTAAATGCTTGTGTTCCTAGCTCCAACAGTAGTATCTAACTAAATGCTTGTGTTCCTAGCTCCAACAGTGCAGTAATATCTAACTAAATGCTTGTGTTCCCAGCTCCAACAGTGCAGTAGTATCTAACTAAATGCTTGTGTTCCCAGCTCCAACAGTGCAGTAATATCTAACTAAATGCTTGTGTTCCCAGCTCCAACAGTGCAGTAGTATCTAACTAAATGCTTGTGTTCCCAGCTCCAACAGTAGTATCTAACTAAATGCTTGTGTTTCCAGCTCCAACAGTACAGTAATATCTAACTAAATGCTTGTGTTCCTAGCTCCAACAGTAGTATCTAACTAAATGCTTGTGTTCCCAGCTCCCACAGTGCAGTAATATCTAACTAAATGTTTGTGTTCCTAGCTCCAACAGTGCAGTAGTATCTAACTAAATGCGTGTGTTCCTAGCTCCAACAGTGCAGTAATATCTAACTAAATGCTTGTGTTCCTAGCTCCAACAGTGCAGTAGTATCTAACTAAATGCTTGTGTTCCCAGCTCCAACAGTGCAGTAGTATCTAACTAAATGCTTGTGTTCCCAGCTCCAACAGTGCAGTAATATCTAACTAAATGCTTGTGTTCCCAGCTCCAACAGTACAGTAGTATCTAACTAAATGCTTGTGTTCCCAGCTCCAACAGTGCAGTAATATCTAACTAAATGCTTGTGTTCCTAGCTCCAACAGTGCAGTAGTATCTAACTAAATGCTTGTGTTCCCAGCTCCCACAGTACAGTAATATCTAACTAAATGCTTGTGTTCCTAGCTCCAACAGTACAGTAGTATCTAACTAAATGCTTGTGTTCCCAGATCCAACAGTAGTATCTAACTAAATGCTTGTGTTCCCAGCTCCAACAGTGCAGTAGTATCTAACTAAATGCTTGTGTTCCTAGCTCCAACAGTAGTATCTAACTAAATGCTTGTATTCCCAGCTCCAACCGTACAGTAATATCTAACTAAATGCTTGTGTATCTAGCTCCAACAGTGCAGTAGTATCTAAATAAATGCTTGTGTTCCTAGCTCCAACAGTGCAGTAATATATAACTAAATGCTTGTGTTCCTAGCTCCAACAGTGCAGTAGTATCTAAGTAAATGCTTGTGTTCCTAGCTCCAACAGTGCAGTAATATATAACTAAATGCTTGTGTTCCTAGCTCCAACCGTACAGTAATATCTAACTAAATGCTTGTGTATCTAGCTCCAACAGTGCAGTAGTATCTAACTAAATGCTTGTGTCCCTAGCTCCAACAGTGCAGTAGTATCTAAGTAAATGCTTGTGTTTCTAGCTCCAACAGTACAGTAGTATCTAACTAAATGCTTGTGTTCCCAGCTCCAACAGTGCAGTAGTATCTAACTAAATGCTTGTGTTCCTAGCTCCAACAGTGCAGTAGTATCTAACTAAATGCTTGTGTTTCCAGCTCCAACAGTGCAGTAGTATCTAACTAAATGCTTGTGTTCCCAGCTCCAACAGTAGTATCTAACTAAATGCTTGTGTTCCTACCTCCAACAGTGCAGTAGTATCTAACTAAATGCTTGTGTTCCTAGCTCCAACAGTGCAGTAATATCTAACTAAATGCTTGTGTTCCTAGCTCCAAGAGTGCAGTAGTATCTAACTAAATGCTTGTGTTCCTAGCTCCAACAGTGCAGTAGTATCTAACTAAATGCTTGTGTTTCCAGCTCCAACAGTGCAGTAGTATCTAACTAAATGCTTGTGTTCCCAGCTCCAACAGTAGTATCTAACTAAATGCTTGTGTTCCTAGCTCCAACAGTGCAGTAATATCTAACAAAATTCTTGTGTTCCCAGCTCCAACAGTGCAGTAGTATCTAACTAAATGCTTGTGTTCCCAGCTCCAACAGTGCAGTAGTATCTAACTAAATGCTTGTGTTCCCAGCTCCAACAGTGCAGTAATATCTAACTAAATGCTTGTGTTTCTAGCTCCAACAGTGCAGTAGTATCTAACTAAATGCTTGTGTTCCTAGCTCCAACAGCAGTATCTAACTAAATGCTTGTGTTCCTAGCTCCAACAGTAGTATCTAACTAAATGCTTGTGTTCCTAGCTCCAACAGTGCAGTAGTATCTAACTAAATGCTTGTGTTCCTAGCTCCAACAGTAGTATCTAACTAAATGCTTGTGTTCCTAGCTCCAACAGTGCAGTAGGAGCTAACTAAATGCTTGTGTTCCCAGCTCCAACAGTGCAGTAATATCTACCTAAATGCTTGTGTTCCCAGCTCAAACAGTGCAGTAAAATCTAACTAAATGCTTGTGTTCCCAGCTCCAACAGTAGTATCTAACTAAATGCTTGTGTTTCTAGCTCCAACAGTGCAGTAGTATGTAACTAAATGCTTGTGTTCCTAGCTCCAACAGTGCAGTAATATCTAACTAAATGCTTGTGTTCCCAGCTCCCACAGTACAGTAATATCTAACTAAATGCTTGTGTATCTAGCTCCAACAGTGCAGTAGTATCTAACTAAATCCTTGTGTTCCTAGCTCCAACAGTAGTATCTAACTAAATGCTTGTGTTCCCAGCTCCAACCGTACAGTAATATCTAACTAAATGCTTGTGTATCTAGCTCCAACAGTGCAGTAGTATCTAACTAAATGCTTGTGTTCCTAGCTCCAACAGTGCAGTAGTATCTAACTAAATGCTTGTGTTTCTAGCTCCAACAGTACAGTAGTATCTAACTAAATGCTTGTGTTTCTAGCTCCAACAGTACAGTAGTATCTAACTAAATGCTTGTGTTCCCAGCTCCAACAGTGCAGTAGTATCTAACTAAATGCTTGTGTTTCCAGCTCCAACAGTGCAGTAGTATCTAACTAAATGCTTGTGTTTCTAGCTCCAACAGTACAGTAGTATCTAACTAAATGCTTGTGTTTCTAGCTCCAACAGTACAGTAGTATCTAACTAAATGCTTGTGTTTCCAGCTCCAACAGTGCAGTAGTAGCTATCTAAATGCTTGTGTTCCCAGCTCCAACAGTAGTATCTAACTAAATGCTTGTGTTCCTAGCTCCAACAGTGCAGTAGTATCTAACTAAATGCTTGTGTTCCCAGCTCCAACAGTAGTATCTAACTAAATGCTTGTGTTCCTAGCTCCAACAGTGCAGTAGTATCTAACTAAATGCTTGTGTTCCTAGCTCCAACAGTAGTATCTAACTAAATGCTTGTGTTCCTAGCTCCAACAGTGCAGTAATATCTAACTCAATTCTTGTGTTCCCAGCTCCAACAGTGCAGTAATATCTAACTAAATGCTTGTGTTCCTAGCTCCAACGGTGCAGTAATATCTAACTAAATGCTTGTGTTCCCAGCTCCAACAGTGCAGTAATATCTAACTAAATGCTTGTGTTCCTAGCTCCAACAGTAGTATCAAACTAAATGCCTGTGTTCCTTGCTCCAACAGTGCAGTAGTATCTAACTAAATGCTTGTGTTCCTAGCTCCAACAGTAGTATCTAACTAAATGCTTGTGTTCCTAGCTCCAACAGTGCAGTAGTATCTAACTAAATGCTTGTGTTCCTAGCTCCAACAGTGCAGTAGTATCTACCTTAATGCTTGTGTTCCCAGCTCCAACAGTGCAGTAATATCTAACTAAATGCTTGTGTTCCCAGCTCCAACAGTAGTATCTAACTAAATGCTTGTGTTCCCAGCTCCAACAGTGCAGTAGTATCTAACTAAATGCTTGTGTTCCCAGCTCCAACAGTGCAGTAATATCTAACTAAATGCTTGTGTTCCCAGCTCCAACAGTGCAGTAGTATCTAACTAAATGCTTGTGTTCCCAGCTCCAACAGTAGTATCTAACTAAATGCTTGTGTTTCCAGCTCCAACAGTACAGTAATATCTAACTAAATGCTTGTGTATCTAGCTCCAACAGTGCAGTAGTATCTAACTAAATGCATGTATTCCCAGCTCCAACAGTACAATAATATCTAACTAAATGCTTGTGTTCCCAGCTCCAACAGTACAGTAATATCTAACTAAATGCTTGTGTTCCTAGCTCCAACAGTAGTATCTAACTAAATGCTTGTGTTCCCAGCTCCCACAGTGCAGTAATATCTAACTAAATGCTTGTGTTCCCAGCTCCAACAGTACAGTAGTATCTAACTAAATGCTTGTGTTCCCAGCTCCAACAGTGCAGTAATATCTAACTAAATGCTTGTGTTCCTAGCTCCAACAGTACAGTAGTATCTAACTAAATGCTTGTGTTCCCAGCTCCAACAGTGCAGTAGTATCTAACTAAATGCTTGTGTTCCCAGCTCCAACAGTGCAGTAATATCTAACTAAATGCTTGTGTTCCTAGCTCCAACAGTAGTATCTAACTAAATGCTTGTGTTCCTAGCTCCAACAGTGCAGTAGTATCTAACTAAATGCTTGTGTTCCTAGCTCCAACAGTAGTATCTAACTAAATGCTTGTGTTCCCAGCTCCAACAGTGCAGTAGTATCTAACTAAATGCTTGTGTTCCCAGCTCCAACAGTGCAGTAATATCTAACTAAACGCTTGTGTTCCCAGCTCCAACAGTGCAGTAGTATCTAACTAAATGCTTGTGTTCCCAGCTCCAACAGTGCAGTAGATATCTAACTAAATGCTTGTGTTCCCAGCTCCAACAGTGCTAGTAGTATCTAACTAAATGCTTGTGTTCCTAGCTCCAACAGTAGTATCTAACTAAATGCTTGTGTTCCTAGCTCCAACAGTGCAGTAGTATCTAACTAAATGCTTGTGTTCCTAGCTCCAACAGTAGTATCTAACTAAATGCTTGTGTTCCCAGCTCCAACAGTGCAGTAATATCTAACTAAATGCTTGTGTTCCCAGCTCCAACAGTACAGTAGTATCTAACTAAATGCTTGTGTTCCCAGCTCCAACAGTGCAGTAATATCTAACTAAATGCTTGTGTTCCTAGCTCCAACAGTGCAGTAGTATCTAACTAAATGCTTGTGTTCCCAGCTCCCACAGTACAGTAATATCTAACTAAATGCTTGTGTTCCTAGCTCCAACAGTACAGTAGTATCTAACTAAATGCTTGTGTTCCCAGATCCAACAGTAGTATCTAACTAAATGCTTGTGTTCCCAGCTCCAACAGTGCAGTAGTATCTAACTAAATGCTTGTGTTCCTAGCTCCAACAGTAGTATCTAACTAAATGCTTGTGTTCCCAGCTCCAACCGTACAGTAATATCTAACTAAATGCTTGTGTATCTAGCTCCAACAGTGCAGTAGTATCTAAATAAATGCTTGTGTTCCTAGCTCCAACAGTGCAGTAATATATAACTAAATGCTTGTGTTCCTAGCTCCAACAGTGCAGTAGTATCTAAGTAAATGCTTGTGTTCCTAGCTCCAACAGTGCAGTAATATATAACTAAATGCTTGTGTTCCTAGCTCCAACCGTACAGTAATATCTAACTAAATGCTTGTGTATCTAGCTCCAACAGTGCAGTAGTATCTAACTAAATGCTTGTGTCCCTAGCTCCAACAGTGCAGTAGTATCTAAGTAAATGCTTGTGTTTCTAGCTCCAACAGTACAGTAGTATCTAACTAAATGCTTGTGTTCCCAGCTCCAACAGTGCAGTAGTATCTAACTAAATGCTTGTGTTCCTAGCTCCAACAGTGCAGTAGTATCTAACTAAATGCTTGTGTTCCTAGCTCCAACCGTACAGTAATATCTAACTAAATGCTTGTGTATCTAGCTCCAACAGTGCAGTAGTATCTAACTAAATGCTTGTGTCCCTAGCTCCAACAGTGCAGTAGTATCTAACTAAATGCTTGTGTTCCTAGCTCCAACAGTGCAGTAGTATCTAACTAAATGCTTGTGTTTCCAGCTCCAACAGTGCAGTAGTATCTAACTAAATGCTTGTGTTCCCAGCTCCAACAGTAGTATCTAACTAAATGCTTGTGTTCCTACCTCCAACAGTGCAGTAGTATCTAACTAAATGCTTGTGTTCCTAGCTCCAACAGTGCAGTAATATCTAACTAAATGCTTGTGTTCCTAGCTCCAAGAGTGCAGTAGTATCTAACTAAATGCTTGTGTTCCTAGCTCCAACAGTGCAGTAGTATCTAACTAAATGCTTGTGTTTCCAGCTCCAACAGTGCAGTAGTATCTAACTAAATGCTTGTGTTCCCAGCTCCAACAGTAGTATCTAACTAAATGCTTGTGTTCCTAGCTCCAACAGTGCAGTAATATCTAACAAAATTCTTGTGTTCCCAGCTCCAACAGTGCAGTAGTATCTAACTAAATGCTTGTGTTCCCAGCTCCAACAGTGCAGTAGTATCTAACTAAATGCTTGTGTTCCCAGCTCCAACAGTGCAGTAATATCTAACTAAATGCTTGTGTTTCTAGCTCCAACAGTGCAGTAGTATCTAACTAAATGCTTGTGTTCCTAGCTCCAACAGCAGTATCTAACTAAATGCTTGTGTTCCTAGCTCCAACAGTAGTATCTAACTAAATGCTTGTGTTCCTAGCTCCAACAGTGCAGTAGTATCTAACTAAATGCTTGTGTTCCTAGCTCCAACAGTAGTATCTAACTAAATGCTTGTGTTCCTAGCTCCAACAGTGCAGTAGGAGCTAACTAAATGCTTGTGTTCCCAGCTCCAACAGTGCAGTAATATCTACCTAAATGCTTGTGTTCCCAGCTCAAACAGTGCAGTAAAATCTAACTAAATGCTTGTGTTCCCAGCTCCAACAGTAGTATCTAACTAAATGCTTGTGTTTCTAGCTCCAACAGTGCAGTAGTATGTAACTAAATGCTTGTGTTCCTAGCTCCAACAGTGCAGTAATATCTAACTAAATGCTTGTGTTCCCAGCTCCCACAGTACAGTAATATCTAACTAAATCCTTGTGTTCCTAGCTCCAACAGTAGTATCTAACTAAATGCTTGTGTTCCCAGCTCCAACCGTACAGTAATATCTAACTAAATGCTTGTGTATCTAGCTCCAACAGTGCAGTAGTATCTAACTAAATGCTTGTGTTCCTAGCTCCAACAGTGCAGTAGTATCTAACTAAATGCTTGTGTTCCTAGCTCCAACAGTGCAGTAGTATCTAACTAAATGCTTGTGTTTCTAGCTCCAACAGTACAGTAGTATCTAACTAAATGCTTGTGTTTCTAGCTCCAACAGTACAGTAGTATCTAACTAAATGCTTGTGTTCCCAGCTCCAACAGTGCAGTAGTATCTAACTAAATGCTTGTGTTTCCAGCTCCAACAGTGCAGTAGTATCTAACTAAATGCTTGTGTTTCTAGCTCCAACAGTACAGTAGTATCTAACTAAATGCTTGTGTTTCTAGCTCCAACAGTACAGTAGTATCTAACTAAATGCTTGTGTTTCTAGCTCCAACAGTACAGTAGTATCTAACTAAATGCTTGTGTTTCCAGCTCCAACAGTGCAGTAGTATCTATCTAAATGCTTGTGTTCCCAGCTCCAACAGTAGTATCTAACTAAATGCTTGTGTTCCTAGCTCCAACAGTGCAGTAGTATCTAACTAAATGCTTGTGTTCCCAGCTCCAACAGTAGTATCTAACTAAATGCTTGTGTTCCTAGCTCCAACAGTGCAGTAGTATCTAACTAAATGCTTGTGTTCCTAGCTCCAACAGTAGTATCTAACTAAATGCTTGTGTTCCTAGCTCCAACAGTGCAGTAATATCTAACTCAATTCTTGTGTTCCCAGCTCCAACAGTGCAGTAATATCTAACTAAATGCTTGTGTTCCTAGCTCCAACGGTGCAGTAATATCTAACTAAATGCTTGTGTTCCCAGCTCCAACAGTGCAGTAATATCTAACTAAATGCTTGTGTTCCTAGCTCCAACAGTAGTATCAAACTAAATGCCTGTGTTCCTTGCTCCAACAGTGCAGTAGTATCTAACTAAATGCTTGTGTTCCTAGCTCCAACAGTAGTATCTAACTAAATGCTTGTGTTCCTAGCTCCAACAGTGCAGTAGTATCTAACTAAATGCTTGTGTTCCTAGCTCCAACAGTGCAGTAGTATCTACCTTAATGCTTGTGTTCCCAGCTCCAACAGTGCAGTAATATCTAACTAAATGCTTGTGTTCCCAGCTCCAACAGTAGTATCTAACTAAATGCTTGTGTTCCCAGCTCCAACAGTGCAGTAGTATCTAACTAAATGCTTGTGTTCCCAGCTCCAACAGTGCAGTAATATCTAACTAAATGCTTGTGTTCCCAGCTCCAACAGTGCAGTAGTATCTAACTAAATGCTTGTGTTCCCAGCTCCAACAGTAGTATCTAACTAAATGCTTGTGTTCCCAGCTCCCACAGTGCAGTAATATCTAACTAAATGCTTGTGTTCCCAGCTCCAACAGTACAGTAGTATCTAACTAAATGCTTGTGTTCCCAGCTCCAACAGTGCAGTAATATCTAACTAAATGCTTGTGTTCCCAGCTCCAACAGTAGTATCTAACTAAATGCTTGTGTTCCCAGCTCCAACAGTGCAGTAGTATCTAACTAAATGCTTGTGTTCCCAGCTCCCACAGTGCAGTAATATCTAACTAAATGCTTGTGTTCCCAGCTCCAACAGTACAGTAGTATCTAACTAAATGCTTGTGTTCCCAGCTCCAACAGTGCAGTAATATCTAACTAAATGCTTGTGTTCCCAGCTCCAACAGTAGTATCTAACTAAATGCTTGTGTTCCCAGCTCCAACAGTGCAGTAGTATCTAACTAAATGCTTGTGTTCCCAGCTCCAACAGTGCAGTAATATCTAACTAAATGCTTGTGTTCCCAGCTCCAACAGTGCAGTAGTATCTAACTAAATGCTTGTGTTCCCAGCTCCAACAGTAGTATCTAACTAAATGCTTGTGTTTCCAGCTCCAACAGTACAGTAATATCTAACTAAATGCTTGTGTATCTAGCTCCAACAGTGCAGTAGTATCTAACTAAATGCATGTATTCCCAGCTCCAACAGTACAATAATATCTAACTAAATGCTTGTGTTCCCAGCTCCAACAGTACAGTAATATCTAACTAAATGCTTGTGTTCCTAGCTCCAACAGTAGTATCTAACTAAATGCTTGTGTTCCCAGCTCCCACAGTGCAGTAATATCTAACTAAATGCTTGTGTTCCCAGCTCCAACAGTACAGTAGTATCTAACTAAATGCTTGTGTTCCCAGCTCCAACAGTGCAGTAATATCTAACTAAATGCTTGTGTTCCTAGCTCCAACAGTACAGTAGTATCTAACTAAATGCTTGTGTTCCCAGCTCCAACAGTGCAGTAGTATCTAACTAAATGCTTGTGTTCCCAGCTCCCACAGTACAGTAATATCTAACTAAATGCTTGTGTTCCTAGCTCCAACAGTGCAGTAATATCTAACTAAATGCTTGTGTTCCCAGCTCCAACAGTGCAGTAATATCTAACTAAATGCTTGTGTTCCCAGCTCCAACAGTGCAGTAATATCTAACTAAATGCTTGTGTTCCTAGCTCCAACAGTAATATCTAACTAAATGCTTGTGTTCCCAGCTCCAACAGTATAGTAGTATCTAACAATTTACAACAATACACACTAATCTAACAGTAAAATAGGAAGGGAGTGGAGACTAACAATGCAGCAAAATACCTCCTCTATCCATCTCTCATTCTCTCTCTCCTCCATCTCTCATTCTCTCTTCTCTCGCTATCTCATTCTCTATGTCTCTCCTCTTCTCTCTATCTCTCCTCCTCTTTCCATCTCTCGCTCGCTCTCTCTCATCTCATTCTCTGACTCTCCTCTTCTCTCTATCTCTCCTCCTCTATCCGTCTCTCATTCTCTCTCTCCTCCATCTCTCATTCTCTCCTCCTCCCTCCATCTCTCATTCTCTCTTCATCTCATTCTCTCTTCTCTCGCTCTCTCTCCATCTCATTCTCTGACTCTCCTCTTCTCTCTATCTCTCCTCCTCTATCCATCTCTCATTCTCTCTCTCCTCCATCTCTCATTCTCTCTCCTCCTCCCTCCATCATTCTCTCTCCTTCTCCCTCCATCTCTCTTCATCTCATTCTCTCTTCTCTCGCTCGCTCGCTCTCTCCATCTCATTCTCTGTCTCTCCTCTTCTATCCATCTCTCATTCTCTCTCTCCTCCATCTCTCATTCTCTCTTCATCTCATTCTCTCTCCTCCCCTTCTCTCTCTCCTCCTCCTCCTCCTCCTCCTACTACCTCTTCCTCCATCTATTTCTCATTCTCCCTCTTCATCCACCCCCCATCTCTCTCTCTCACCATGTATGAGGTGAAAATAAGGTGTGTGTGTGTGTGTGTCTCTCTCTCTCACCATGTATGAGGTGAAAATAAGGTGTGTGTGTGTGTGTGTGTGTCTCTCTCTCTCACCATGTATGAGGTGAAAATAAGGTGTGTGTGTGTGTGTCTCTCACCATGTATGAGGCGAAAATCAGGACTCTCTTGTGTTTCCCACAGGGCCACTGGGGGTCACTCAGAAGGTTGGGGTCATAGTCTGATGTGTCATCCACACCTGGAGAGGACAGAAACATACACGTAAATACATATACATGAATACACAGTGGTTAAACTCAACTATACTAATTGATTAATAAAAACATACTTTTCAATAAAATAAAATTAAAAAACGGTATAATCTTTGTAAATGATATCATAAATAGGACTGGTGGAGTTATGTCACACATGTAGCTAACATAAATCTATGGAAATGTCTGCTCTACCCAAAATTACAAACAACTAATTGCAGCATTAACTAAAAAATGCAAGAGGCAAGTAGAAGTGGCCCTCCTGCCTCTCTGCCCCTCTGCCTCTCTGCCCCTCGGTCTCTCTGCCCCTCGGTCTCTCTGCCCCTCGGTCTCTCTGCCCCTCGGTCTCTCTGCCCCTCGGTCTCTCTGCCCTCTGTTATTTACAGCAGTCCCAGGGGGAAGAGACAGGACAGCAGTCCCGGGGGAAGAGACAGGACAGCAGTCCCGGGGGAAGAGACAGGACAGCAGCCCCAGGGGGAAGAGACAGGACAGCAGTCCCAGGGGGAAGAGACAGGACAGCAGTCCCAGGGGGAAGAGACAGGACAGCAGTCCCGGGGGAAGAGACAGGACAGCAGTCCCAGGGGGAAGAGACAGGACAGCAGTCCCAGGGGGAAGAGACAGGACAGCAGTCCCAGGGGGAAGAGACAGGACAGCAGTCCCAGGGGGAAGAGACAGGACAGCAGCCCCAGGGGGAAGAGACAGGACAGCAGTCCCAGGGGGAAGAGACAGGACAGCAGTCCCAGGGGGAAGAGACAGGACAGCAGTCCCAGGGGGAAGAGACAGGACAGCAGTCCCAGAGGGAAGAGACAGGACAGCAGCCCCAGAGGGAAGAGACAGGACAGCAGCCCCAGAGGGAAGAGACAGGACAGCAGTCCCAGGGGGAAGAGACAGGACAGCGCAGGGAGAAAATAAACACGTCACACACTACAGCACCTTTAGAAAGTATTCAGACCCCTTGACTTGTTCCACATTTTGTTACGTTACAACCTTATTCTAAAATGGATAAAATAAAAACAATTCCTCAGTAATCTACACACTACACCCCATAATGACAAAGTGAAAACAGGTTTTTATACATTTTTGCAAATGTATTGATAATTAAAAACAGAAATACCTTATTTACATAAGTATTCAGACCGTTTGCTATGAGACTCAAAATTGAGCTCAGGTGCATCCTGCTTCCATTGATCATCCTTGAGATGATTCTACAACTTGATTGCACATACATTTACATTACATTTAAGTCATTTAGCAGACGCTCTTATCCAGAGCGACTTACAAATTGGTGCATTCACCTTATGATATCCAGTGGAACAACCACTTTACAATAGTGCATCTAAATCTTTTAAGGGGGGGGGGGGGGTTAGAAGGATTACTTTATCCTATCCTAGGTATTCCTTAAAGAGGTGGGGTTTCAGGTGTCTCCGGAAGGTGGTGATTGACTCCGCTGTCCTGGCGTCGTGAGGGAGCTTGTTCCACCATTGGGGTACCAGAGCAGTGAACAGTTTTGACTGGGCTGAGCGGGAACTGTGCTTCCTCAGAGGTAGGGAGGCGAGCAGGCCAGAGGTGGATGAACGCAGTGCCCATGTTTGGGTGTAGGGCCTGATCAGAGCCTGAAGGTATGGAGGTGCCGTTCCCTTCACAGCTCCGTAGGCAATCACCATGGTCTTGTAGCGGATGCGAGCTTCAACTGGAAGCCAGTGGAGAGAGCGGAGGAGCGGGATGACGTGAGAGAACTTGGGAAGGTTGAACACCAGACGGGCTGCGGCGTTCTGGATGAGTTGTAGGGGTTTAATGGCACAGGCAGGGAGCCCAGCCAACAGCGAGTTGCAGTAATCCAGACGGGAGATGACAAGTGCCTGGATTAGGACCTGCGCCGCTTCCTGTGTGAGGCAGGGTCGTACTCTGCGAATGTTGTAGAGCATGAACCTACAGGATCGGGTCACCGCCTTGATGTTAGTGGAGAACGACAGGGTGTTGTCCAGGGTCACGCCGAGGCTCTTAGCACTCTGGGAGGAGGACACAAGGGAGTTGTCAACCGTGATGGCGAGATCATGGAACGGGCAGTCCTTCCCCGGGAGGAAGAGCAGCTCCGTCTTGCCGAGGTTCAGCTTGAGCTGGTGATCCGTCATCCACACTGATATGTCTGAAAGACATACAGAGATGCGATTCGCCGCCTGGTTATCAGAAGGGGGAAAGGAGAAGATTCATTGTGTGTCGTCTGCATAGCAATGATAGGAGAGACCATGTGAGGATATGACAGAGCCAAGTGACTTGGTGTATAGCGAGAATAGGAGAGGGCCTAGAACAGAGCCCTGGGGGACACCAGTGGTGAGAGCGCATGGTGCGGAGACAGATTCTCGCCACGCCACCTGGTAGGAGCGACCTGTCAGGTAGGACGCAATCCAAGCGTGGGCCGCGCCGGAGATGCCCAACTCGGAGAGGGTGGAGAGGAGGATCTGATGGTTCACAGTATCAAAGGCAGCAGATAGGTCTAGAAGGATGAGAGCAGAGGAGAGAGAGTTAGCTTTAGCAGTGCGGAGAGCCTCCGTGACACAGAGAAGAGCAGTCTCAGTTGAATGCCCAGTCTTGAAACCTGACTGATTAGGATCAAGAAGGTCATTCTGAGAGAGATAGCAGGAGAGCTGGCCAAGGACGGCACGTTCAAGAGTTTTGGAGAGAAAAGAAAGAAGGGATACTGGTCTGTAGTTGTTGACATCGGAGGGATCGAGTGTAGGTTTTTTCAGAAGGGGTGCAACTCTCGCTCTCTTCAAGACGGAAGGGACGTAGCCAGCGGTCAAGGATGAGTTGATGAGCGAGGTGAGGAAGGGGAGAAGGTCTCCGGAAATGGTCTGGAGAAGAGAGGAGGGGATAGGGTCAAGTGGGCAGGTTGTTGGGCGGCCGGCCGTCACAAGACGCGAGATTTCATCTGGAGAGAGAGGGGAGAAAGAGGTCAAAGCACAGGGTAGGGCAGTGTGAGCAGGACCAGCGGTGTCGTTTGACTTAGCAAACGAGGATCGGATATCGTCAACCTTCTTTTCAAAATGGTTGACGAAGTCATCCGCAGAGAGGGAGGAGGGGGGGGAGGATTCAGGAGGGAGGAGAAGGTAGCAAAGAGCTTCCTAGGGTTAGAGGCAGATGCTTGGAATTTAGAGTGGTAGAAAGTGGCTTTAGCAGCAGAGACAGAAGAGGAGAATGTAGAGAGGAGGGAGTGAAAGGATGCCAGGTCCGCAGGGAGGCGAGTTTTCCTCCATTTCCGCTCGGCTGCCCGGAGCCCTGTTCTGTGAGCTCGTAGTGAGTCGTCGAGCCACGGAGCAGGAGGGGAGGACCGAGCCGGCCTGGAGGATAGGGGACAGAGAAAATCAAAGGATGCAGAAAGGGAGGAGAGGAGGGTTGAGGAGACAGAATCAGGAGATAGGTTGGAGAAGGTTTGAGCAGAGGGAAGAGATGATAGGATGGAAGAGGAGAGAGTAGCGGGAGAGAGAGAGCGAAGGTTGGGACGGCGCAATACCATCCGAGTAGGGGCAGAGTTAGAAGTGTTGGATGAGAGCAAGAGGGAAAAGGATACAAGGTAGTGGTCGGAGATTTGGAGGGGAGTTGCAATGAGATTAGTGGAAGAACAGCATCTAGTAAAGATGAGGTCAAGCGTATTGCCTGCCTTGTGAGTAGGGGGGGGAAGGTGAGAGGGTGAGGTCAAAAGAGGAGAGGAGTGGAAAGAAGGAGGCAGAGAGGAATGAGTCAAAGGTAGACGTGGGGAGATTAAAGTCACCCAGAACTGTGAGAGGTGAGCCATCCTCAGGAAAGGAACTTATCAAGGCGTCAAGCTCATTGATGAACTCTCCAAGGGAACCTGGAGGGCGATAAATGATAAGGATGTTAAGCTTGAAAGGGCTGGTAACTGTGACAGCATGGAATTCAAATGAGGAGATAGACAGATGGGTCAGGGGAGAAAGAGAGAATGTCCACTTGGGAGAGATGAGGATTCCAGTGCCACCACCCCGCTGGCTCGATGCTCTAGGGCTATGCGAGAACACGTGGGCAGACGAAGAGAGAGCAGTAGGAGTAGTAGTGTTATCTGTGGTAATCCATGTTTCCGTCAGCGCCAGGAAGTCTAGGGACTGGAGGGTAGCATAGGCTGAGATGAACTCAGCCTTGTTGGCCGCAGACCGGCAGTTCCAGAGGCTGCCGGAGACCTGGAACTCCACGTGGGTCGTGCGCGCTGGGACCACCAGGTTAGAGTGGCAGCGGCCACGCGGTGTGAAGCGTTTGTATGGCCTGTGCAGAGAGGAGAGAACAGGGATAGACAGACACATAGTTGACAAGCTGCAGAAGTGTTGTTTCTTGTATTATTGTCTCGTGTCTTTAGAGAACTGTTTCACTTTGATATCCTTTTTCTTCTGTCCTTGATTTGATTTTTCACATGATTTGGAAAGGCACACGCCTGTCTATATAAGGTCCCACAGTTGACAGTGCATGTCAGAGAAAAAACGAAGCCATGAGTTTGAATGAATTGTCCGTAGAGCTCTGAGACAGGATTGTGTCGAGGCACAGATCTGGGGAAGGATACCAAAACATTTCTGTAGCATTGAATGTCCCCAGTGGCCTCCATCATTATTAAATGGAAGAAGTTTGGAACCACCAAGACTCTTCCTAGAGCTGGCCGTCTGGCCAAACTGAGCAATCTGTGAAGGGCCTTGATCAGGGAGGTGACCAAGAACCTGATGGTCACTCTGACAGAGATCTAGAGTGTCTCTGTGGAGATGGGAGAACGTTCAAGAAGGACAACCATCTCTGCAGCACTCCACCAATCAGGTTTTTATGGTAGTGACCAGACGGAAGCCACTCCTCAGTATAAGGCACATGACAGCCCACTTGGAGAAACAAGATTCTCTGGTCTGATGAAACCAAGATTTAACTCTTTGGCCTGAATGCCAAGCGTCATGTCTGGATGAAACATGGCACCATCCCTAGGGTGAAGCATGGTGGTGGCAGCATCATGCTGTGGGGATGTTTTTCAGTGGCAGGGACTGCGAGACTAGTCAGGATCGAGGCAAAGATGAACGGAGCAAAGTACAGAGAGATCCTTGATGAAAACCTGCTCCAGAGAGCTCAGGACCTCAGACTGGGGTGAAAGTTCACCTTCCAACAGGACAACGACCCTAGGCACATATCCAAGACAACGCAGGAGTGGCATCAGTACAAGTTTCTGAATGTCCTTGAGTCCTGAGCTCTCCCAGCCATAGCCTGGACTTGAACCCGATTGATCATCTCTGGAGAGACCTGAAAATAGTTTTTTAACAACGCTCCCCATCCAACCTGACAGAGCTTGAGAGGATCTGCAGAGAAGAATGGGAGAAACTCCCCAAATACAGGTGTGCCAAGCTTGTAGCGTCATACCCAAGAAGACTCAATGCTGTAATCACTGCCAAAGGTGCTTCAATAAAGTACTGAGTAAAAGGTCTGAATACTTATGTAAATGTGATATTTCAGTTTTTTTTATTTAATGAATTAGCAAACATTTCTAAAAACCTGTTTTTGCTTTGTCATTATGGGGTATTGTGTGGAGATAGACGAGGGCCATTTTTTTTAAAGAATAAGGCTGTAACGTAACAGAATGTGGAAATAGTCAAGGGGTCTGAATACTTTTCGAAGGCACTGTATATTACCCTGTAAATTAGTATTATTGTCTCTGAAGCATCGTTTCCAGCTGCTACTCCACAGGACATTTCAGCACATCAAGGCAGAGCACCACAGACAACCCTGCATGACAGGGCACAGTAAAGCCACCGTTCAAGCCATACAGTTCATAGCCCTGTGGACAGCATGTAGGGGTTAGAGCTAGTTCTTACCCAGGTCCAGTCCCACGTTGCTGTTTAGCCTAGTTGGGGTGTAGTTTCTGTTCCGGGTCACCTGGTTGAGGGGCACCTGGATCGTAATGTCCACCGTGGGGGTCTTCTGGCGGACCAGGGCGTTGGTCGGGTATAGAAACTGGGCATATGACACCGTCTATGGAGGAAGATCAATCAACCAGTCAATAAATTAACCAATCAATCAATCAATCAATCACAGTGCCTTGCAAAAGTATTCATCCCCCTTGGCGTTTTTCCTATTTTGTTTCATTACAACCTGTAATTTAAATTGATTTTTATTTGGATTTCATGTAATGGACAAACACAAAATAGTCCAAATTGGTCAAGTGAAATGAAAAAAATTACTTGTTTCAAAGAATTCTAAAAAATAAAACGAAAAAATGGTGTTTGCATATGTATTCACCCCCTTTGCTATGAAGCCCCTAAATAAGATCTGGTGCAACCAATTACCTTCAGAAGTCACATGATTAGTTAAATAAAGTCCACCTATGTGCAATCTAAGTGTCACATGATCTGTCACATGATCTCAGTATATATACACCTGTTCTGAAAGGCCCTGCAACACCACCAAGCAAGTGGCACCATGAAACTGGTGCCACAGCTAAAACTGGCGAGTGTAGAGAGTAGAGGGATATTGTTATCCACGTCGGCACCAACGATGTTAGGATGAAACAGTCAGAGGTCACCAAGCGCAACATAGCTTCAGCGTGTAAATCAGCTAGAAAGATGTGTCGGCATCGATTCATTGTCTCTGGCCCCCTCCCAGTTAGGGGGAGTGATGAGCTCTACAGCAGAGTCTCACAACTCAATCGCTGGTTGAAAACTGTATTCTGCCCCTCCCAAAAGATAGAATTTGTAGATAACTGGCCTTCTTTCTGAGACTCACCCACAAACAGGACCAAGCCTGGCCTGTTGAGGAGTGACGGACTCCATCCTAGCTGGAGGGGTGCTCTCATCTTATCTACGAACATAGACAGGGCTCTAACTCCTCTAGCTCCACAATGAAATAGGGTGCAGGCCAGGCAGCAGGCTGTTAGCCAGCCTGCTAGTTTAGTGGAGTCTGCCACTAGCACAGTCAGTGTAGTCAGCTCAGCTTTCCCCATTGAGACCGTGTCTGTGCCTCGATCTAGGTTGGGCAAAATTAAAGATGGCGGTGTTCGCTTTAGCAATCTCACTAGTATAAAGACCTCCTCCATTCCTGCCATTATTGAAAGAGATTGTGATACCTCACATCTCAAAATTGGGTTACTTAATGTTAGATCCATTGCTTAAAGAAAAAAATAAGCAAACATGTTTGGTGTTCCCATATTCCAAAAGGAATGTTCCAAAAGGAATATTCCAAAAGGCATGTGGGAGACTCTGGTCAGATGAGACTAAAATTGAGCTTTTTGGCCATCAAGTAAAAACCTTATGTCTGGCGCAAACCCAACACTTCTCATCACCCCGAGAACACCATCCCCACAGTGAAGCATGGTTGTGGCAGCATCATGCTGTGGGGGATGTTTTTCATCGGCAGGGACTGGGAAACTAGTCAGAATTGAAGGAATGATGGATGGCGCTAAATACAGGGAAATTCTTGAGGGAAACCTGTTTCAGTCTTCCAGACTGAGTTATTACCCGGTACCCCGTATATATAGCCAAGTTATTACCTGGTACCCCGTGTATATATAGCCAAGTTATTACCCGGTACCCCGTGTATATATAGCCAAGTTATTACCCGGTACCCCAAGTATATATAGCCACATTATTACCTGGTACCCTGTGTACTGTATATAGCCAAGTTATTACCCGGTACCCTGTGTATATATAGCCAAGTTATTATCTGGTACCCCGTGTATATAGCCAAGTTATTACCTGGTACCCTGTGTATATATAGCCAAGTTATTACCCGGTACCCTGTGTATATAGCCAAGTTATTACCCGGTACCCTGTGTATATATAGCCAAGTTATTACCCGGTACCCCGTGTATATATAGCCACGTTATTACCCGGTACCCCGTGTATATATAGCCAAGTTATTACCTGGTACCCTGTGTATATATAGCCAAGTTATTACCTGGTACCCCGTGTATATATAGCCAAGTTATTACCTGGTACCCTGTGTATATATAGCCAAGTTATTACCCAGTACCCCGTGTATATATAGCCACGTTATTACCCGGTACCCTGTGTATATATAGCCACGTTATTACCCGGTACCCTGTGTATATATAGCCAAGTTATTACCCGGTACCACGTGTATATATAGCCAAGTTATTACCCGGTACCCCGTGTATATATAGCCAAGTTATTACCCGGTACCCCGTGTATATATAGCCACATTATTACCCGGTACCCCGTGTATATATAGCCAAGTTATTACCTGGTACCCCGTGTATATATAGCCAAGTTATTACCTGGTACCCCGTGAATATATAGCCACGTTATTACCTGGTACCCCGTGAATATATAGCCAAGTTATTACCTGGTACCCTGTGTATATATAGCCACGTTATTACCTGGTACCCCGTGTATATATAGCCAAGTTATTACCTGGTACCCTGTGTATATATAGCCACGTTATTACCTGGTACCCCGTGTATATATAGCCAAGTTATTACCTGGTACCCCGTGAATATATAGCCAAGTTATTACCTGGTACCCTGTGTATATATAGCCACGTTATTACCTGGTACCCCAAGTATATATGGCCAAGTTATTACCCGGTACCCCGTGTATATATAGCCAAGTTATTACCTGGTACCCCGTGTATATATAGCCACGTTATTACCTGGTACCCCGTGTATATATAGCCAAGTTATTACCTGGTACCCCGTGTATATATAGCCACATTATTACCTGGTACCCCGTGTATATATAGCCAAGTTATTACCTGGTACCCCGTGTATATATAGCCAAGTTATTACCTGGTACCCCGTGTATATATAGCCACATTATTACCTGGTACCCCGTGTATAGAGACAAATTGTGTTTATTCCTTGTGTTATTATTTATAAAAAATAAAAATAAATCACTGCATTGCTGGAAAGGGCTCTTAAGTAAGAATTTCACTGTTAGTCTACACCTGTTGTTTATGAAGCATGTGACAAATACAATTTTATTTTATGGATTTGACCTTAGAAATGGTCTGATCGCCCTCTAGTGGCCGGAGTAAGAACTGACGAAAATGCAGTCCGGGGGAGAACAATTATTCTGTCAAGGAAAAGTTTATTTTTGTAGAGGCATTCTAAAACAACAGAAACTTGACAGCGTGTAAATGACAGTGCAGGAAATGAAGAAATTGATTAAAATGTTGGACGTGAATGCTGGAATTAAATAATAACTATGCAAATGAGTAAAAGCTGTGTGCATTAAGGAAATAGTCACCTGGCTCAAATACGAGCAGTGGCGACCCGTCATTCAGGGCAGGTGGCAGAGCCCCACCTGTTTAGAGCCCCACCTTTTTGAATGTTATTTTGACATTAATATGTGTCACATATTAGTTTGCAAACAATGTAAAAAATATATATATCATTGAGTTAATAAAGCCACATACAAACATTGCCTCTTTTTAGTTTAGTTTTCTTGAGTAAGGCAGCTCCAAAATGCAGGTGTTTCAGCCTAGCTCAGTGCTTTCTGTGGTGGTGGGGCAAGCCAGCTGAAAATACGGAGCGTAGCGCCGTGATTGGCTCAGTGCGCTGTCACTCATGGGGACACTTCGTCACTGCCAAGTCTAAGGCTAATTCTAGCCCCTTGGGTGCTGCCAGAGAGTAACATTAGAAGTGCCCATCCAAGAAGGCTCAAGGTCATTGGCCACAGATAAAATGACGTCAAATCACGTTATATCTACAGTAGCTTTGATTGGACTGATCATGTCAACATCATACTTTCATAAAGTCTTAGCTAGCAAGCGGTCATCATGAATCAAGTCGACAATCTACTGGCAAATCCTTTTAAATCCTTGTCATATGAAGAGAAATAATGAAGATAACTTATAAATAAAACGTATCGGTGCTCGTCGGACATTGGACATTATACAACAAGTTGGAAATCGCAAATTCAACGAGTGGTTTGAAAGGAATCAGTGACAGTGGCTGTGTGGTTCCCAAATCTGGGATTAAGGGGCTCTTTTCCAAGTTTAAAATGATGACATTCGAATAACATTCAACATTGGCCATGCTGTCAATAAAACATGATTTGTGCCACGCGCAAATACAACTATTAACTCGGAACTGCGAAAAACTTGACTTCAGTGAGTTCAAGACAACTGGGAAGTCGGGAATAAACGAGTTCCGACTGGGAAAATACGTTTTGAACCCTCATCCAACTCGGAATTGTAAATCCGGCCTCTTTCTAGAGCTACGTCCTGAAGATCTTTCGTGTTCAAGTGAGCACAGCACAACAAGGTGAGTCCAAAAATGTATTGTATGCTGCTGCATAAATTACTTAATATGCCAGGGAGATCTGTATACTGTAGCTAAGAAAGTAATACTAACTGTATGTTGTGTAGTAAGATGTTAGTAGCCCATGTGCCTCACTTTAATAATATTTACCCCTCTTAATTCCGCCTACTGTTCTGACTTGGTTGTGCACGTGTAGCCTATAATCTGTTTTAGAGAAATGTAACCATTGAATATTGTAAGAGCTTTCATTGTCTGCTTGTATGCCCCCTTAATTTATCCTACGGTTCTGACTTGGTGTACGGGAGAACACTGTAAGAACGGCCCATATTCTGAATTCTGTCGCTGTACATTTCAAAAGTGCTGAACAAATAGTTATATTGACTACGTCCGTCCTAGCTCGCTCATTAATGTCTTAATCGAAATTACGGATTGCCTCTTATCCGCTTGTCGTCCCCTTATGCCATAGTTTGTACATCTCAATTGTCATTAGAAACCACATTTATTTAAGCAAGTCAGACATATCAGCTATGTTTTTTTTAAAAGCCAGTAAATGAGGCTGAATGAACTGTTTCACTGCCAGACAAGGCTCCGCTGATAGCCAAGTGTAGCAGTGGTAAGATGTTGGGACTCTGCTGTGGGACAGCTTTATGTAGGCCCTAACAGTTTGTGGGCACCGCTTGTCTCCGTTATAGTGCAATTCATGTATTGTTTAGTGTTGTGTTGTGTAGTGGCTGTGCAGGCATGCATCCAACTTAATTTTTGTTTTGCCCCACCAAGATTTACATGCTAAAATCTCCACTGAATACAAGCTCTAAGAAGTGCCTGTTATGTTCAGTGATTTCAAGTGGAACTGACAGCGTTTTAACTTCTTTGCAGATATGAAACAAACAGACAATCAGTCAAAAATATCAAATTCCGCGGCCTCCCGAGTGGCGCAGCTGTCTAAGGAACTGTAAGGAGCCTAACGTTAGCTAGCTAGCTAGGAGGATGTCATGTCATTGGAGGAGTGACTGACCTTTCCCCCCTCATATCGTTTTTTCATTGGCTACACAGCTAGAGCTGCAGGTGTCATTTGGTCAGCTAGTAAGAAATGTGAATCACTTTGCTATGCTAGCATATGCTGAACTTGAACGACCGTTATCCAGTTATATGTCTTGCTTTCGCAAATTCACTCTGGCTATCTACCCGTTGAATATGACCGATATCAGTAAACTTAAGCAAAGAAAGTAATAGTTAGTCAAGAACGCTCTAGATATGATGAAAACAGCCTAACAGCCTCTGCTAGGGAGAGTAAAATGATCAGAGTGAGCTGTTCTCTAATTTGTGTCTGGAAATAGCTAGCAAGCTAGCCAACTTTAGCCAGTTAGCTTGGGTGCTTGGTTGGGACAAACATGCGTTGGCAGGCAAGCTGCAGAAGGACGAAGTAGGCTACAATTCCCCATAGTTGATCAATTTTAACGGCCAACTAGCTGAAAAAGTATGCAGATTTATCTAATGTTTCTTTCTTTACATTTTAGCTCATCTCTCTCTGGCTAGCATTAGTTGTTGATCTTGTTGTTGTTGATGTGCGTAACTCTGAGGGAGAAAGAGAGAGCCAACCTTTTCATGGTTGTTTGATCAATAGTTCCCAAATGTAAGAGGACTCCCGTGGTGTTTATATACAATATTTTGCAGAAATCCATTCAGGTGTATTTTGTGGTTTTTGGTGAATTTGTTCTAATGATCTAAAGTCGTGCTGTTGCTACTGATGACAGGCCCTACTTCCTGTAAACACACAGTCCAGTTCATAGTGAATGATGACAGACCCTACTTCCTGTAAACACACAGTCCAGTTCATAGTGAATGATGACAGGTCCTACTGCCTGTAAACACACAGTCCAGTTCATAGTGAATGATGACAGGCCCTACTGCCTGTAAACACACAGTCCAGTTCATAGTGAATGATGGCAGGTCCTACTGCCTGTAAACACACAGTCCAGTTCATAGTGAATGATGACAGGTCCTACTGCCTGTAAACACACAGTCCAGTTCATAGTGAATGATGGCAGGTCCTACTGCCTGTAAACACACAGTCCAGTTCATAGTGAATGATGACAGGTCCTACTGCCTGTAAACACACAGTCCAGTTCATAGTGAATGATGACAGGTCCTACTGTAAACACACAGTCCAGTTCATAGTGAATGATGGCAGGTCCTACTGCCTGTAAACACACAGTCCAGTTCATAGTGAATGATGACAGGTCCTACTGCCTGTAAACACACAGTCCAGTTCATAGTGAATGATGGCAGGTCCTACTGTAAACACACAGTCCAGTTCATAGTGAATGATGGCAGGTCCTACTGCCTGTAAACACACAGTCCAGTTCATAGTGAATGATGACAGGTCCTACTGCCTGTAAACACACAGTCCAGTTCATAGTGAATGATGACAGGCCCTACTTCCTGTAAACACACAGTCCAGTTCATAGTGAATGATGGCCGGACCGTGTGGCAAATTGCTTGTTTGTATAAAGACCTATTGTAGCTCTGATTGGCTATAGCGCACCGGTCTGTGTAGACTCCGGTCCTGGAAGAGACAGATGTTTTTAATTCGGTTTTATTTACTGCAGTGTCTATTAATTGTCCAAACGCACGGCCGCTTTACCACTCTATATTGCTCTAGAATTTTCACGAATGCCTCAGTATATGAAAACGTGAAAATGATCATATTGAAGTGCTCGCTTCTTCCTGGGGGTGTACGTGAACAGGTTTTAATGAGATTTCATGTTGCTGAAATGCTGTCAGTTCCACTTTAAACAAACATCTGTGTTATTAAGTCAAGTTGTACAGTATTTATGTCCAAATGACACCTACAGTGGAACATTTAAAAAACTTACAATAGAAGATACACAACAACAACAACAAAAAAACATTGAAATGTTTTCTTGGTAACATGTTTTCGTTCAGCTCAAACGTTTATGTGATATGAAAAACAAATACAAGTAAATCCCAAACCTCCTTTGGGGGGGGGGGGATAAGTACAGTGTGTCCAGTACCTTGCCGTAGGGCTCCAGTTCAAACCCTTCGAGTCCAGGCATCATCTCCAGACTGGTAGAGATGTTCCCTGATGAATGCCTATACCTGTCCAACTTGGGGTCACTGTAGAGAGAGAGAGAGAGAGAGAGAGAGAGAGAGAGAGAGAGAGAGAGAGAGAGAGAGAGAGAGAGAGAAAGAGAGTCGGAGAGAGAGAGAATAAAAATGAGGAGAGAAAGAGAGATGAAAATTACTTTAGAGCTTTAAGACCCCACCAGTCCCATAGCATTTAACAGTCACTAATGGGATCCATGAAAGAGTCCAGACACAGCAGAGAGGGAGAGTTCCAGACAGAGCAGAGAGGTAGAGGGAGAGTTCCAGACACAGGAGACAGGTTATGGTCGTTAAATTAAGTCTGGAATTATGATAGCCTGAACCATGTCTTTGGACGGGGGAAGAACTTCAAAGTGGAGCTCTTCCTAGACTAGGCAGATCACCATTCATTATTCATGATGGCAGACAGTTGTACAGTAGTATAATCTGTCAGGCAGTAAGCCCTACTGGTGCTTTTTGAGGTCGATTTAGCTTCGGTTTAATTATTAAAATCACGACTTCATTATGTGAGCTGACTGCTTTAACACTGAACAAAACAACTAAGAAAAGTCCCATGGCGATAGTCACTGCCCATTAATTAACCATCAGCTATTCACATATATTACATTTGTTTTATTTGATGACTTTATTATTTCATTCCAAGTCATCATCTCATCTCTATAGAGCTGCTGTCTATGTTGTCTGACAAAAAACAACAACTATTTTAGTAGTTAATCGAAGTAAATAAAGCTTTTATGACAGCCGAATAGCAACACCTGGAGAAGCAACTGCTCTCCCTCTTGATCGTGTCTCTTATGTAGCAGAAAATAAAACAGACCCGGACAAGTAGTCACACAATGGATTATGGTCATTGTAGTTCATTATCACGTTTTCTGCTGTAAACTATGTAGAACATTTGGCCTGTTGGAAACTACATCACACCGTTCGGCCATGATCAGATTTATCTCTAGAGAAACTGCAGCGCAATGTGCATATTATAGATAAACACGGCAGGTCTTAACGTGACCGTGACCTGGAATCAGGCACAGCTGTACCTTCTTACTTTACTGTTAAATTCTCTACTTTAACCTGACAACGGCTGTATTATTCTTTATTTTCATTCTATAAAACATTTTGGATTTGCTTGGTTGGCCATTTTTTTTAAATATAAAAAGCATGAGCTGATGCACACCAAGAGAATATTATTTAGTGTAGTAGAGAAAACGGCCAAGAAACTGTAATAAATAAAGAGAGTTGCACACTCTATATAAATAAACTCCCAATCATTTATGGGGTTAAAACCCCAATGTTGCGGCATCACTGTGCCTTCTTTTAAGGTGGCCATTTTTAAACATACTTCCTTGTTTGTCTCAATCAACAAAACGTCGTCATACCTAAAAACACTTTTCATTCTAAAACGTAAAAATTTATAAACAGATAAACTGTCGCATGGAACGTACGCCACGACGATCAGCCAACGAGCTGATTCCAAATGGACTTCCTTCAACTAGCTAACTAACCCTGCTTTTAAAATGCTGGAAGGCAAATTACGTTTCATCCCCTGGCCAAGGAACAGGTTAGACGAACCTCATTGTTTCAGGCCGTGTCGATGATGAAAAGCCGCGGGCTCAGGTTACTTGATACATTTATGTGTTAAAGCACTTTATCATCCATAAGTTTCTTTGCATAAAGCTTGCTAGTTAGCTTGTAGTAAGAACTAGTGAGTTGTATACGTTTCAATAACAGCTATACTATTCTTCTGCATTTGGGTATTATGCAAACCTTGAGATTCCACCAAGTAGGTGTAGATATCGCCATACGGTACTTTGGGCTATTTGAAAGGGTTGTATATTCCCAGCTGGTATCTGACAAGTTGAAAGGACATAGTCAAGAAGAATCAACTTTTCTAAATACCTACACCGTTCAAGGGTAGGCAAAGACTGGAAGTAGTTATGCAGCGTACAGTGCATTCGGGAAGTATTCAGACACCTTGACTTTTTCCACATTTTGTTACGTTACGGTCTTATTCCAAAATAGATTAAATTGTAATTTTTCCCTCATCAATTTACACACAATACTCCCTAATGACAAAGCAAAAACAAGTTTAGACATTTTTGCTAATTAATAAAAAATAAACTGAAATATCACATTTGCATAAGTATTCAGACCCTTTACTCAGTACTTTATTGAAGCACCTTTGTCAGCGATTACAGCCTTGAGTCTTCTTGGGTATGACGCTACAAGCTTGGCACACCTGTATTTGGGGAGTTTCTCCCATTCTTCTCTGCAGATCCTCTCAAGCTCTGTCAGGTTGGATGGGGAGCGTCGCTGCACAGCTATTTTCTGGTCTCTCCAGAGATGTTGGATCAGGTACAAGTCCGGGCTCAAGCCACTCCTGCGTTGTCTTGGCTGTGCGCTGTGGGTCGTTGTCCTGTTGGTAGGTGAACCTTCGCCCCAGTCTGAGGTCCTGAGTTCTCTGGAGCAGGTTTTCAACAAGGATCTCCGTACTTTGCGCCGTTCATCTTTGCCTCGATCCTGACTAGTGTCCCATTCCCTTCCACTGAAAAACATCCCCACAGCATGATGCTGCCACCACCATGCTTCACCGTAAAGATGGTGCCAGGTTTCCTCCAGACTTGACGCTCGACATTCCTGCCAAATAGTTCAATCTTGGTTTCATCAGACCAGAGAATCTTGTAACTCATGGTCTGAGAGTCCTTTAGGTGTCTTTTGGCAAACAAAGACTGTCATGTGCCTTTTACTGAGGAGTGGCTTCTGTGTGGCCACTCTACCATAAAGACCTGATTGGTGAAGTGCTGCAGAGATGGTTGTCCTTCTGGAAGGTTCTCCCATCTTCACAGAGGAACTCTGGAGCTCTGTCAGAGTGACCATCAGATTCTTGGTCACCTCCCTGACCAAGGCCCTTCACAGATTGCTCAGTTTGGCCCGGTGGCCAGCTCTAGGAAGAGTCTTGGTGGTTCCAAACTTCTTCCATTTAAGAATGATGGAGGCCACTGTGTTCTTGGGGACTTTCAATGCTGGAGAAATGTTTTCGTACCATTCCCCAGATCTGTGCCTCAACACAATCCTGTCTCGGAGCTCCACGGACAATTCCTTCGACCTCATGGCTTGGTTTTTTTCTCTGACATGCACTGTTAACTGTAGGACCTTAAATAGACAGGTGTGTGCCTTTCCAAATCATGTCCAATCAATTGAATTTACCACAGGTGTACTCCAATCAAGTTGTAGAAACATCTCAAGAATGATCAATGGGAACAGGAAGCACCTGAGATCAATTTCAAGTGTCATAGCAATGGGTCTGAATACTTATGTAAATAAGGTATTTCTGTTTTCGCTTTGTCATTATGGGGTATTGTGTGCTGATTGCTGAGGATTTATTTATTTATTTAATCCATTTTAGAATAAGGCTGTAACGTAACAAAATGTGGAAAAAGTCAAGGGGTCTGCTGTATCTAAGACTAGAGAATTAGATTCAGATTAACTTCTAGCTAGCCAGCAAAAAAAACTAGGGGTAAACAAACAGTGACGTAAGTATTATGTGATAGCTTTACTGTCAGTGTTAGCAGGTCGGGTAACACATTAGATTGGCAGAACAGGTATCATGCAAATAATTTGTTGTTGTGACAACTGTTGTTAATAATGAAGAGGCTGCTGAAAACATTTATTGAAACGAAGAGAAAAAAAAAGTGTCAGTAAAGTTTGCTTAGGAGGACACCAAAGTTAGTCTAATTACATGGCAGTAACAGGACTATCCTAGGATAACACCAAAGTTAGTCTAATTACATGGCAGTAACAGGACTATCCTAGGATAACACCAAAGTTAGTCTAATTACATGGCAGTAACAGGACTATCCTAGGATGACACCAAAGTTAGTCTAATTACATGGCAGTAACAGGACTATCCTAGGATAACACCAAAGTTAGTCTAATTACATGGCAGTAACAGGACTATCCTAGGATGACACCAAAGTTAGTCTAATTACATGGCAGTAACAGGACTATCCTAGGATGACACCAAAGTTAGTCTAATTACATGGCAGTAACAGGACTATCCTAGGATGACACCAAAGTTAGTCTAATTACATGGCAGTAACAGGACTATCCTAGGATGACACCAAAGTTAGTCTAATTACATGGCAGTAACAGGACTATCCTAGGATGACACCAAAGTTAGTCTAATTACATGGCAGTAACAGGACTATCCTAGGATGACACCAAAGTTAGTCTAATTACATGGCAGTAACAGGACTATCCTAGGATGACACCAAAGTTAGTCTAATTACATGGCAGTAACAGGACTATCCTAGGATAACACCAAAGTTAGTCTAATTACATGGCAGTAACAGGACTATCCTAGGAGGACACCAAAGTTAGTCTAATTACATGGCAGTAACAGGACTATCCTAGGATGACACCAAAGTTAGTCTAATTACATGGCAGTAACAGGACTATCCTAGGATGACACCAAAGTTAGTCTAATTACATGGCAGTAACAGGACTATCCTAGGATGACACCAAAGTTAGTCTAATTACATGGCAGTAACAGGACTATCCTAGGATGACACCAAAGTTAGTCTAATTACATGGCAGTAACAGGACTATCCTAGGATGACACCAAAGTTAGTCTAATTACATGGCAGTAACAGGACTATCCTAGGATGACACCAAAGTTAGTCTAATTACATGGCAGTAACAGGACTATCCTAGGATGACACCAAAGTTAGTCTAATTACATGGCAGTAACAGGACTATCCTAGGATAACACCAAAGTTAGTCTAATTACATGGCAGTAACAGGACTATCCTAGGAGGACACCAAAGTTAGTCTAATTACATGGCAGTAACAGGACTACTCTAGGACTGTACCCTACTCGGGGGGTGTGGTCACGTTAAGCCACGCCTCGCCGTGCGCATCTATTAAGCTCACAGAAAAAATATGAATGAAATTCAATTAAAATAATTTAACCGAAGGCAGTTCGAAAAATAAATAAAATATTTTGGGGTTAATCGCTCAGCACTAGGCCCTACTAAAGGAACAGCCATGGTAATGTAGTAGAATCTAACAGGCACTGGGCCCTACTAAAGGAACAGCCATGGTAATGTAGTAGAATCTAACAGGCACTGGGCCCTACTAAAGGAATAGCCATGGTAATGTAGTAGAATCTAGCAGGCACTGGGCCCTACTAAAGGAACAGCCATGGTAATGTAGTAGAATCTAGCAGGCACTAGGCCCTACTAAAGGAACAGCCATGGTAATGTAGTAGAATCTAACAGGCACTAGGCCCTACTAGAGGAACAGCCATGGTAATGTAGTAGAATCTAGCAGGCACTAGGCCCTACTAAAGGAACAGCCATGGTAATGTAGTAGAATCTAGCAGGCACTGGGCCCTACTAAAGGAACAGCCATGGTAATGTAGTAGAATCTAACAGGCACTAGGCCCTACTAAAGGAACAGCCATGGTAATGTAGTAGAATCTAGCAGGCACTAGGCCCTACTAAAGGAACAGCCATGGTAATGTAGTAGAATCTAACAGGCACTAGGCCCTACTAAAGGAACAGCCATGGTAATGTAGTAGAATCTAGCAGGCACTAGGCCCTACTAAAGGAACAGCCATGGTAATGTAGTAGAATCTAGCAGGCACTAGGCCCTACTAAAGGAACAGCCATGGTAATGTAGTAGAATCTAACAGGCACTAGGCCCTACTAAAGGAACAGCCATGGCAGTGCACTTTGACTGATCTGTGGCAGTGTAAAAGTACTAAACGTGTACAGGAGAAATACAGCGAAGATGAGACAGGAAGGCTGAGGCAGCTGATAACACACCATGAAGAGAGACCCAGCAAGGGTCCCAAATGGCACCCTATTCCCTTTATAGTGCACTACTTTTGACCAGGGCCCCATAGGGAATAGGGTACCATTTGGCATACAGACCCTACTAAGCTCAGAATGCTCTCTCTCTTTCACACTCTCTGTAAATAACGTAGCTGCCGTTTGTGGTTAGCAGTGTATCTGCTCTATATCAAAGTGACACCTACTGTAAGCACAGCCAGTTATACCCAAATCCAAGACAATCCTCTGTCCCGCTCTCTCTCCCTCTGTCCCGCTCTCTCCTTAGGAGACTGAGACACGCACGCAGGGAATAGAGGCTGCTTGAGGAGTCTGCTCTTTCTTTAAACTGACAGATGCTTTTAAAAGAGTCCCACAGACCAGCGTAGAGCACTCCCTACCCAGAAAACCATAATTGGTAAGAACATTTGTTAGGTCGTGGCAAATGTTCTCACAACACAAAAACTGTGAAGCCGTGGTGATGATTATAAAATGTTTGTATAAAACATTTGCCTGATGTTGCAAGAACATTCCCAGAGAACACTTTTAATCTGCTGTTTTAAAAAAGGTTCCTAGAATGTTTCATTAGGTTGTGGAAACAGAGACAGAAAAAGAGAGAGAAGCTACAGCTTCGTGCGGCAGCTTCGTGCGGCAGCTTCGTGCGGCAGCTTCGTGCGGCAGCTTCGCGCTGAAGGGTGTGTTTGTTGACTGATTCATTCTCCCTCTCTCTCCCCGTTCCGTGTTGTTCCTGTAAAATGGCTGCCCTCTACTCTCTGGGGGTGGACGTGACAGTGCAGGTAGAGTACTGGACTGTTATGTTAGTGTCTGGCCATGATCTCTGGTCTCTGGGATCAGATGGGACTGTTATGTTACTGTCTGGCCATGATCTCTGGTTATTTCTATCAGAGGAAGCCAGAATACAACAATTAAGAGGACAGGCAGAGATGGGTGAGTGAGAGAGAGGAGGGGGCGAGGGGATAAGGAGAGAGGAGGGGGTAAGGAGAGAGGAGGAGGGGGCAAGGAGAGAGGAGGAGGGGCGAGGGGTTAAGGAGAGAGAGGAGAGGGGTGAAGAGGGGGCGAGGGGTTAAGGAGAGAGGAGAGGAGGGGGCGAGGGGCTAAGGAGAGAGAGGAGAGGGGTGAAGAGGGGGCGAGGGGTTAAGGAGAGAGGAGAGGGGTGAGGAGGGGGCGAGGGGTTAAGGAGAGAGAGGAGAGGGGTGAGGAGGGGGTGAGGGGTTAAGGAGAGAGAGGAGAGGGGTGAAGAGGGGGCGAGGGGTTAAGGAGAGAGAGGAGAGGGGTGAAGAGCGGGCGAGGGGTTAAGGAGAGAGGAGAGGAATGAGGAGCGGGCGAGGGGTTAAGGAGAGAGAGGAAAGGGGTGAGACACAGGGACACATGGTGACCGCAGGAGGGGACAGAGAGCTGAGGGGTGAGAAGGGGTGAGACAGGGACACATGGAGACCCCAGGAGGGGACAGAGAGCTGAGGGGTGAGAAGGGGTGAGACAGGGACACATGGAGACCCCAGGAGGGGACAGAGAGCTGAGGGGTGAGAAGGGGTGAGACACAGGGACACATGGAGACCCCAGGAGGGGACAGAGAGCTGAGGAGGTTGTGAGAAGGACTGATGAGGGGGAGGGGAGAGGACGACGGCCTAGCTTGCAGGTCTGTGACTCAGGGAACGTAGGAATGGGTGACACACGGGGACACAGCTTGACTCCAGGATGGATGACGGGACAAAACAGTGTCTGGGTCCATTCATGACTCAGTCACAGGGTGCAATGCATTATGGATGTTCATATTTAGCATTGTTTTGCAATCTACACTATCAGCTACCAGGATGCAATGCATTATGGGTGTTCATATTTAGCATTGTTTTGCAGTCTACACCACCAGCTACCAGTAGCAATGTGTGAATGAACAGAAATGCTCAGTGCTTCATAAAATAGTGTGATCATGTGACTGAACAGCAGAGTTTGTGCTATTTAATGGTGTGAGGAAGCAGCACAGTACTGAACGTGACACACTGCTCAGCATAGTGTGAAGGGAAAACGCTGTACTGTACCTGATGTGAAAGCTCTCTCCATAGGGTAACACTGAGAAGGCTGCACACAGAGAACGCTTGGCACAGATCAACACTATCCTAGAAACAAAAACAACAGAAACAAAATGTTAGAGAGAGAGACAGAGAGAGAGAGACACACAGAGAGAGACACAGAGAGAGACAGAGACACACAGAGAGAGACAGAGAGAGACACAGAGAGAGACAGAGACACAGAGAGAGACAGAGAGAGAGAGAGAGAGAGAGAGAGACAGAGAGAGACACAGAGAGACACGGAGAGAGACACAGAGAGAGAGAGACACGGAGAGAGAGAGACAGAGAGAGACACGGAGAGAGAGAGACAGAGAGAGACACGGAGAGAGAGAGACAGAGAGAGACACAGAGAGAGAGAGAGACAGAGAGAGAGAGAGAGAGAGAGAGACAGAGAGAGAGAGAGAGACAGAGAGACACAGAGAGAGAGAGAGAGACAGAGACAGAGAGAGACACAGAGAGAGACACAGAGAGAGAGAGAGAGACAGAGAGAGAGAGAGACAGAGAGAGAGACAGACAGACAGACAGACAGACAGACAGACAGACAGACAGACAGACAGACAGACAGACAGACAGACAGACAGACAGACAGACAGACAGACAGACAGACAGACAGACAGACAGACAGACAGACAGACAGACAGACAGACAGACAGACAGACAGACAGACAGACAGACAGACAGACAGACAGACAGACAGACAGACAGACAGACAGACAGACAGACAGACAGACAGACAGACATGTCTGGCACTACATGCAATTGTACTTTTTGACTTTCATCTAAAAGTCCTCAACTTTGGCAGTATTTACCTGTGAACTGCATGTCAACACAGCACCACTGAAATAGGCTGGTGGGTAGAGTTCATTCTAGATGTTCCAGGCTACCACTGAACTGTATTAAAAGGGAAACGTCCTACACCTAGGTGGAAACAAGGGCGCTGTGTGTTGTGGTGCCCTCGCATGTCTACCTGTATCAGCTGGAGGATCAGATGTGGCCAATGGCTAACAGCTAACGTTACACAGTGCAGCTACTTCATACCATATTCCCAGAGCTGCTACTTCATACCATATTCCCAGAGCTGCTACTTCATACCATATTCCCAGAGCTGCTACTTCATACCATATTCCCAGAGCTGCTACTTCATACCATATTCCCAGAGCTGCTACTTCATACCATATTCCCAGAGCTGCTACTTCACACCATATTCCCAGAGCCAGACTGCTACTTCATACCATATTCCCAGAGCTGCTACTTCATACCATATTCCCAGAGCCAGAGCTGCTACTTCATACCATATTCCCAGAGCTGCTACTTCACACCATACTCCCAGAGCTGCTACTTCATACCATATTCCCAGAGCTGCTACTTCACACCATACTCCCAGAGCCAGTGCTCCTACTTCATACCATATTCCCAGAGCCGCTACTTCACACCATACTCCCAGAGCCAGACTGCTACTTCATACCATATTCTCAGAGCTGCTACTTCATACCATACTCCCAGAGCCAGTGCTCCTACTTCATACCATATTCTCAGAGCTGCTACTTCATACCATATTCCCAGAGCTGCTACTTCATACCATATTCCCAGAGCTGCTACTTCACACCATACTCCCAGAGCCAGTGCTCCTACTTCATACCATATTCCCAGAGCCGCTACTTCACACCATACTCCCAGAGCCAGTGCTCCTACTTCATACCATATTCTCAGAGCTGCTACTTCATACCATACTCCCAGAGCCAGTGCTCCTACTTCATACCATATTCTCAGAGCTGCTACTTCATACCATATTCCCAGAGCTGCTACTTCATACCATATTCCCAGAGCTGCTACTTCATACCATATTCCCAGAGCTGCTACTTCACACCATACTCCCAGAGCCAGTGCTCCTACTTCATACCATATTCCCAGAGCCAGAGCTGCTACTTCACACCATATTCCCAGAGCTGCTACTTCACACCATATTCCCAGAGCTGCTACTTCATACCATATTCCCAGAGCCAGAGCTGCTACTTCATACCATATTCCCAGAGCTGCTACTTCACACCATATTCCCAGAGCTGCTACTTCATACCATATTCCCAGAGCCAGAGCTGCTATTTCATACCATATTCCCAGAGCTGCTACTTCATACCATATTCCCAGAGCTGCTACTTCATACCATATTCCCAGAGCCAGAGCTGCTATTTCATACCATATTCCCAGAGCTGCTACTTCATACCATATTCCCAGAGCTGCTACTTCATACCATATTCTCAGAGCTGCTACTTCATACCATATTCTCAGAGCCAGAGCTCCTACTTCATACTATATTCCCAGAGTCAGAGCTGCTGTGTATATATACTGCTCAAAAAAATAAAGGGAACACTTAAACAACACTTCCTAGATCTGAATGAAAGAAATAATCTTATTAAATACTTTTTTCTTTACATAGTTGAATGTGCTGACAACAAAATCACAAAAATAATCAATGGAAATCCAATTTATCAACCCATGGAGGTCTGGATTTGGAGTCACACTCAAAATGAAAGTGGAAAACCACACTACAGGCTGATCCAACTTTGATGTAATGTCCTTAAAACAAGTCAAAATGAGGCTCAGTAGTGTGTGTGGCCTCCACGTGCCTGTATGACCTCCCTACAACGCCTGGGCATGCTCCTGATGAGGTGGTAGTCTGTGGTACAACGTGGCGTTGGTGGATGGAGCGAGACATGATGTCCCAGATGTGCTCAATTGGATTCAGGTCTGGGGAACGGGCGGGCCAGTCCATAGCATCAATGCCTTAGTCTTGCAGGAACTGCTGACACACTCCAGCCACATGAGGTCTAGCAATGTCTTGCATTAGAGGAACCCAGGGCCAACCACACCAGCATATGGTCTCACAAGGGGTATGAGGATCTCATCTCGGTACCTAATGGCAGTCAGGCTACCTCTGGCGAGCACATGGAGGGCTGTGCGGCCCCCCAAAGAAATGCCACCCCATACCATGACTGACCCACCGCCAAACCGGTCATGCTGGAGGATGTTGCAGGCAGCAGAACGTTCTCCACGGCGTCTCCAGACTGTCACGTCTGTCACATGTGCTCAGTGTGAACCTGCTTTCATCTGTGAAGAGCACAGGGCGCCAGTGGCGAATTTGCCAATCTTGGTGTTCTCTGGCAAATGCCAAACGTCCTGCACGGTGTTGGGCTGTAAGCACAACCCCCACCTGTGGACGTCGGGCCCTCATACCACCCTCATGGAGTCTGTTTCTGACCGTTTGAGCAGACACATGCACATTTGTGGCCTGCTGGAGGTCATTTTGCAGGGCTCTGGCAGTGCTCCTCCTGCTCCTCCTTGCACAAAGGCGGAGGTAGCGGTCCTGCTGCTGGGTTGTTGCCCTCCTACGGCCTCCTCCACGTCTCCTGATGTACTGGCCTGTCTCCT
>NC_138305.1:109447500-109547500 GCF_965601325.2 Salmo salar
GTTCTGAGAGAACGAGGAAGGTCTTCAGTCAGTGTTCTGAGAGAACGAGGAAGGTCTTCAGTCAGTGTTCTGAGAGAACGAGGAAGGTCTTCAGTCAGTGTTCTGAGAGAACGAGGAAGGGCTTCAGTCAGTGTTCTGAGAGAACGAGGAAGGGCTTCAGTCAGTGTTCTGAGAGAACGAGGAAGGGCTTCAGTCAGTGTTCTGAGAGAACGAGGAAGGTCTTCAGTCAGTGTTCTGAGAGAACGAGGAAGGGCTTCAGTCAGTGTTCTGAGAGAACGAGGAAGGGCTTCAGTCAGTGTTCTGAGAGAACGAGGAAGTGTTTGACTGAGAGGCAAGAAGTGTTTCAGTCAGTGTTCTAAGACTTACCTGCTGCCTCGTGTGTCGTATTGTCTCATGTTCTTGATGAAGTGGACCTTCTTCGCGGGGCGATGTCTGGGGGAACCCAACAGGTTACGAGTCCGACTGTGGGGCAGAGAGAGAGAAGAGATAAAGTCATGAAACATGGCAACACAGCAGTCAAGAGCCAAGGATCCCCCACCTCAGAGTGTAATTTAGTTTCCAGTCTCAACAGTAATAGATCATCATAGTCTCGTCAGTTGCCATGGAAGCGTAATACAGTGAGGGAAAAAAGTATTTGATCCCCTGCTGACTTTGTACGTTTGCCCACTGACAAAGAAATGATCAGTCTATAATTTTAATAGTAGGTTTATTTGAACACAGAGACAGAATAACAACAAAAAAATCCAGAAAAACGCATGTCAAAAATGTTATAAATTGATTTGCATTTTAATGAGGGAAATAAGTATTTGACCCCTCTTCAAAACATGACTTAGTACTTGGTGGCAAAACCCTTGTTAGCAATCACAGAGGTCAGACGTTTCTTGTAGTTGGCCACCAGGTTTGCACACATCTCAGGAGGGATTTTGTCCCACTCCTCTTTGCAGATCTTCTCCAAGTCATTAAGGTTTCGAGGCTGAGGTTTGGCAACTCAAACCTTCAGCTCCCTCCACAGATTTTCTATGAGATTAAGGTCTGGAGGCTGGCTAGGCCACTCCAGGACCTTAATGTGCTTCTTCTTGAGCCAGTCCTTTGTTGCCTTGGTCGTGTATTTTGGGTCATTGTCATGCTGGAATACCCATCCACGACCCATTTTCAATGCCCTGGCTGAGGGAAGGAGGTTCTCACCCAAGATTTGACGGTACACGGCCCCGTCCATCGTCCCTTTGTGTTTCTTCCATTTGCGAATAATCGCACCAAATGTTGTCACCTTCTCACCAAGCTGCTTGGCGATGGTCTTGTAGCCCATTCCAGCCTTGTGTAGGTCTACAATCTTGTCCCTGACATCCTTGGAGAGCTCTTTGGTCTTGGCCATGGTGGAGAGTTTGGAATCTGATTGATTGATTGCTTCTGTGGACAGGTGTCTTTTTTTACAGGTAACAAGCTGAGATTAGGAGCACTCCCTTTAAGAGTGTGCACCTAATCTCAGCTCGTTACCTGTATAAAAGACACCTGGGAGGCAGAAATCTTTCTGATTGAGAGGGGGTCAAATACTTATTTCCCTCATGCAAATCAATTTAAAACATTTTTGACATGCGTTTTTCTGGATTTTTTTGTTGTTATTCTGTCTCTCACTGTTCAAATAAACCTACCATTAAAATGATAGACAGATCCTTTCTTTGTCAGTGGGCAAACGTACAAAATCAGCAGGGGATCAAATACTTTCCCCCCCCACTTTAGCAAGCAGCATAGGTTGCGCTCTCTCTGTTAATTTATAAATGTATTCAGAATTATTATAAAAACTATTTTTTTGTGTGTTTTAAATCTGTGAGGTGGACTTCAAAAGGTTTTGATTTGAGTAGAATTCTCCCTCCCTCCCTACCTAGGAAACGTATGTTTACATTATCAAAGCAAGTGAAATAGATAACAAAAGAGAAATAAACAATACAAATTAACAGTAAACAGTCCAAAAGTTCCAAAAAGAATAAAAGACATTTCAAATGTCATATTATGTGCAAATAGTTAAAGTACAAAAGGGAAGATAAATAAACGTAAATATGGGTTGTATTTACAATGGTGTTTGTTCTTCACTGGTTGCCCTTTTCGTGAGTCCGCTTTAATCTAACTCCAAAACCCTACTTTTAAAAACTACTATTCTATCGGGCTGTTTTTCAAACTGTATTCCTTTTTAGTAGACAATTCATAGGATAAAATCACCCATGAGGCGAGTTGTCAGCTCAGCTGATTGGGTGGTAGATAGTTACATTCGATCCCCTTACCACACACACACACACACACACACACACACACACCTCTATTCTACTTATATAGGTTGGTTAACAAACACACTGGTCAGCAGAAGAAAAAAGTATTTTCCACAGACAGACAGAAATTGAACATTCCAGCACATTCCGCAGGCATTCTCAGGGAATCTCTCCCAACTTCAAAACATAACATATGATCTCCTGGGAACCCTTATGTTGTGTGGTATGTCTGTTATACATTGAGCTATGCAGACAGTGTCCAATGTGTTGTATGTTATTTTGCAGACATAAGGTTTGGGTTGACATGAGATGGGTATTTACATGGAAAAAGACCCATGAGCACCAACATGTGAAGTTCATAAGAGCACATCAAAATTAGGGTGTCAAATGAAAGTTAAGAGTCTATATATATTTTCTTTTTAAAATGAAGGCATAGATAAATGTTTCATTCATTTTCCATCTTAAAAATTAGGCAGTCAGTGCCTTCAGAAAGTAATCACAACCCCTTGACATTTTCCACATTTAGTTGTGTTAAAGTCTGAATTTACACACCCCATAATTTACACACCCCATAATGTCAAAGTGATTTATAACCACAGAGATTTACCGCAAGTCGCAAAGTAAACAGGAGCTGCCTCCATTATTCCAACACCATTTCAACATCATCAAATCACTTCTGCTTAGTCTAATACAGTGACAACTAAAAGATATTAAAAACGATTTAGTCCAATATGACGTGGCTGTCCATGATACTGATTTCTGCGTGCAAGTAGAACAAACAAAAAAACATGCTGACTCACCCTACTTGTTGAGAAACACCAAATGCTATCTTCCTCTTTCATGATGCCTAAACGGTCTATGACCCTGTCATACAGTACACGCTTAGTTTTTTGCTGTGCTAGGCTACCTGGCTAAAATGCTTGCTCGCTAGCGTAACTTCTTTTCATGTGCAACGATGCGCCAGGCCAGCTAGATAACATTAGCCTAACGTTTCTACATCTAGCTACATACTGAACTTATATCCTCTCAGGCCATGGGGGCACAACAATGTATGAATTAATGGTTGGATCAGAATCACAGTTGTAATCATTTTCCAGTACACAGAGTAAAACCACAAGTCCCTGTCTTCATCCATGGCTAATTTAGGAAAGGGACAAAACATTTTTTTAGCTAGTTTGCCACCGGAGAACAATGATAACGAGATGCAACAATTCAAGTTGTTTTCTGTCAATGATGTTTGGTTTCTGATGTGATGGTTTCTGATGTTTTTGGTAGGCCAGGACCGTTCACAGCTGACCTCACTCAGTTTTGATCAATGCTGATTGGCTATTATTATATACACTTTTTTTTAATCAAGGTTTTTTACCAAATACTGGCTGGCTTCCATTGCATTCAATAGATCAGGCGACAACAATGTCATACTGTTTTTGACCAGACAACATCGGATAGATGGGCTACACCTACTGAGAAACAGCGGGAGCTGTTTCCCTCGCTCTGATGCTTTCTCCCGTAAGATACATTCAGCCTCTTGTTAATTAAAATGACATTTCTGAAACACACGGAGATGAAAGATTTATGTTTTTTTGTTGTATAATATACACTACCGTTCACAAGTTTGGGGTCACTTAGAAATGTCCTTGTTTTTGAAAGAAAATGACATTTTTTGTCCATTAAAAATAACATAAAATTGATCAGAAATACAGTGTAGACATTGTTAATGTTGTAAATGACTATTGTAGCTGGAAACGGCTGATTTTTTTTATGGAATATCTACATAGGCGTATAGAGGCCCATTATCAGCAACCGTCACTCCTGTGTTCCAATGGCACGTTGTGTTAGCTAATCCAAGTTTATCATTTTAAAAGGCTAATTGATCATTAGAAAACCCTTTAGCAATTATGTTAGCACAGCTGAAAACTGTTGTTCTGATTAAATAGGCAATAAAACTGGCCTTCTTTAGACTAGCTGAGTATCTGGAGCATCTGCATTTGTGGGTTCGATGTCAGGCTCAAAATGGCCAGAAATAAAGACGTCTGCTGAAACTTGTCAGTCTATTCTTGTTCTGAGAAATGAAGACTATTCCATGCGATAAATTGCCAAGAAACTGAAGATCTTGTACAACACTCTGTACTACTCCCTTCACAGAACAGCGCAAACTGGCTCTAACCAGAATAGAAAGAGGAGTGGGAGGCCCCGGTGCACAACTGAGCAAGAGGACAAGTACATTAGGGTGTCTAGTTTGAGAAACGGACACCTCACAAGTCCTCAACTGGCAGCTTCATTAAATAGTACCAACAAAACACCAATCTCAACGTCAAAAGCGAAGAGGCAACTCCGGGATGCTGGCCTTCTGTGTTCTTTTGCCCATTTTAATCTTCTCTTTTTATTGGCCAGTCTGAGATGTGTCTTTTTCTTTGCAACTCTGCCTAGAAGGCCAGCATCCCGGAGTCGCCTCTTCACTGTTGACGTTGAGACTGGTGTCCAATCTACACACAATACCCCATAATGACAAAGCAAAAACAGGTTTTTAGATTTTTTTGCAAATTTATAAAATAATTTAAGAAACTGAAATATCACATTTACTCAGCACTTTGTTGAAGCACCTTTGGCAGCGATTACAGTATCTAGTCTTCTTTGTTACGACGTTACAAGCTTGGCACACCTGTATTTGGAGAGTTTCTCCCATTCCTCTCTGCAGATCCTCTCAAGCTCTGTCAGGTTGGATGAGGAGCGTTGCTGCACAGCTATTTTCAGGTCTCTGCAGAGATGTTTGATCGGGTTCAAGTTCCAGGCTCTGGCTGGGACATTCAGAGACTTGTCCCGAAGCCACTCCTGCGTTGTCTTGGATATGTGCCTAGGGTCGTTATCCTGTTGGAAGGTGAACCTTCGCCCCAGTCTGAGGTCCTGAACGCTCTGGAGCAGGTTTTCATCAAGGATCTCTGTACTTTGCTCCATTCATCTTTCCCTCGATCCTGACTAGTCTCCCAGTCCCTGCCACTGAAAAACATCCCCACAGCATGATGCTGCCACCACCATGCTTTACAGTAGGGATGGTGCCAGGTTTCCACCAGAAATTATGCTTGGCATTCAGACTAAAGAGTTAAATATTGGTTTCATCAGACCAGAGAATCTTGTTTCTCATAGTCGGAGTGGCTTCCGTCTGGCCACTCTACCATAAAGACCTGATTGGTGGAGTGCTACAGAGATGGTTGTCCTTCTGGAAGGTTCTTCCATCTCCACAGAGAAATTCTGGAGCTCTGTCAGATTGACCATCGAGTTCTTGGTCACCTCCCTGACCAAGGCCCTTCTCCGCTTTCTTCCATTTAAGAATGATGGAGGCCACTGTGTTCTTGGGGACCTTCAATGCTACAGAAATGTTTTGGTACCCTTCCCGACATCTGTGCTTCGACACAATCCTGTCTCAGAGCTCTACGGACAATTCCTTCGACCTCATGGCTTGGTTTTTGCTCTGACATGCACTGTCAACTGTGGGACCTTAAATAGACAGGTGTGTGCCTTTCCAAATCATGTCCAATCAATTGAATTTACCACAGGTGGACTCCAATCAAGTTGTAGAAACATCTCAATGATGATCAATGGAAACAGGAAGCACTGGAGTTCACTTTCGAGTCTCATAGCAAAGGGTCTGAATACTTATGTAAATAAGATTTTTTTTTTTAATTTTATACATTTGCAAACATTTCTAAAAACCTGTTTTCGCTTTGTTATTATGGGGTATTGTGTGTAGATTGATAACAAAAACAATTAAAATAATTTTAGAATAAGGCTGTAACGTAACAAAATGTTGAAAACGTCAAGAGGTATGAATACTTTTTGAATTCACTGTAGGTATAACCCGGAGAACTGGACATTCTCCCTCTGCTGTGTTCTGTTGCTCTCTATCCCCTCCCCCCTCTATCTATCTATCCCCTCCCTCCCTCTCTGTCCCCCCCCCCCTCCTCCTCCTCTTGGTCGGTCTATCTGTTGTTTGTAATCAGAGGTACTGAGCTGACTGAGGATCAGTGTGCTGATCTTTGTTTAAGGTTTCAGGGGCTGCCAGCCGTCAATCAGCAGCTCTGTGACGTCACCGTCTGGGGCTTTAGCTTAAATACCCTCACAGCAGTGCTGTTAGGACTGTAGCACTAGGCAGCATCCTAGTGGATTGGGACACCACTGACTGACTGACAGACAAATTGAAACCCAACCGGCAACGAAAATTACAATCTGTTTTTGTATTAGCATTGCGCAATGACTTTAAAAATCCCCATCCTAACATTTCCCTCTTACTTGGTGGTCGAAGGATGGCTTACATCAATTTAAATACATTATCCCGTTTAATTTAAACACACTATCCCGTTCAATGTAAACACATTATCCCGTTCAATGTAAATGCATTATCCCACTCAATTTAAACGCAGTATCCCACTCAATTTAAACACATTATCCTGTTTAATTTATATACATTATCCCGTTCAATGTAAATACATTATCCCGTTCAATGTAGATGCATTATCCCACTCAATTTAAACGCAGTATCCCATTTCATTTACATACATTATCCCATTTCAGTTAAATACATTATCCCATTCGATTTAAATACATTATCCCATTCGATTTAAATACATTATCCCATTCAATTGAAATACATTATCCCATTCGATTTAAAGACATTATCCCGTTTAATTTAAATACATTATCCCGTTTAATTTAAATACATTATCCCATTTGATTTAAATACATTATCCCATTTGATTTAAATACATTATCCCATTTGATTTAAATACATTATCCCGTTTAATTTAAATACATTATCCCATTTGATTTAAATACATTATCCCATTTGATTTAAATACATTATCCCATTTAATTTAAATACTTTATCCCATTTAATTTAAATACATTATCCCATTTGGTGAGAAAAGTGCAGACTGATAACTCCAGGTGTCTCAGATGGCACCCTATTC
Source organism: Salmo salar (assembly GCF_965601325.2). Classification (NCBI taxonomy): domain Eukaryota; kingdom Metazoa; phylum Chordata; class Actinopteri; order Salmoniformes; family Salmonidae; genus Salmo; species Salmo salar. The sequence goes on from NC_138305.1 coordinate 109,454,726, forward strand.
CCAATGGGCCTGTCTCACCTAATAATGTCCCCTGGACAAAAAGTGCCCCCCCCGCATCACAATGGGATTTGATGAACTATTAGCGTCCGTTGCTATACCAACGGTGAGACGACCTAACGATTAGAATTTTGGCGATCATTACAGCCTAAATGACGTTCTTTTCATCATCGCCAGTGTAAGAATACTTTGACGATAAATACACAAAAGAAGAGGACTAACGGTCAAGAGGGAATAAACAATCATTGAGTCAGAGACATGGGAAGAATTTGTCGAGGCATTGACCCTGAAACAGGATACTTGTTATTTGGCCATTGGCCCAATTTTATTGTAAAGGAATTCTAATTGGTCAACCACCGTCTAGGATTGGGTTATAAAACTACATCCTGTCTCTTAGTTCTGTGGAGAGAATCACTGAGGACAGGGGAGAATGAACATTATCTACCTCTCAGCATAATATCCCCGATTTGTCCTCTTTGAATAAACCTATTTTTCCACCCTATGATTTGCTTTGGGGTCTGTGTTATTGAAGAGTAACGTCAACTGCTAACACTATGCAAACGAGGCCCTTTTTGCGTGGCAATTTTCTCTGTTTTAAACAAGTTTATTTTAACTAATAAAATTTAAACATTTCTTCAAACTACTGTTAGGTACCTTGTTAACTTTACAACATCAAATCCATGTCTTAAAACATGACTACGTTTCAGAAATGGCAAAGAAAACAAATCATTTGCTTTGACACAATAGAATTGCAGTAGTCCTCTATTGTGATTCATTTTGTTCTCTCTCACATAGCTGATTAGTACACCTTTGTGGTTGAATATATATATATATATATATATATATATATATATATATATATATATATATATATATCTATTGTAGTTTCTAGGATACAACAATGAATAATGTGGAACAAAGAAATACAAATCAAAAGATCCCTTATAATTTACAATAATGAACACCTTGGGAATGAGCTGTGAAAACCAACCTGGCAATATTTAAGATTTTAATACATAAAACTTTGTTTTTGGTACAGTTGTGTCATTCATTCATTTATTTTTCACAGATTTTTTGTTGTTGTTGTTGTTGTTGTTGTTGTTGTACACTCACATGGCAATCATAGATTAAAATAGTGATTTCTGTTATGTGGCAGTCAGTCTCAGAAGTGGGACTTGAAGAGAGAGAATGCGAAAGTCCAGCCACTGCTACTCCCTTTGTTCTGTGTGTTTGCAGTGCGAGGTAGTTTTTAGTCAATCCGTATATCTCACATATTATGTGCCCAGTATGAAAGAGCAAAAAAAAAAATTCTTAGCAGATAATGACAACATGACAATATCAGTAGCTGTAGGTGGTTGGTAATGGGAGGACATCAGGTGGATCCATGTCTGGGTGTTGGGCAGAACCCCCATAGGTCCTGGAGAACAGGAGAGGAGTTAAAGGGAACAGGGTAGGAGACAGAGACGTAAAACAAGCAAAACACACAGGTAACACACTTTACTGTGAGAAAATTTGATGTATTAGTGCAGTGTTATAAAATGGGAGATATGTACTTTTCAACACTTTTGGAAGGTATAGCCTCACCTCAAGCTGGTCCCCCTCCAACTCAGAGCACAGAGAATCAGACTGATCTAAACTCACTGGCTCTGGTAGATGGGATACTTCCTGGGGGGCTCAGACAGTTGATGGTTCTAAAGTCATTTGAAGAAGTACATTTTTATAAGCTCAGCATAACTACCATTTCTTGCTTTTCTCAAAATGTCAACCAAAGCTTAACATACTTTGTCTCACGGGCTTCACCGTAGTGTAGGGTGTCAGTGCTTTCAGTGGTTGATTGTCCCAACTGGAGAAGATTGCTGTCTTCCACCGAGGTAACCCTTGGAAGACAAGGAGAAAAATATCAGTGTTAGGGGAAACTAAAACTAGCGTCAGGTTATTTTGTGTGCAAATACAAATAGTTATTATCTGAGATGTTTTTATATTCACTTTAACAGATGGTGACCTCAGCTAGGAGTGAAAGAGCAGCGAGGTTTCCCAGGTCTCGTCTTCCTTTAGTCATTCTTCCAAACCAAGTATTTCGCCCGGATGTCGTAACACTTAGTCCCCATTCTTGATTCTTCTCCGGTAGCTCTCTTTCCGTTTCTCTTGCGCTTTGTCCATCCATGTTCAGTCTCACCTTGATTGATAACAGGAATAAATGCAATTATAATTCATATTACAAATACATTTCTTACATATCTCTTGGAGGGCCAGAAAAATACATGAACATGTCCAACCAATATGGCCTTGTAGGTGGCCTCGCCAGGCTCATCCTTGATGTGCATCATACAAAAATAACATCTATTTTTGTTTCTGTTAGGTTCAAATTCTCAGAGTAAAAAAAAATAAAAAAATAAAAAAATAAAACTCTACGGACATTATGAATGATTAACCAATTTTATTCTTCCCAGAGGAAGCTGCATTCAGACAAAACATGTTTCCACCGCCACAAGTATATATACTCCAGTTTAACCACTTCTCCTTCTCTTCAATCCTTACATCTTATGGTTTGACGGAAAGACAAAGTAATAGGATAATAAAACAATCATTTCTCCCTTAAAAGGGGAGGGGGGGGGGAATCTGACCTGACCTCAACCCCCTCATTTGCCTAATCCACAGATGTCCATCCGCTTCCCCTATAACATTACCGTGACTTCCTCCGGTCCACCCAACACATTCCAAAGCCATCTGGCTCCTACAGATAACCGTTAACTTCTGATGTAAAAACCAGTCTCTATCACTCCTCCAATACTATACTGCTGAATATAACAATGTTCCAAGTTTAACCCAGAATCTAACAGTTCCAAGCACCCTTTTAAAAAATATATAAAAAAATGGGTTACAGAAGGGAATTTAGAGTTAAGCACATACTCTTCCTGTACTGACCTTAAATGGGTTTTGCCTCCATCCACTTGGTAAAGTGATCGGTCGCCGTCAGACACCAGCTGTTGCCGTTCTTGGATTTAGTGAATGAGGTCAACCCCTAACATTTAAAAAGTGTTAGAGAGAAGATTACTTTGTTACCCACATCTGTGGCATACAGTATGCAGATTTTCATATTTGTAAGGATACTGAAACACACACACACACATTCTAGAATATTTAACTCTGCTGTGGTCAAATACAGTAACCATTACAAAACAACTTGTCAGGGCAGAATTTGAATTGGGACACTTACCGATCATGTGTTATGGTGACAACTTGTTTGATACCATTCCATTTACTCCGTTCCAGACATTATTATGAGCCGTTCTCCACTGAACTACATGGATAGCTAGCAACATGTAGATGACCAACTAGCCAGATGGAAATTGGTTGTACATAGCTAAATCCGTCCAGTTATCTAATAGAAATGCTTAACGTTGCCCCTCTTGTCGAGATTAGTGGTGCCTTCATTGTACTTCGCCTGGTTGGAAGGTTAAAAGAAAATCTCTGAGGGACGCCATTGAAATGCAAGATACATACAAACAGAAAGCTACAATAACAGTTACACTAGCTAGCTAGCTAGCTAACGTTAGCTAAATAAAAATGTCTGGCAAGCTAGCTGGCTGTCTGGCTGGCTACTCTGGCTGGCTACTCTGGCTGGCTAGCTGACCAGACAGGCTGAGGTAAATAAGTACAGTAGCTAACAACATCAATCTATATACAGCCTACATTATTTCTTCCTATTTAACAAATGTTCTTATATAAAGACAAATATATGGTAATGTTAAAGAGTGTTCTCTTTCCAGTCTTTTTGGTCCTCTGAAGCAGCAGGTAGTCAGCTGGTTGTCATCCTCAAAAACACCGTCCTTGGAGAGCAATTCTGGAGGTTATAATTTTGCGCGGACTGAGCGAGCGCTTACGAGGTGAAATAGATCCAAGCAACCACAGCATAGCAACGGACGCTTCGGTTCATTACGATCAGAATTTTGCAAGTTCTAGCAACATCCCTAGCAACAGAAGCCAGAACTCATCGAATCCAATTGTGACACTTTTTGTCAGGGGGAAACTATTTGGCATGACAGGCCCTGGTCAAAGGTAGTGCACTATATAGAGAATAGGGTGCCATTTGGGACACTAGATGGAGAACAGGGTGCCATTTGGGACACTAGATGGAGAACAGGGTGCCATTTGGGACACGGTCATGAGAATACAACAACATGTAGGAGTGCATTACAAATTACACCTTATTCCGTAGGAGCCCTGGTCAAAACTAGTGCACTATATAGGATACCATTTTGGACACATCCATCATCTAATTCCAGATCAAATCTGTTATATATAGTCTAGATTGTTTTGTTTTTGTTCCAAACGCCAGGTGGTCAGTGGGTCAGACAGACAGGTGGTCAATGGGTCAGACAGACAGGTGGTCAATGGGTCAGACAGACAAGTGGACTATTGGACAGACATGACTGTATTTGGAGAAAAACAGACCATGCATGTTATCTGTTCTGGAATGGCTGTTAGCAGATAGACATGATGTTTCGCAGGCTAGAGGCTCAGACTGTGTGAGTGTGTTTATACAGGAGTTCATTCATTTGGCTCTGGAGACAGACAGCCTGGGAAGAGAGGGGGGGTATAGCAGAGCAGAGGTCAGTCAACACTGGTCAGGATAAACACACTACCCCCCCAACACACAGTCCTGGCCCCACCCCCCCCAACCACACAGCCCTGGCCCCACCCCCCCCAACCACACAGTCCTGGCCCCACCCCCACCACACCACACAGTCCTGGCCCCACCCCCCACCACACAGTCCTGGCCCCACCCCCCACCACACAGTCCTGGCCCCACCCCCCACCACACAGTCCTGGCCCCACCCCCCACCACACAGTCCTGGCCCCACCCCCCACCACCACACAGTCCTGGCCCCACCCCCACCACCACACAGTCCTGGCCCCACCCCCACCACCACACAGTCCTGGCCCCACCCCCACCACCACACAGTCCTGGCCCCACCTCCTGGCCCCACCCCCACCACCACACAGTCCTGGCCCCACCCCCACCACCACACAGTCCTGGCCCCACCCCCACCACCACACAGTCCTGGCCCCACCCCCAACCACACAGTCCTGGCCCCACCCCCAACCACACAGTCCTGGCCCCACCCCCAACCACACAGTCCTGGCCCCACCCCCAACCACACAGTCCTGGCCCCACCCCCAACCACACAGTCCTGGCCCCACCCCCACCACACAGTCCTGGCCCCACCCCCACCACACAGTCCTGGCCCCACCCCAACCACACAGTCCTGGCCCCACCCCCAACCACACAGTCCTGGCCCCACCCCCAACCACACAGTCCTGGCCCCACCCCCACCACACAGTCCTGGCCCCGCCCCCAACCACACAGTCCTGGCCCCGCCCCCAACCACACAGTCCTGGCCCCGCCCCCAACCACACAGTCCTGGCCCCGCCCCCACCACACAGTCCTGGCTGGTCATGCTACTTTTACAGTGTGACATCATCATCCCGTAGGGATTGGTTTGTTTCAGTTCCTCGTTATAAGCCTAGCTAAAACCATTTTCAGATGTGAAAGTTTCACAAGACAGATTAACAACCCCTTCCTCCGTCCCCCACAGAGTGATGATGTCATTCAGATTCCAGCGTAGGGCTTGTTCTCACAGAGCAGCCTCTGCTGTGGTCTGTGTGTGTGTGTGTGTTCATCTCTGTCTCACCTGTCTTCTATGAGCAACAACATATTTCATTTTACCAGGCAGGTCAATTAAGAACAAATGTGTTATTTACAAAAACGGCTTGCTATGGCTACTAGCCCTCTGGCTACCCTTGACGAGTGAACGTTAAGCTACTAGCATCGAGAGTCTCAATAAGCATTAAGCTACTAGCGTCGACAGTCTCAATAAGCATTAAGCTACTAGCGTCGACAGTCTCAATAAGCATTAAGCTACTAGCGTCGACAGTCTCAATAAGCATTAAGCTACTAGCGTCGACAGTCTCAATAAGCATTAAGCTACTAGCGTCGACAGTCTCAATAAGCATTAAGCTACTAGCGTCGACAGTCTCAATAAGCATTAAGCTACTAGCGTCGACAGTCTCAATAAGCATTAAGCTACTAGCGTCGCCAGTCTCAATAAGCATTAAGCTACTAGCGTCGCCAGTCTCAATAAGCATTAAGCTACTAGCGTCGCCAGTCTCAATAAGCATTAAGCTACTAGCGTCGCCAGTCTCAATAAGCATTAAGCTACTAGCGTCGCCAGTCTCAATAAGCATTAAGCTACTAGCGTCGCCAGTCTCAATAAGCATTAAGCTACTAGCGTCGCCAGTCTCAATAAGCATTAAGCTACTAGCGTCGCCAGTCTCAATAAGCATTAAGCTACTAGCGTCGCCAGTCTCAATAAGCATTAAGCTACTAGCGTCGCCAGTCTCAATAAGCGTTAAGCTACTAGCGTCGCCAGTCTCAATAAGCGTTAAGCTACTAGCGTCGCCAGTCTCAATAAGCATTAAGCTACTAGCGTCGCCAGTCTCAATAAGCATTAAGCTACTAGCGTCGCCAGTCTCAATAAGCATTAAGCTACTAGCGTCGCCAGTCTCAATAAGCATTAAGCTACTAGCGTCGCCAGTCTCAATAAGCGTTAAGCTACTAGCGTCGCCAGTCTCAATAAGCGTTAAGCTACTAGCGTCGCCAGTCTCAATAAGCATTAAGCTACTAGCGTCGCCAGTCTCAATAAGCATTAAGCTACTAGCGTCGCCAGTCTCAATAAGCATTAAGCTACTAGCGTCGCCAGTCTCAATAAGCATTAAGCTACTAGCGTCGCCAGTCTCAATAAGCATTAAGCTACTAGCGTCGCCAGTCTCAATAAGCATTAAGCTACTAGCGTCGCCAGTCTCAATAAGCATTAAGCTACTAGCGTCGCCAGTCTCAATAAGCATTAAGCTACTAGCGTCGCCAGTCTCAATAAGCATTAAGCTACTAGCGTCGCCAGTCTCAATAAGCATTAAGCTACTAGCGTCGCCAGTCTCAATAAGCATTAAGCTACTAGCGTCGCCAGTCTCAATAAGCATTAAGCTACTAGCGTCGCCAGTCTCAATAAGCATTAAGCTACTAGCGTCGCCAGTCTCAATAAGCATTAAGCTACTAGCGTCGCCAGTCTCAATAAGCATTAAGCTACTAGCGTCGCCAGTCTCAATAAGCATTAAGCTACTAGCGTCGCCAGTCTCAATAAGCATTAAGCTACTAGCGTCGCCAGTCTCAATAAACATGAAGCTACTAGCATCGACAGTCTCAATAAGCATTAAGCTACTAGCATCGACAGTCTCAATAAACATTAAGCTACTAGCATCGACAGTCTCAAACATGAAGCTACTAGCATCGACAGTCTCAATAAACATGAAGCTACTAGCATCGACAGTCTCAATAAGCGTTAAGCTACTAGCATCGACAGTCTCAATAAACATGAAGCTACTAGCATCGACAGTCTCAATAAACATGAAGCTACTAGCATCGACAGTCTCAATAAACATGAAGCTACTAGCATCGACAGTCTCAATAAGCATTAAGCTACTAGCATCGACAGTCTCAATAAACATTAAGCTACTAGCATCGACAGTCTCAATAAACATTAAGCTACTAGCATCGACAGTCTCAATAAGCATTAAGCTACTAGCATCGACAGTCTCAATAAACATGAAGCTACTAGCATCGACAGTCTCAATAAGCGTTAAGCTACTAGCATCGACAGTCTCAATAAGCATTAAGCTACTAGTATCGACAGTGTGTGACAAGCACAAAGGTAATGTATGGAACATGGTTCAGGCCAGAGTAACTTGCTGAATTGAATTAACCCCTAAAGCCTGCTGCGTTTGTTGTCGCTGTTCTAACGTAGTGAGATTGACATCATGTTGTGTGTGTGTGTGTGTGTGTGTGTGTGTGTGTGTGTGTTGACTCTATACATGCAGGTTAACAACCACACTGTGACCCAGTTGGTTGACTAACAACATACAGCAAAAACGTTAAATCGAGTTAGAAATGAACATTAAAAGAAAAATAAATAACTATTTTAGAAAGAAAAAAAAAGCACATAAAAAATCTTTGCAAGGTAAAGAAGAAAATAAAATGTCTGAACTTAAATCAGGAATATGATATTTTACTGAATGAAGAGAGCCAACAACTACAGGTTAAACTCACATAACGAATACTACTTAATGGAAACTAAACCTGGTAAACGTCTAACAGCCCTCACATAACGAATACTACTTAATGGAAACTAAACCTGGTAAACGTCTAACAGCCCTCACATAACGAATACTACTTAATGGAAACTAAACCTGGTAAACGTCTAACAGCCCTCACATAACGAATACTACTTAATGGAAACTAAACCTGGTAAACGTCTAACAGCCCTCACATAACGAATACTACTTAATGGAAACTAAACCTGGTAAACGTCTAACAGCCCTCACATAACGAATACTACTTAATGGAAACTAAACCTGGTAAACGTCTAACAGCCCTCACATAACAAATACACCTCAAACCAGTTATAATTTTAATACATAAACATACAAAACGCATTAGAAACAACCATGCGATTAATGACCATTTTAAAAATCTATGAAAATCTATACAAATTAGAATGACACAACAGTGTGAATGACCCTACAGCCTTCTTAGACTCCACTATCCTGAAGCAGTTATGAGCAGACGAAAAAAATGTTATATCACTAAAAACAGAGATCGCCCCAAAAATAAATATTAGACAGTTAAAACTTTCGCATGGTGAAAAGCACCAGGAATGGACGGCCTTCCCATAGAATTCTATTCAACATTCTGGGACAAAGTAACGCCCCTACTTACACAAATGACAACACAAGTCACTCAATTCAGTACTTCCTAGTTCCATGTATCAAACCATTATTTCAGTTATATTTAAAAAAATATATATATATTAAAAAAGAATAAATAAATTAAAATAGGGAAAATCTGGAGAGTCCTCTGCTGATTACAGACCCATAAGTTGAATCAATTGCAACAATAAAATAATAACAAAGCTCATAAGCAACAGAATGGAAAAAGTCCTTCAAGACTTGATACATATTAATCAAACATAGTTTATTAAAACTAAACACTTAGAAACAAATTCAAGAACATGTTTCAATTTAATATAATATGCTAAAAAAAAAAACAAGATCTAGATGTATCAACAATGACATCATTCTGACCGTCTTGAATGGTGTTTTCTATTAAACACTTAGAAAAGTTTTCCAAATGAGATAATAAATGCGCAATTCAAATATGATATAAAAATGTCCTAAAGCAGACAATATACACAAATAATACGTTATCTGATAAAATTGCTTTAGAAAGAGGCACAAGACAAAGATGTCCTCTTTCTACCTCCTGTTTGCACTGGCAATTTAACCGCTTGCAGAAAGAATTAGACAGGACCCACGTAGATGTAACAGGTACGCAATATAATATGCTTTTGATGTATTTTTGAACCATTTTCAATGTTTACTTGTCAACAAAATACATCAAAACACATATTATATTGCATACAATCTATCCTACCTAAAGGTGATGCAGTGAAACAAGTCACCTGACAAAACCCCTGCATGGAAAGTCTAAAGTTAGCACATTATAAAAGCCCCCACAAACTGTAGACTCCACCAAACATGTCCGCCTCAACCTCTAGATGAGTGTAGGAGTGGGCTGCCATAAACGCTGCGATGCTAGTCACACACTACAAGTAGTAACTTGTGCCTGTTTTTTGTGGCATAGACAGCCAGCATCCCAAACGGCACCCAGTTCCCTTCATAGTGCACTACTTTTAACCAGAGAGCCCTATGTCGAAGTAGTGCACTGTCTAGGGAATAGGGTGCCGTATGGGATGTAGTATAGACTATCCAAATACAGTAGCGCTGTGTGGAGGAAAAGTGCAGTTGAGTGACTGGTAACTTGTCCTGCTTGGGCAGATCCAGTACATGAGTAGTGTAAAACAGGGCCTGTCGTACCACGATCATCCATTGCTCTGTACACTAGCTACACACATAGGCTACAGTAGACGTCTGTGTGAGTGTGTGTGTATGAGAGTGTGTGGACAGAGGAAACTGCAGTTGGCTTGGTTGTTTATTTTGGGCAAGTAATTGACCAATAGTACACCTTTTGGTCAACGAAATGGAAATACAAGGAGCCTATAGTGTATTGCCCAATCACAGCAAGGCTTCTTTGAGTAGTGTTTTCACACTTGGTTCCTTTCAGAGAATGTTTGTGAACTCAGACCCCTCAAAGAAGGCCCCGAAGCGAACCAAACAGACCATCTCCAGAGGTTCCCTTTTTTAGGGCAATGTGAACATAAAGCTCCCCAGGTTCTCTTGTGAGTCCCGCACCATACACTAGACTACTGTTATAACCCCTCACACTAGACTACTGTTATAACCCCTCACGCTAGACTACTGTTATAACCCCTCACACTAGACTACTGTTATAACCCCTCACACTAGACTACTGTTATAACCCCTCACACTAGACTACAGTTATAACCCCTCACACTAGACTACTGTTATAACCCCTCACACTAGACTACTGTTATAACCCCTCACACTAGACTACTGTTATAACCCCTCACACTAGACTACTGTTATAACCCCTCACACTAGACTACTGTTATAACCCCTCACACTAGACTACTGTTATAACCCCTCACACTAGACTACTGTTATAACCCCTCACACTAGACTACTGACATAACCCCTCACACTAGACTACTGACATAACCCCTCACACTAGACTACTGACATAACCCCTCACACTAGACTACTGACATAACCCCTCACACTAGACTACTGTTATAACCCCTCACACTAGACTACTGTTATAACCCCTCACACTAGACTACTGTTATAACCCCTCACACTAGACTACTGACATAACCCCTCACACTAGACTACTGACATAACCCCTCACACTAGACTACTGACATAACCCCTCACACTAGACTACTGACATAACCCCTCACACTAGACTACTGACATAACCCCTCACACTAGACTACTGACATAACCCCTCACACTAGACTACTGACATAACCCCTCACACTAGACTACTGTTATAACCCCTCACACTAGACTACTGTTATAACCCCTCACACTAGACTACTGTTATAACCCCTCACACTAGACTACTGTTATAACACCATACACTACTGTTATAACCCCATACACTAGACTACTGTTATAACCCCTCACATTGGTGCCACAATAGAGAGAAGATGTGAAGAAAACGTGGTGTTTTTGGATATTGATTAGCGATTGTAAAGGATGCAGATAAATTCCAGCGTTGCGTCGTGCCTAAGAACAGCCCTTAGCTGTGGTCTATTGGCCATAAACCACATCCCCTCATGGCTTATTGCTTAATTAAAGGGGAAGTAGCCTATACTTGGTGTACACATCTCTATTACTGTGCAGTTATTATTCTGCTATTTATTCTGTTACCAATAATTTGTACACGTTAATAGTATCTTTTGTTTACAATAATTTTCTCATCTTTTAACTAATTGTAATCTATTAGCTTCCAAAAACTGTAAGTATATCTAGCTGTGTGATAACAACATTCTGATGGAATGGCTTGTCCCGCACATGGTAAAAACCCAGAATGCATTGAGTGAATGTTGGGAAAAGATCTTGGTTCCTTTCTACACATAGCAAAGTGAAATGCAAACAGGACTCGGACCACGAAATAGGTGAAGTGATCAGGCAAACAGAGTTGAGTCCTTATTCATGGGCAGTGTGAATACAAAGAGAACTGAGTTATTTGGTAGTTGAGTCCTTATTCATGGACAGTGTGAATAAAAGGGGACTGAGTTATTTGGTAGTTGAGTCCTTATTCATGGGCAGTGTGAATACAAAGAGAACTGAGTTATTTGGTAGTTGAGTCCTTATTCATGGGCAGTGTGAATACAAAGAGAACTGATTTATTTGGTAGTTGAGTCCTTATTCATGGGCAGTGTGAATACAAAGAGAACTGAGTTATTTGGTAGTTGAGTCCTTATTCATGGGCAGTGTGAATACAAAGAGAACTGATTTATTTGGTAGTTGAGTCCTTATTCATGGGCAGTGTGAATACAAAGAGAACTGAGTTATTTGGTAGTTGTTTTTTACCCTAGAGTTCACTTTAAGAAGAGGACTTGGAGAGAATGCCAGTGTGTAAAGCTCTCATCAAGGCAAAGGGTGGCTACATTGAAGAGTCGGTTCTTTTAAAGAGGACTACTCAGTGCCTTCAAAAAGTATTCAGATCCCTTGACTTGTTCCACATTTTGTTACGTTACAGCCTTATTCTAAAATGGATTAAATAAAAAATTATTTGGAAAGGCACACACCTGTCTATATAAGGTCCCACAGTTGACAGTGCATGTCAGAGCAAAAACCAAGACATGAGGTTGAAGGAATTGTCCGTAGAGCACCGAGACAGGATTGTGTCGAGGCACAGATTTTGGGAAGGGCACCAAAACATTTCTCCAGCATTGAAGGTCCCCAAGAACACAGTGGCCGCCATCATTCTTAAATGGAAGAAGTTTGGAACCTACCAAGACTCTTCCTAGAGCTGGCCACCCGGCCAAACTGAGCAATCGAGGGAGAAGGGCCTTGGTCAGGGAGGTGACCAACAACCCGATGGTCACTCTGACAGAGCTCCAGAGTTCCTCTGTGGAGATGGGAGAACCTTCCAGAAGGACACCCATCTCTGCAGCACTCCACCAATCAGGCCTTTATGGTAGAGTGGCCAGATGGAAGCCACTCCTCAGTAAAAGGCAAATGACAGTCCCGCTTGGAGTTTGCCAAAAGGCACCTAAAGGACTCTCAGACCATGAGAAACAAGATTCTCTGGTCTGATGAAACCAAGATTTAACTCTTTGGCCTGAATTCCAAGCGTCATGTCTGGAGGAAACATGGCACCATCCCTATGGTGAAGCACGGTGGTGGCAGCATCATGCTGTGTGGATGCTTTTCAGTGACAGGGACTGGGAGACTAGTCAGGATCAAAGCAAAGATAAACAGAGCAAAGTACAGAGATCCTTGATGAAAACCTGCTCCAGAGCGCTCAGGACCTCAGACTGGGTCGAAGGTTCACCTCCCAACAGGACAACGACGACCCTAAGCACACAGCCAAGACATCGCAGGAGTAGCTTTGGGACAAGTCTCTGAATGTCCTCGAGTGGTCCAGCCAGAGCCCAGACTTGAACCCGATCGAACATATCTAGAGAGACCTGAAAATAGCTGTGCAGCGACGCTCCCCATCCAACCTGACAGAGCTTGAGAGGATCGGCAGAGAATAATGAGAGAAACTTCCCAAATAAAGGTGTGCCAAGCTTGTAGCGTCATACCCAAGAAGACTCAAGGCTGTAATCGCTGACAAAGGTGCTTCAACAAAGTACTGAGTAAAAGGCCTGAATACTTATGTAAATGTGATCAGTTTATATATATATATATATATATATATATATATATATATATATATATATATATATTTTTCTAAAAACCAGTTTTTGTTTTGTCATTATAGGTTATTGTGTGTAGATTTATGAGGGGGAAAAAACGATTTAATCAATTTTAGAGTAAGGCTGTAAAGTAACACAATGTGGGAAAAGTCAAGGGGAGGGAAAACTAAATGACCTGGTTCATATAATAGCAAAGTATTACAGCAAGTCGGGATGTAACCAGTTGATGTCTGTGTGTGAAACGACACATTCAGTCTAATTTAATTTAGTAAAATGGCCTGTCTAACTAGCTGCTTGTTACATTAATAAAAGTAGCCAGTCGAGAGAATATACAATGTAACCAACTGATGTTTGTTGTGTGGTTAAAAGTAAAAGATTGTATCAACGATACAACGTATAAAAGACTCACACACGTGGATACGGTTGAAATGACACGCCGTGGGAAACAACAGACAGGAAGGACTTTGAGTGAGTGAGGTTACAAACGATCCTAGACACACAGCACTAAAAACCTGTGCTTCCAGGACACGAGTTACAAAGGTACTAAACTCACCTCCGTCCCGATTCCGAAGTCACCGAATTACAACTCTGGACCGACAGTAATGTGGAGGACTTCCGCCGTCCGAGGGGAGTAGGAAGGAGACCCGAGGGAGACAGGAGGTTTCCCTGCGAGGAAAACGATCCTCCTCGCCTCTCCAGAAATACCTCCGTTGTCCCATCATTGAACGAGTCCGAAGGCAGAACGAGGATAGGCGGGACGGTGATAACTCCAAGTCCCGGAACAGCGCTAACGGTACCGACGGCACCGCAGCTCACAGACGTCGGTAGGTTAGTGAAGGTCCCATAGCTAGACACAGTTAACGTCCCGACCACTGTCGAACCGATATCATCCCCTAACAACTCGCTGTCTCGGTTTCCATGGTATGTCTGTTGTACTGGTCGTCCATCTAGTGAAATGTTACTAAGGAAAAACAGAGCCGCTTGTCTCCGCCGCGTATCTCTACTTTTCCTCCGGTGTTGTTTCTGCGGTTTGGTGGTGGTGTTAACGGTAGTGTTGTTAACGGTAGAGCAGGCGGTAGCCGCCATTCTCCAGTGAGGAAGTGTCTCTGTCAAGACGTTCCACCCCGCGCAACAGGACCTGTTCACGCCCCTGTGCTTTCTATTGGCCGAGAGGGAATCATAGAAATAACGTTAAACTAGAGGGAATCATAGAAATAACGTTAAACTAGAGGGACTCATAGAAATAACATTAAAACAGAGGGACTCATAGAAATAACATTAAAACAGATGGACTCATAGAAATAACATTAAAACAGAGGGACTCATAGAAATAACATTAAAACAGAGGGACTCATAGAAATAACATTAAAACAGAGGGACTCATAGAAATAACATTAAAACAGAGGGACTCATAGAAATAACATTAAAACAGATGGACTCATAGAAATAACATTAAAACAGAGGGACTCATAGAAATAACATTAAAACAGATGGACTCATAGAAATAACATTAAAACAGAGGGACTCATAGAAATAACATTAAAACAGAGGGACTCATAGAAATAACATTAAAACAGATGGACTCATAGAAATAACATTAAAACAGAGGGACTCATAGAAATAACATTAAAACAGAGGGACTCATAGAAATAACATTAAAACAGATGGACTCATAGAAATAACATTAAAACAGAGGGACTCATAGAAATAACATTAAACTAGAGGGACTCATAGAAATAACATTAAAACAGATGGACTTATAGAAATAACATTAAAACAGATGGACTCATTGAAATAACATTAAAACAGATGGACTCATAGAAATAACATTAAAACAGATGGACTCATAGAAATAACATTAAAACAGATGGACTCATAGAAATAACATTAAAACAGAGGGACTCATAGAAATAACATTAAAACAGAGGGACTCATAGAAATAACATTAAAACAGATGGACTCATTGAAATAACATTAAAACAGAGGGACTCATAGAAATAACATTAAAACAGATGGACTCATAGAAATAACATTAAAACAGATGGACTCATAGAAATAACATTAAAACAGATGGACTCATAGAAATAACATTAAAACAGAGGGACTCATAGAAATAACATTAAAACAGAGGGACTCATAGAAATAACATTAAAACAGAGGGACTCATAGAAATAACATTAAAACAGATGGACTCATAGAAATAACATTAAAACAGAGGGACTCATAGAAATAACATTAAAACAGAGGGACTCATAGAAATAACATTAAAACAGATGGACTCATAGAAATAACATTAAAACAGATGGACTCATAGAAATAACATTAAAACAGAGGGACTCATAGAAATAACATTAAAACAGATGGACTCATAGAAATAACATTAAAACAGATGGACTCATAGAAATAACATTAAAACAGATGGACTCATAGAAATAACATTAAAACAGATGGACTCATAGAAATAACATTAAAACAGATGGACTCATAGAAATAACATTAAAACAGAGGGACTCATAGAAATAACATTAAAACAGAGGGACTCATAGAAATAACATTAAACTAGAGGGACTCATAGAAATAACATTAAAACAGATGGACTTATAGAAATAACATTAAAACAGATGGACTCATTGAAATAACATTAAAACAGATGGACTCATAGAAATAACATTAAAACAGATGGACTCATAGAAATAACATTAAAACAGATGGACTCATTGAAATAACATTAAAACAGAGGGACTCATAGAAATAACATTAAAACAGAGGGACTCATAGAAATAACATTAAAACAGAGGGACTCATAGAAATAACATTAAAACAGATGGACTCATTGAAATAACATTAAAACAGAGGGACTCATAGAAATAACATTAAAACAGATGGACTCATAGAAATAACATTAAAACAGATGGACTCATAGAAATAACATTAAAACAGATGGACTCATAGAAATAACATTAAAACAGAGGGACTCATTGAAATAACATTAAAACAGAGGGACTCATAGAAATAACATTAAAACAGAGGGACTCATAGAAATAACATTAAAACAGAGGGACTCATAGAAATAACATTAAAACAGATGGACTCATAGAAATAACATTAAAACAGATGGACTCATAGAAATAACATTAAAACAGATGGACTCATAGAAATAACATTAAAACAGAGGGACTCATTGAAATAACATTAAAACAGAGGGACTCATAGAAATAACATTAAAACAGAGGGACTCATAGAAATAACATTAAAACAGAGGGACTCATAGAAATAACATTAAAACAGAGGGACTCATAGAAATAACATTAAAACAGATGGACTCATAGAAATAACATTAAAACAGAGGGACTCATAGAAATAACATTAAAACAGAGGGACTCATAGAAATAACATTAAAACAGATGGACTCATAGAAATAACATTAAAACAGATGGACTCATAGAAATAACATTAAAACAGAGGGACTCATAGAAATAACATTAAAACAGATGGACTCATAGAAATAACATTAAAACAGATGGACTCATAGAAATAACATTAAAACAGATGGACTCATAGAAATAACATTAAAACAGATGGACTCATAGAAATAACATTAAAACAGATGGACTCATAGAAATAACATTAAAACAGAGGGACTCATAGAAATAACATTAAAACAGAGGGACTCATAGAAATAACATTAAAACAGATGGACTCATAGAAATAACATTAAAACAGATGGACTCATAGAAATAACATTAAAACAGAGGGACTCATAGAAATAACATTAAAACAGATGGACTCATAGAAATAACATTAAAACAGAGGGACTCATTGAAATAACATTAAAACAGAGGGACTCATAGAAATAACATTAAAACAGATGGACTCATAGAAATAACATTAAAACAGAGGGACTCATAGAAATAACATTAAAACAGAGGGACTCATAGAAATAACATTAAAACAGAGGGACTCATAGAAATAACATTAAAACAGATGGACTCATAGAAATAACATTAAAACAGAGGGACTCATAGAAATAACATTAAAACAGATGGACTCATAGAAATAACATTAAAACAGAGGGACTCATAGAAATAACATTAAAACAGATGGACTCATAGAAATAACATTAAAACAGAGGGACTCATAGAAATAACATTAAAACAGAGGGACTCATAGAAATAACATTAAAACAGATGGACTCATAGAAATAACATTAAAACAGAGGGACTCATAGAAATAACATTAAAACAGATGGACTCATAGAAATAACATTAAAACAGATGGACTCATAGAAATAACATTAAAACAGATGGACTCATAGAAATAACATTAAAACAGATGGACTCATAGAAATAACATTAAAACAGATGGACTCATAGAAATAACATTAAAACAGAGGGACTCATAGAAATAACATTAAAACAGATGGACTCATAGAAATAACATTAAAACAGAGGGACTCATAGAAATAACATTAAAACAGATGGACTCATAGAAATAACATTAAAACAGAGGGACTCATAGAAATAACATTAAAACAGATGGACTCATAGAAATAACATTAAAACAGAGGGACTCATAGAAATAACATTAAAACAGAGGGACTCATAGAAATAACATTAAAACAGAGGGACCGTGGAGAAAGCTGAGGTCAGGCTCGATTTTTTTTTTTGGTGAAAGGTTTTTAAAAAATATATATAAAAAAAAATCCTGAACACCCTAAGTCAAAACATTCTAACAATTTGAGAAAAGATCAATTTACAAGACTTCAGATGGACAGGAATAATGACCTTCAGCTTAGTAGCCTATTATGCTACTACAGTACATTTCACAATACAACCTCTTTTATCAATAACTCTATAATAATATCGTGTGTTATTAACAATAAGGACACATCTATTTTTTGTTCGATTACAATTTTCAGGTTAGCAAAGACCGTTGAGACATCTATGACAGAATATTAGGCTACATTAGTAGATGAGGTATAATGATGACCAGTGAATAAATAATCCTCAAAATCCCCTGCTGATGATTTTCTGCAATGATACTTTGTCCTCTGACACACACACACACACACACACACACACACACACACACACACACACACACACACACACACAGACACACAGACACACACACACACGTCTGTTTTACTATCCTTGTGGGGACCAAACAATTGATTCCCATTCAAAATCATATTTTCCCTAACCTAACCCAAACCTTAACCTAACCTAATCCCTAAAATAGCAATTTTTTTCTTGTGGGGACCGGCGAAATGTCCCCATTTTTGTTTTACTATCCTTGTGAGGACTTCTGGTACCCACAAGGATAGTAAAACCAAACACAAACACTAAAAGTAGTGCACTACAAAGGACTGTTGTCTCTCTGAATATCACTGTCCTCCCCCTGCTGTCTCTCTCTGTTGCATCCCCCTGTCTCTGTCACTGATCCTCTCTCTCTCTCTCTCTCTCTCTCTCCCCCCCCCCCCCCCCCCAAAGGCCAGTCAAGGGGACACAGAAAAACCGAGCGTCTACATTCTCTATGATCTGACTCATAGCTAAAAGAGAGAGGGACAAAGGAATATTTACCGCTCATTTGGTGACTCACTACATCCTCACTGATAGTTAAACTACTGATATGGAAAGGAAAAAGATGACCACTCAGCCTCGTATGACTCAGGTGCCACCTACTGCCGTTGTGCCCTTGCACAAGGCATTTAATCCCCAAACTGCTCCAGGGGCGCTTGCGCTGTGGTTGACCTTGTGTCTGACCCTTCATTTCCTCAGTGAAAACAATGTACTGAGCAAATGTCAAATTGTCTTTTTACCAAATTACCTTAACAACAGACCACGTATTCACCTTGTATACACTAGACAAACAAGCCAAAACAAAAACAAAGGCAAAGTCTTCTCATGCTTTGTTGATTTCAAAAGAGCTTTCTACTCAATTTGGCATGAGAGTCTGCTATACAAATTGATGGAAATTGGTGTTGGGGGAGAAACATACGACATTATAAAATCCATGTAAACAAACAACAAGTGTGCGGGTAAAATTGGCAAAAAACACACACATTTCTTTCCACAAGGCCGTGGGGTGAGACAGGGATGCAGCTTAAGCCCCACCCTCTTCAACATGTCTATCAACGAATTGGTGAGGGCACTAGAACAGTCTGTAGCACCCGGCCTCACCCTGCTAGAATATGAAGTCAAATGTCTACTGTTTGCTGATGATCTGGTGCTTCAGTCCCCAACCAAGGAGGTCCTACAGCAGCACCTAGATCTTCTGCACAGATTCTGTCAGACCTGGACCCTGACAGTAAATCTCAGTAAGACCAAAATAATGGTGTTCCAAAAAGGTCCAGTTGCCAGGACCACAAATACAAATTCCATCTAGACACCATTGCCCTAGAACACACAAAAAACGATACATACCTCAGCCTAAACATCAGTGCCACAGGTAACTTCCACAAAGCTGTGAACGATCTGAGAGACAAGGCAAGAAGGGTCTTCTATGCCATCAAAAGGAACATAAAATTTGACATACCAATTAGGATCTGGATAAAAATACTTGTATCAGTCATAGAACACATTGCCCTTTATGGTTGTGAGGTCTGGGGTCCGCTCACCAACCAAGAATTCACAAAATGGGACTAACACCAAATTGAGACTCTGCATACAGAATTCTGCAAAAATATTCCCTGTATACAACATAAAGCACCAAATAATGGATGCAGAGCAGAATTAGGCCGATACCCGCTAATTATCAAAATCCAGAAAAGTGACGTTACATTCTACAACCACCTAAAAGGAAGCGATTCCCAAACCTTCCATAACAAAGCCATCACCTACAGAGAGATTAACCTGAAGAAGAGTCCCCTAAGCAAGCTGGTCCTGGGGCTCTGTTCACAAACACAAACAGACCCCACAGAGCCCCAGGACACTAACACAGTTAGACCGCACATTGGACAGAATTTATTTTTTAAAAAACAGAGCAAACTAGAATGCTATTTGGCCCTAAACAGAGAGTACACAGTGGCAAAATACCTGACCACTGTGACTGACCTAAACTTAAGGAAAGCTTTGACTATGTACAGACTCAGTGAGCATAGCCTTGCTATTGAGAAAGACAGACCTGGCTCTCAAGAGAAGACAGGCTATGTGCACAATGCCCACAAAATGAGGTGGAAACTGAGCTGCACTTCCTAACCTCCTGCCAAATGTTTGAAAATATTAGAGACACACATTTCCCTCAGATTACACAGAACAACAAAGAATTCGAAGACAAACTCAACCTTAATACAAACCTTAACACTAACCCTTAACACTAACCCTTAACACTAACCTAACCTTAACACTAACCCTAACCTTAACACTAACCCTTAACACTAACCCTTAACACTAACCTTAACTCTAACACTAACCCTGACCTTAACACTAACCCTTAACACTAACTCTAATCTTAACACTAACCTTATCACTAACCCTTAACACTAACCCTTAACACTAACCCTGACCTTAACACTAACCCTTAACACTAACCCTTAACACTAACCCTGACCTTAACACTAACCCTTAACACTAACCTTAACACTAACCCTTACACTAACCCTGACCTTAACACTAACCCTTAACACTAACTCTAATCTTAACACTAACCTTAACACTAACCCTTAACACTAACCTTAACCCTAACACTAACCCTTAACACTAACCCTTATCACTAACCCTTAACACTAACCCTTAACACTAACCCTAACCTTAACCTTAACACTAACCCTTAACACTAACCCTTAACACTAACCTTAGCACTAACCTTATCACTAACCCTTAACACTAACCTTATCACTAACCCTTAACACTAACCCTTAACACTAACCCTGACCTTAACACTAACCCTTAACACTAACCCTTAACACTAACCCTTAACCCTAACCTTAACACTAACCCTTAACACTAACCCTTAACACTAACCCTTAACACTAACCCTTAACACTAACCCTTAACACTAACCCTAACACTAACCCTTAACCCTAACCCTTAACACTAACCCTTAACACTAACACTAACCCTTAACACTAACCCTTAACACTAACCCTTAACACTAACCTTAACTCTAACACTAACCCTGACCTTAACACTAACCCTTAACACTAACTCTAATCTTAACACTAACCTTATCACTAACCCTTAACACTAACCCTTAACACTAACCCTGACCTTAACACTAACCCTTAACACAAACCCTTAACACTAACCCTGACCTTAACACTAACCCTTAACACTAACCTTAACACTAACCCTTACACTAACCCTGACCTTAACACTAACCCTTAACACTAACTCTAATCTTAACACTAACACTTAACACTAACCCTTAACACTAACCTTAACCCTAACACTAACCCTTAACACTAACCCTTATCACTAACCCTTAACACTAACCCTTAACACTAACCCTAACCTTAACCTTAACACTAACCCTTAACACTAACCCTTAACACTAACCTTAGCACTAACCTTATCACTAACCCTTAACACTAACCTTATCACTAACCCTTAACACTAACCCTTAACACTAACCCTGACCTTAACACTAACCCTTAACACTAACCCTTAACACTAACCCTTAACCCTAACCTTAACACTAACCCTTAACACTAACCCTTAACACTAACCCTTAACACTAACCCTTAACACTAACCCTTAACACTAACCCTAGCACTAACCTTATCACTAACCCTTAACACTAACCTTATCACTAACCCTTAACACTAACCCTTAACACTAACCCTGACCTTAACACTAACCCTTAACACTAACCCTTAACACTAACCCTTAACCCTAACCTTAACACTAACCCTTAACACTAACCCTTAACACTAACCCTTAACACTAACCCTTAACACTAACCCTTAACCCTAACCTTAACACTAACCCTTAACCCTAACCCTTAACACTAACCCTTAACACTAACACTAACCCTTAACACTAACACTAACCCTTAACACTAACCCTTAACACTAACCCTTAACACTAACCATATTCTTACATCCTCTCCTCTCCTTTCTCCTCCTCTCCTTTCTCCTCCTCTCATCTCCTCTCCTCTCCTCTCCTCTCCTCTCCTCTCCTCTCCTCTCCTCTCCTCTCCTCTCCTCTCCTCTCCTCTCCTCTCCTCTCCCTCACTACAGAAAATAATCCTCATTCTCCATGTTTCCATGACACCCCCGTATTCATGTTGGTACCCTAGGGCCTCGATGTCATGTGTGATGTCACTGATCCTCCGGTTGAAGTCCTGCGACCCAGTGGAACAGTTAGAATGTCTATAGAGGAACAGACAGTTAGAATGTCTATAGAGGAATAGACAGTGGAACAGTTAGAATGTCTATAGAGGAACAGACAGTTAGAATGTCTATAGAGGAATAGACAGTTAGAATGTCTATAGAGGAACAGACAGTTAGAATGTCTATAGAGGAACAGACAGTTAGAATGTCTATAGAGGAACAGTCAGTTAGAATGTCTATAGAGGAACAGACAGTTAGAATGTCTATAGAGGAATAGACAGTGGAACAGTTAGAATGTCTATAGAGGAACAGACAGTGGAACAGTTAGAATGTCTATACAGGAACAGACAGTGGAACAGTTAGAATGTCTATAGAGGAATAGACAGTTAGAATGTCTATAGAGGAACAGACAGTTAGAATGTCTATAGAGGAATAGACAGTGGAACAGTTACAATGTCTATAGAGGAACAGACAGTGGAACAGTTAGAATGTCTATAGAGGAACAGACAGTTAGAATGTCTATAGAGGAACAGACAGTTAGAATGTCTATAGAGGAACAGACAGTTAGAATGTCTATAGAGGAATAGACAGTGGAACAGTTAGAATGTCTATAGAGGAACAGACAGTTAGAATGTCTATAGAGGAATAGACAGTGGAACAGTTAGAATGTCTATAGAGGAATAGACAGTGGAACAGTTAGAATGTCTATAGAGGAACAGACAGTGGAACAGTTAGAATGTCAATAGAGGAATAGACAGTGGAACAGTTAGAATGTCTATAGAGGAATAGACAGTGGAACAGTTAGAATGTCTATAGAGGAACAGACAGTTAGAATGTCTATAGAGGAATAGACAGTGGAACAGTTAGAATGTCTATAGAGGAATAGACAGTGGAACAGTTAGAATGTCTATAGAGGAACAGACAGTGGAACAGTTAGAATGTCTATAGAGGAATAGACAGTGGAACAGTTAGAATGTCTATAGAGGAACAGACAGTGGAACAGTTAGAATGTCTATAGAGGAACAGACAGTTAGAATGTCTATAGAGGAACAGACAGTTAGAATGTCTATACAGGAACAGACAGTGGAACAGTTAGAATGTCTATAGAGGAACAGACAGTTAGAATGTCTATAGAGGAATAGACAGTGGAACAGTTAGAATGTGTATAGAGGAACAGACAGTTGGAATGTCTATAGAGGAACAGACAGTGGAACAGTTAGAATGTCTATAGAGCAACAGACAGTGGAACAGTTAGAATGTCTATAGAGGAATAGACAGTTAGAATGTCTATAGAGGAATAGACAGTTAGAATGTCTATAGAGGAACAGACAGTTAGAATGTCTATAGAGGAACAGACAGTGGAACAGTTAGAATGTCTATAGAGGAACAGACAGTGGAACAGTTAGAATGTATATAGAGGAATAGACAGTGGAACAGTTAGAATGTCTATAGAGGAACAGACAGTGGAACAGTTAGAATGTCAATAGAGGAATAGACAGTGGAACAGTTAGAATGTCTATAGAGGAACAGACAGTTAGAATGTCAATAGAGGAATAGACAGTGGAACAGTTAGAATGTCTATAGAGGAACAGACAGTGGAACAGTTAGAATGTCTATAGAGGAACAGACAGTTAGAATGTCAATAGAGGAATAGACAGTGGAACAGTTAGAATGTCTATAGAGGAACAGACAGTTAGAATGTCAATAGAGGAATAGACAGTGGAACAGTTAGAATGTCTATAGAGGAACAGACAGTGGAACAGTTAGAATGTCTATAGAGGAATAGACAGTGGAACAGTTAGAATGTCTATAGAGGAATAGACAGTGGAACAGTTAGAATGTCTATAGAGGAATAGACAGTGGAACAGTTAGAATGTCTATAGAGGAACAGACAGTTAGAATGTCTATAGAGGAACAGACAGTTAGAATGTCTATAGAGGAACAGACAGTTAGAATGTCTATAGAGGAACAGACAGTTAGAATGTCTATAGAGGAACAGACAGTTAGAATGTCTATAGAGGAACAGACAGTGGAACAGTTAGAATGTCTATAGAGGAACAGACAGTGGAACAGTTAGAATGTCTATAGAGGAACAGACAGTGGAACAGTTAGAATGTCTATAGAGGAATAGACAGTGGAACAGTTAGAATGTCTATAGAGGAACAGACAGTTAGAATGTCTATAGAGGAATAGACAGTGGAACAGTTAGAATGTCTATAGAGGAATAGACAGTGGAACAGTTAGAATGTCTATAGAGGAACAGACAGTGGAACAGTTAGAATGTCAATAGAGGAATAGACAGTGGAACAGTTAGAATGTCTATAGAGGAATAGACAGTGGAACAGTTAGAATGTCTATAGAGGAACAGACAGTTAGAATGTCTATAGAGGAATAGACAGTGGAACAGTTAGAATGTCTATAGAGGAATAGACAGTGGAACAGTTAGAATGTCTATAGAGGAACAGACAGTGGAACAGTTAGAATGTCTATAGAGGAATAGACAGTGGAACAGTTAGAATGTCTATAGAGGAACAGACAGTGGAACAGTTAGAATGTCTATAGAGGAACAGACAGTTAGAATGTCTATAGAGGAACAGACAGTTAGAATGTCTATACAGGAACAGACAGTGGAACAGTTAGAATGTCTATAGAGGAACAGACAGTTAGAATGTCTATAGAGGAATAGACAGTGGAACAGTTAGAATGTGTATAGAGGAACAGACAGTTGGAATGTCTATAGAGGAACAGACAGTGGAACAGTTAGAATGTCTATAGAGCAACAGACAGTGGAACAGTTAGAATGTCTATAGAGGAATAGACAGTTAGAATGTCTATAGAGGAATAGACAGTTAGAATGTCTATAGAGGAACAGACAGTTAGAATGTCTATAGAGGAACAGACAGTGGAACAGTTAGAATGTCTATAGAGGAACAGACAGTGGAACAGTTAGAATGTATATAGAGGAATAGACAGTGGAACAGTTAGAATGTCTATAGAGGAACAGACAGTGGAACAGTTAGAATGTCAATAGAGGAATAGACAGTGGAACAGTTAGAATGTCTATAGAGGAACAGACAGTGGAACAGTTAGAATGTCAATAGAGGAATAGACAGTGGAACAGTTAGAATGTCTATAGAGGAACAGACAGTGGAACAGTTAGAATGTCTATAGAGGAATAGACAGTGGAACAGTTAGAATGTCTATAGAGGAATAGACAGTGGAACAGTTAGAATGTCTATAGAGGAATAGACAGTGGAACAGTTAGAATGTCTATAGAGGAATAGACAGTGGAACAGTTAGAATGTCTATAGAGGAATAGACAGTGGAACAGTTAGAATGTCTATAGAGGAATATACAGTGGAACAGTTAGAATGTCTATAGAGGAACAGACAGTGGAACAGTTAGAATGTCTATAGAGGAATAGACAGTGGAACAGTTAGAATGTCTATAGAGGAACAGACAGTGGAACAGTTAGAATGTCTATAGAGGAATAGACAGTGGAACAGTTAGAATGTCTATAGAGGAACAGACAGTGGAACAGTTAGAATGTCTATAGAGGAATAGACAGTTAGAATGTCTATAGAGGAATAGACAGTGGAACAGTTAGAATGTCTATAGAGGAACAGACAGTTAGAATGTCTATAGAGGAACAGACAGTGGAACAGTTAGAATGTCTATAGAGCAACAGACAGTTAGAATATCTATAGAGGAACAGACAGTGGAACAGTTAGAATGTCTATAGAGGAATAGGCAGTGGAACAGTTAGAATGTCTATAGAGGAATAGACAGTTAGAATGTCTATAGAGGAATAGACAGTGGAACAGTTAGAATGTCTATAGAGGAACAGACAGTTAGAATATCTATAGAGGAACAGACAGTGGAACAGTTAGAATGTCTATAGAGGAACAGACAGTTAGAATGTCTATAGAGGAACAGACAGTTAGAATGTCTATAGAGGAATAGACAGTGGAACAGTTAGAATGTCTATAGAGGAATAGACAGTGGAACAGTTAGAATGTCTATAGAGGAATAGACAGTGGAACAGTTAGAATGTCTATAGAGGAATAGACAGTGGAACAGTTAGAATGTCTATAGAGGAATAGACAGTGGAACAGTTAGAATGTCTATAGAGGAACAGACAGTGGAACAGTTAGAATGTCTATAGAGGAATAGACAGTGGAACAGTTAGAATGTCTATAGAGGAACAGACAGTGGAACAGTTAGAATGTCTATAGAGGAATAGACAGTTAGAATGTCTATAGAGGAATAGACAGTGGAACAGTTAGAATGTCTATAGAGGAACAGACAGTTAGAATGTCTATAGAGGAATAGCCAGTGGAACAGTTAGAATGTCTATAGAGGAACAGACAGTGGAACAGTTAGAATGTCTATAGAGGAATAGACAGTGGAACAGTTAGAATGTCTATAGAGGAATAGACAGTGGAACAGTTAGAATGTCTATAGAGGAACAGACAGTGGAACAGTTAGAATGTCTATAGAGGAATAGACAGTTAGAATGTCTATAGAGGAATAGACAGTGGAACAGTTAGGATGTCTATAGAGGAACAGACAGTTAGAATGTCTATAGAGGAACAGACAGTGGAACAGTTAGAATGTCTATAGAGGAACAGACAGTGGAACAGTTAGAATGTCTATAGAGGAACAGACAGTTAGAATGTCTATAGAGGAATAGACAGTGGAACAGTTAGAATGTCTATAGAGGAACAGACAGTTAGAATGTCTATAGAGCAACAGACAGTGGAACAGTTAGAATGTCTATAGAGGAACAGACAGTTAGAATGTCTATAGAGGAATAGACAGTGGAACAGTTAGAATGTCTATAGAGGAACAGACAGTGGAGCAGTTAGAATGTCTATAGAGGAACAGACAGTTAGAATGTCTATAGAGGAATAGACAGTGGAACAGTTAGAATGTCTATAGAGGAATAGACAGTGGAACAGTTAGAATGTCTATAGAGGAATAGACAGTGGAACAGTTAGAATGTCTATAGAGGAATAGACAGTTAGAATGTCTATAGAGGAATATACAGTGGAACAGTTAGAATGCCTTTAGAGGAATATACAGTGGAATAGTTAGAATGTCTATAGAGGAATAGACAGTGGAACAGTTAGAATGTCTATAGAGGAATAGACAGTGGAACAGTTAGAATGTCTATAGAGGAACAGACAGTGGAACAGTTAGAATGTCTATAGAGGAATAGACAGTGGAACAGTTAGAATGTCTATAGAGGAACAGACAGTGGAACAGTTAGAATGTCTATAGAGGAATAGACAGTGGAACAGTTAGAATGTCTATGGAGGAACAGACAGTGGAACAGTTAGAATGTCTATAGAGGAACAGACAGTGGAACAGTTAGAATGTCTATAGAGGAATAGACAGTGGAACAGTTAAAATGTCTATAGAGGAATAGACAGTTAGAATGTCTATAGAGGAATAGACAGTGGAACAGTTAGAATGTCTATAGAGGAACAGACAGTGGAACAGTTAGAATGTCTATAGAGGAATAGACAGTTAGAATGTCTATAGAGGAATAGACAGTGGAACAGTTAGAATGTCTATAGAGGAACAGACAGTGGAACAGTTAGAATGTCTATAGAGGAATAGACAGTGGAACAGTTAGAATGTCTATGGAGGAACAGACAGTGGAACAGTTAGAATGTCTATAGAGGAATAGACAGTTAGAATGTCTATAGAGGTATAGACAGTGGAACAGTTAGAATATCTATAGAGCAACAGACAGTGGAACAGTTAGAATGTCTATAGAGGAATAGACAGTGGAACAGTTAGAATGTCTATAGAGGGACAGACAGTGGAGCAGTTAGAATGTCTATAGAGGAACAGACAGTTAGAATGTCTATAGAGGAATAGACAGTGGAACAGTTAGAATGTCTATAGAGGAATAGACAGTGGAACAGTTAGAATGTCTATAGAGGAACAGACAGTGGAACAGTTAGAATGTCTATACAGGAATAGACAGTTAGAATGTCTATAGAGGAATAGACAGTGGAACAGTTAGAATGTCTATAGAGGAATAGACAGTGGAACAGTTAGAATGTCTATAGAGGAACAGACAGTGGAACAGTTAGAATGTCTATAGAGGAATAGACAGTGGAACAGTTAGAATGTCAATAGAGGAATAGACAGTGGAACAGTTAGAATGTCTATAGAGGAACAGACAGTGGAACAGTTAGAATGTCTATAGAGGAACAGACAGTTAGAATGTCTATAGAGGAACAGACAGTTAGAATGTCTATAGAGGAACAGACAGTGGAACAGTTAGAATGTCTATAGAGGAATAGACAGTGGAACAGTTAGAATGTCTATAGAGGAACAGACAGTTAGAATGTCTATAGAGGAACAGACAGTGGAACAGTTAGAATGTCTATAGAGGAATAAACAGTGGAACAGTTAGAATGTCTATAGAGCAACAGACAGTGGAACAGTTAGAATGTCTATAGAGGAATAGACAGTTAGAATGTCTATAGAGGAATAGACAGTGGAACAGTTAGAATGTCTATAGAGGAACAGACAGTGGAACAGTTAGAATGTCTATAGAGGAATAGACAGTTAGAATGTCTATAGAGGAATAGACAGTGGAACAGTTAGAATGTCTATAGAGGAACAGACAGTGGAACAGTTAGAATGTCTATAGAGGAACAGACAGTGGAACAGTTAGAATGTCTATAGAGGAATAGACAGTGGAACAGTTAGAATGTCTATAGAGGAACAGACAGTGGAACAGTTAGAATGTCTATAGAGGAACAGACAGTGGAACAGTTAGAATGTCTATAGAGGAATAGACAGTTAGAATGTCTATAGAGGAACAGACAGTGGAACAGTTAGAATGTCTATAGAGGAACAGACAGTTGGAATGTCTATAGAGGAACAGACAGTGGAACAGTTAGAATGTCTTTAAGGGAACAGACAGTTAGAATGTCTATAGAGGAATAGACAGTGGAACAGTTAGAATGTCTATAGAGGAACAGACAGTGGAACAGTTAGAATGTCTATAGAGGAACAGACAGTGGAACAGTTAGAATGTCTATAGAGGAACAGACAGTGGAACAGTTAGAATGTCTATAGAGGAATAGACAGTGGAACAGTTAGAATGCCTTTTTATAATATAATATATACAAATATAAGTTGTTATGATGGGTTAGTTTAGTGAGCAGACAGGACAGTGCAGGAAACTCTCAAACACCCTTAACGTCCTTGTCAGGGATGAAGGGACGCATGACTGGGGAAGAGAGACAGAGAGGAAGACACACGTTCAGACTTAGTGCCTGGGAAACAGACAGGGCAACAGTCATTCCTGGGGAGGAGACATAAAGTAACAGGGCTTAATATGGGACTAGGCACATTGTTATAGCTAGCCCACAGTTGTTGACTGGTGCTGAATGAATGAACATACCTGGGAGAGGACAAGAGGACCCGGAAGCTCAGTGTGTCTTAGTGTGGCCATGCCTGCCAAGGTTACAGCACACAGCTGGTACACATTGAATAGGCTTGTGTTCAGACTGGATATATCCTAGTGCTCCTGGCTCTTCCATTCCTCTTTCACCAGTGTCTCTGTGCTCCTGGTTCAGAGTTATAGGAAGTAGGTAACAAGTGGTGTATCATTATGGTTCGTCAGACACCACTGCTCTCATATTCATCTGTATTCCAGTCACAATGACTGGGTTGACATTCAACAGCAAGGATTAGCATCCAAATACACAAGAGCTCTCTCTTTCTCTCTCTCTTTCTCTCTCTCTCTCGCTCTCTCCCTCGCTCTCTCTCTCTCTCTCAATTCAATTCAATTCAAGGGGCTTTATTGGCACGGGAAACATATGTTATAATTGCCAAAGCAAGTGAAGTAGATAATATACAAAAGTGAAATAAACAGTAAAAATGAACAGTAAACATTACATTCACAGAAGTTCCAAAAGAATAAAGACATTTCAAATTTCATATTCTGTATATATACAGTGTTGTAACGATGTGCAAATGGTTAAAGTCCAAAAGGGAAAATATATAAACATAAATATGGGTTGTATTTACAATGGTGTTTGTTCTTCACTGTTCTCTCTCTGCATCTCTCTCACTCTGTTCCCCTCCTTCTCTGTCTTTCTCTCTTAATCTCTCTCCCTCTACATCTCTCACTCTCTCTCCTCTCTGTCTCTCACTGTGTCTCTCTCTCTCGCTCTCTTTTTCTCACAAATACAGTCACACAAAACAGAAACAAAGACCAATTCCTGTACAAAAATTGCATCAGAAAAGCTTGAAATCAACGGAATGAGTGGTTTTCATCAACCTTTTTGAATTTCTGCCAATCAGAGAGATCAGTTTGTGGGTTCTCCTGGAGTGTGTATGTGTGTGTGTGTGTGTGTGTGTGTGTGTGTATACGTTCGTGTGTGCGTAAATGCCTGTGTGTGTGTCTGTAGACGCATCAGTTTGTGGTATCTTCTGGTGTGTGTGCGTGTGCGTGCGTGCGTGTGCGTGCGTGTGTCCCTACGGGGACATGGTCGGTAGACACATCGGTTTGTGGTATCTTCTGGTGTGTGTGTGTGCGTGCGTGCGTGTGTCCCTACGGGGACATGGTCGGTAGACGCATCAGTTTGTGGTTCTCTCCTGAAACGTAAACAATCATTAAGTTGTCTGGGAGACTGGGAATGCAGTTCCAATTTTCCCATGAGATACAGATTGGATTCCCCAGGCCTGAATATGGACTAGTTTTAGATGTGCCTAAACCTAGCTTTATAAACAGACATGGGTGAAACATTTAGGAGACCTGGTTCCGCTGGATTACCACCACCGTTTATAAATGTATACAACACACTGCACATTGCTAAAAGACATTGATGAAGCTATGAAGATGTGGCGTCTCACCCCACATTTATTTAACTAGGCAAGTCAGTTAAGAACATACTCTTATTTTACAATGACGTCCTACCCCTCTCCATCAATTTGAATGGAATTGATGGAGAGAGAGAAAGACTATGACAGAGTGCTTTGCCACTTCAGCCATGATTTGCAGCTTCAGAACTCTACAGCAAACAAAAGTCAATAAAATAGTCATCTTTACAATAAAGAAACCCACAAGGTGACCTCCCTCCCGAAAGCCAGATGGAGATGTATAAATGAAACACGCATTTCATCTTTATATTACTGTAGCATATGTTGCAGCTAATACAGGCCCGGTGTCAACAACAACAAAAATGGAATCAGTTGGACGGGCATTTGAGTTTGACTGTGTTGCTGGTCTGTGTAGCCTAGGCTACATGGCTGAGCAATGCAAGTTAAATCAATAGTTTTTATTTTGTTCATTAAACAGACAATAGACACTTACGTTCCCCAACCCTGATCACAGTCAACAAACATATATTTATATTATGTATAGTAAGATTTAATATAATGGAATACAATAATATAATGGAATACAATAATATAATGGAATACAACAGAATAACATAGAAATAATATTTTTCCCACTCAACTTAATTTAACTAGGCAAGTCAGATAAAGAACAAATTCTTATTTTCAATGACGGCCTAGGAACAGTGGGTTAACTGCCTTGTTCAGGGGCAGAACAACAGTTTTTTACCTTGTCAGCTCAGGGATTCGATCTTGCAACCTTTCAGTTACAAGTCCTGTGGTGGCTAATTTCTGCATTACGAAATGAGGAGAGTTACAAACTTCACACACCAGTCAGAGTTATACTTATAACTACATCTTTAATAATTAAGAGCTTTTCGCAAAAGCCCTTTGACTTTCAATGATGCGCTATCTCTAATGAACCATTGAAAAGTGATTACACAAAAGTACAAAGAGCTTTTATAGCCAAGATACACCCCTCTCAACGTACATGACGAACCACAGATACATAGAATGGGTCACAAGGTTAAGTTTTGTATGAAAGATATCTGTAAAACATAGCAGACAGCAACTGCTGTATCAACAGTTTTCATTGTTTAGACCAGTGTCTGGTCCTCCTACTCCAAACTGGAACTGTCCTCCCTGGTACGGTATAGAACAGACCAGTGTCTGGTCCTCCTACCCCAAACTGGAACCGTCCTCCCTGGTACGGTATAGAACAGAACAGTGTCTGGTCCTCCTACCCCAAACTGGAACCGTCCTCCCTGGTACGGTATAGAACAGACCAGTGTCTGGTCCTCCTACTCCAAACTGGAACCGTCTCTCCCTGGTACGGTATAGAACAGAACAGTGTCTGGTCCTCCTACTCCAAACTGGAACCGTCTCTCCCTGGTACGGTATAGAACAGAACCATTAGCTCATCCAATGGCATAAATCAATTGACAACTCTAGATACTCCCATCTCAAGTAAAACCCCTTCTTGACCCCACTCCTGGACAAGCTCACTGAGGGGAGTGAGCCTCTAGGTCATACACCTCCCCCCAATGCCAAAGGAGGGAGTGACTTGCACACAGACATTGTGGAGACAAGTAATTGGTTCCCCATTAATCACGCCATCCCTTCACATGGTTTAACAGATACATTCACATATGACAAGTATCTCACATCAGCATATTATACAAATAAAACATCTTAATCATCTATGTTACCCAACTAATTCTGATTCATCTGCCACAGTCCATCGCTCTAACCACTAGGCTACCTTTAAGGTGTCACTGAACATGTGTAACCGCTGTAAAAAAAAGTGGTATTCATCACACCGTGCTGTTACCAGTTATTTTAATACATCCATTGAATATACACTATCAAAGAAATCCACTATTAATACATTATAATACTAATAAAATGAACTCTGAAGGCTAGCCACGTTGCCGTGATCGGTAGCAGCTACTCTTCCTGGGGTTTATTATGGATCCTCATTAGTTCCTGCCAAGGCAGCAGCTACTCTTCCTGGGGTTTATTATGGATCCCCATTAGTTCCTGCCAAGGCAGCGGCCACTCTTCCTGGGGTTTATTATGGATCCTCATTAGTTCCTGCCAAGACAGCAGCTAATCTTCCTGGAGTTTATTATGGATCTCCATTAGTTCCAGCAAAATTAAGGTAGTTATACATACTTTATATTCCTCATCTACAGTTCTGTTCTGCATAAAAACACTTGGAGAAAGGAAGTGTTCTGGGAGACTGAGGACGTGATAACTCTGTATCCCAGAGACATCGGTCCAATTAATAAACTAGGATATTCTGCAGGCAACAGACGGAAGACTGAACACACTCGCATCATTAGCGAAGAGAAAGTGCAAGCAAGCCAGCGCGAGGGAGAGAGAGGAGGATGTTTTGGTAATCTGCATCTGGCAGTCTTGTGTTGCATGCCTGCCCTGTAGCTCAGTTGGTAGAGCATGGTGTTTGCAACGCCAGGGTTGTGGGTTCGATTCCCACGGGGGGCCAGCACAGGAAAAAAAAAATGTATGAAATGTATGCATTCACTACTGTAAGTCGCTCTGGATAAGAGCGCCTGCTAAATGACTAAAATTTAAATGCATACCTCGCAAATTCACCAAAATATGCCTCTTCCTCTGGTTTTATTTAAACAACTTTCCCCAGACCTTTATAGCCATATAGTCTAGTTAGGCAATAACATGAACAATTATATGTTCTGTGATAATAGCACTGTGATTTTAATTATGTTCGGGATTTTTCTTAACGTTAAGGTTCCCACGTTTAAATGTTCACAACCTTAATTTGAATAAATTATTTGGTGACGTGTGAACATATTTAGTATAGTTTTATCTAAAAAAGGATAACTTTTTGAATGTTTCATGAAATTCACTGAGGAGGATGGTCCTCCCTCCTCTGAGCAGCCTCCACTGCTTTATTTACGACAGAATATCTCTGTGTTTATTAAGAGGCATGTGTACCAGTTTAGAGTTATCTAAGAGTATTATAGTTTCTGTTATTGTAAAGTATTATCTAACAGTCTGCTTACTGATTGGATATGCTGTCTGTCACTCACTCCTGTAACCAGTAGCGGTCTAGCATGGTCTAGGGAATTCTGGCCCGGCCAGAATGAT
Organism: Salmo salar; assembly: GCF_965601325.2. NCBI lineage: Eukaryota > Metazoa > Chordata > Actinopteri > Salmoniformes > Salmonidae > Salmo > Salmo salar. The sequence continues at coordinate 109,489,469 of NC_138305.1, forward strand.
CAGATCTGATCGGATCTGATCGGATCTGGTGACCGCAGACAATCTGAAACATCGCACAGATCAGAGAACAATTCTCTTTCGCTGCATCCCGCTGCATTCTGTAGAGAGAAACACAGACCACGGTTAGGAGAGCACAGTGTGTGTGTGTGTGTGTGTGTGTGTGTGTGTGTGTGTGTGTGTGTGTGGTGTGTGTGTGTGTGTGTGTGTGTGTGTGTGTGTGTGTGTGTGTGTGTGTGTGTGTGTGCGTGCGTGCGTGTGTGTGTGTATTGGAGCATAGTTGATCCCCAGGCGTTGTCTTTCTGTTTCCTGCAATAATAATCTGTTGTGATTGGCTGGCAGAGCACCATACAGATGTTGGACCTTAATTTGACCCCTTTCGTCGAAGGAGGAAAATAATCCTGCAGCAGGAGGATTTGAATATTTGAAGAAATACGTTTGTATACAGTGCACACCGTACCTACATAGTACCTTCTGTAGTCTACGTGCAGGATACAGCACGTCTCGTGTGAATTCCTATTTGGATTATAATACAAGTACATATTTTGTAGGGCGTGGATGTATTTTTTGTTAGTGAAATATATGATCAATTGTTTTATTATATGTTGAAGGCAAGCACTAGGCAGAATAAGTTATTTATTTCCTCAGTGCTTGTGTCGTCCAGCCACTGTCCCTGTCAGCCGGTGTTATCATGGGTTCGAATCTGGCCCACTGCCCTTTGACTCACGGATGAATGTCTATTTTTATACACATTAGTTCCGCGTGGTTACAAGGTTAAAATAGAAACAACTCAAAGGTTAATAGTTTAGGTATTCATTCTGAGTGGTTAAGGTTAGGTATTCATTCTGAGTGGTTAAGGTTAGGTATTCATTCGGAGTGGTTAAGGTTAGGTATTCATTCTCAGTGGTTAAGGTTAGGTATTCATTCTGAGTGGTTAAGGGTAGGTACTCATTCTGAGTGGTTAAGGTTAGGTATTCATTCTGAGTGGTTAAGGTTAGGTATTCATTCTGAGTGGTTAAGGGTAGGTACTCATTCTGAGTGGTTAAGGTTAGGTATTCATTCTGAGTGGTTAAGGTTAGGTATTCATTCTGAGTGGTTAAGGTTAGGTATTCATTCTGAGTGGTTAAGGTTAGGTATTCATTCTGAGTGGTTAAGGGTAGGTACTCATTCTGAGTGGTTAAGGTTAGGTATTCATTCTGAGTGGTTAAGGGTAGGTATTCATTCTGAGTGGTTAAGGTTAGGTATTCATTCTGAGTGGTTAAGGTTAGGTATTCATTCTGAGTGGTTAAGGTTAGGTATTCATTCTGAGTGGTTAAGGCTAGGTATTCATTCTGAGTGGTTAAGGTTTGGTATTCATTCTGAGTGGTTAATGTTTGGTATTCATTCTGAGTGGTTAAGGCTAGGTATTCATTCTGAGTGGTTAAGGTTTGGTATTCATTCTGAGTGGTTAAGGTTTGGTATTCATTCTGAGTGGTTAAGGTTGGTATTCATTCTGAGTGGTTAAGGTTATGTATTCATTCTGAGTGGTTAAGGTTATGTATTCATTCTGAGTGGTCATGACACAAACTGTTCACACTGTTGGTGGAGAGAATGTTGCAGTTTAAAAGCTTATTTCCTGCAATTCTACACATTTTGCCATGTCTAATGTGTATTCATTGGATATTTGAGTGACAAAAATATTACAACAATATATACGGGCAAAAAAAAAATCTGAAACAAAAGAACGTTAGCTGACGTGCTAGTTGATCTGGACATTTCTGACAAGTTATAAATATCTCTCTAAGGTCTGTAATGACATGACAAGATGAACTGATGATGCGCTAGCCAATTTCAAAATCACACCTTGTGCATTCTACTATTACAAGTTTCAAGAGTACGTTTAAAGCCATGCTGAGTTCATTTAAAAAATATATATTTATATATTTTTTTTTTGGGGGGGGGGGTGGTATTAAGATATATAAAACTACAGTTGTTGATGTGTATGGCTACATTTCAGATATACAGTGGCTTGCGAAAGTATTCACCCCCCTTGGAATTTTTCCTATTTTGTTGCCTTACAACCTGAAATTCAAATAGATTTTTTTGGGGGGGTTTGTGTCATTTGATTTACACAACAGGCCTACTTTGAAGATGCAAAATATTTTTTTATTGTAAAACAAACAAGAAATAAGACAAAAAAACGGAAAACTTGAACGTGCATAACTATTCACCCACCACAAAGTCAATACTTTGTAGAGGCACCTTTTGCAGCAATTACAGCTGCAAGTACTTGGGGTATGTCTCTATAAGCTTGGCACATCTAGCCACTGGGATTTTTGCCCATTCTTCAGGGTAAAACTGCTCCAGCTCCTTCAAGTTGGATGGGTTCCGCTGGTGTACAGCAATCTTTAAGTCATACCACAGATTCTCAATTGGATTGAGGTCTGGGCTTTGACTAGGCCATTCCAAGACATTTAAATGTTTCCCCTTAAACCACTCGAGTGTTGCTTTAGCAGTATGCTTAGGGCCATTGTCCTGCTGGAAGGTGAACCTCCGTCTCAGTCTCAAATCTCTGGAAGACTGAAACAGGTTTCCCTGAAGAATTTCCCTGTATTTAGCGCTGTCCATCATTCCTTCAATTCTGACAAGTTTCCCAGTCCCTGCCGATGAAAAACATCCCCACAGCATGATGCTGCCACCACCATGCTTCACTGTGGGGATGGTGTTCTCGGGGTGATGGGAGGTGTTGGGTTTGTGCCAGACATAGCGTTTTCCTTGATGGCCAAAAACATATGTTTGGGGAGTCTTCCACATTCCTTTTGGCAAACACCAAATGTTTTGCTTATTTATTTTCTTTAAGCAATGGCTTTTTTTTCTGGCCACTCTTCCGTAAAGCCCAGCTCTGTAGCGTGTACGGCTTAATGTGGTCCAATGGACAGATACTCCAATCTCCGCTGTGGAGCTTTGCAGCTCCTTCAGGGTTATCTTTGGTCTCTTTGTTGCCTCTCTGATTAATGCCCTCCTTGCCTGGTCCGTGAGTTTTGGTGAGCAGCCCTCTCTTGGCAGGTTTGTTGTGGTGCCATATTCTTTCCATTTTTTAATAATGGATTTAATGGTGCTCCGTGGGATGTTCAAAGTTTCTGCTATTTTTTTATTACCCAACCATGATCTGTACTTCTCCACAACTTTGTCGCTGACCTGTTTGGAGAGCTCCTTGGTCTTCATGGTATCACTTGCTTGGTGGTTCCCCTTGCTTAGTGGTGTTGCAGACTCTGGGGCCTTTCAGAACAGGTGTATATATACTGAGATCATATGACAGATCATGTGACACTTAGATTGCACACAGGAGGACTTTATTGAACTAATTATGTGACTTCTGAAGGTAATTGGTTGCACCAGATCTTATTTAGGGGCTTCATAGCAAAGGGGGTGAATACATATGCACGCACCATTTTTCAGGTTTTTGATTTTAGAAGTCATTTTTTTCGTTTCACTTCACCAATTTAGTCTATTTTGTGTATGTCCATTACATGACATCCAAATAAAATCCATTTAAATTACAGGTCGTAATGCAACAAAATAGGAAAAACACCAAGTGGGATGAATACTTTCGCAAGGCACTGTATTTTTGTACATTTGAATGTTGCAGTAGTAGGACCGAGGCCTAGCGTTTGAGCGAGCGAGAGATACAATTATTTTGATCCCAATGACTCAACTGCATGCAGAGAAACATAATTGCTCTATTTCAGGGCCTCACGAGGCTCATTTTGAATTTCCTGATGCAGCAGGAAGATTCTCCGTGACAAAAGAGTGATCAAGTTAAGATCCGACTTCTGTGGTAGGCCCAGTCAATGTGATATAGATTGGTTTTGCTGCTGCTACACACACACACACACACACACACACACACACACACACACACACACACACACACACACACACACACACACACACACACACACACACACACACACACACCCTTCCTGTCTCTTTCACGCTGATCGTGACGTCCAATCTCACAGCTCTACTGAAGCTGACCTCTCACTGTGACGTAATGCTGCTGATTTATGCAATGTGTCCGAGTAGTGTGTGTGTGTGTGTTTGTTTGTGTGTGTGTGTGTGTGTGTGTGTGTGTGTGAGTACTTCTGTGTCACAGTCACAGTCTGACCTGATCAAAACACTAGCTATTTCACACCCTGTGAGAACAATAATCCTAGGAATAAAATATATGAAAATCTAACAATAGTTCTTCTTTGAGGGATGATTCCGTGTGTTCATTCCAAATGGTGCCCTATTTCCTGTCTAGGACACGACTCTACAGCCCGTAGGGAATAGGGTGAGATTTGGATCGCTGCCTGACAGGTACATCATTCTGTCGTTGTTGTTGTTGTTGTTGTTGTTGAGACCAGAGGCCTGTTCTACACTGAGTGGCTGAGATCCGATGGGATTTGGATTCAACGCTCTGTTTGTTGTGGAAAGTGTCTATAAATCTATAATAAGGGACACGGTCTGTTAGACTAATGATTTTGTCTCTGTCTCATTCCCTTTGTAGTGCACTACTTTTCACAAGGGCCCGAAGAGGGAATAGGAGTCTCTGGTCAAAAGTAGTGCACTTACAAAAGGGAATAGGGTGCCATTTGGGATGAACATTTTTTTGTCTGTAGAGCTTCAGACCAGGGGCCTGTCCAAGAGGAGAAAAACATTACAGAATCAATCAATCAAATGTATTTTTAAAGCCCTTTTTACATCAGCCGATGTCACATATACCTCAGGCAGTGTGTGTGTCCTTGTTCTTCTTCACTGCCTATTTGACCAGCTCACAGTAGTCAGTCATCGGGGCACAGATTGTGTGTCTCCCATGTCTCACCCTGTTCTCCACAGCCAGTAAGACCAGGTTGAAGTAGGCATCAGTGCACGGTGTTGGCTCCAGTGGGTTGTGGGTCCTCCTATCCCAGCTTTCATAGCTCTTCCCTCTCTCCCAGCTCTCCTGAACAGGCCTGCCTGCGTTTCCAGCTCCCCTCCCTGGGTATACTTCCTCTCCCAGCTCTCCTGAACAGGCCTGCCTGCATTTCCAACTCCCCTCCCTGGGTATGCTTCCTCTCCCAGCTCTCCTGAACAGGCCTGCCTGCAATCCCAGCTCCCTTCCTGGGTATGCTTCCTCTCCCAGCTCTCCTGAACAGGCCTGCCTGCGTTTCCAACTCCCCTCCCTGGGTATGCTTCCTCTCCCAGCTCTCCTGAACAGGCCTGCCTGCAATCCCAGCTCCCTTCCTGGGTATGCTTCCTCTCCCAGCTCTCCTGAACAGGCCTGCCTGCGTTCCCAGCTCCCTCCCTGGGTATGCTTCCTCTCCCAGCTCTCCTGAACAGGCCTGCCTGCGTTTCCAGCTCCCTCCCTGGGTATGCTTCCTCTCCCAACTCTCCGAACAGGCCTGCCTGCAATCCCAGCTCCCTTCCTGGGTATGCTTCTTCTCCCAGCTGCCTCCAGGTTTCCACACAGCTCCATGCCTCTTCTGCCAGCTGCCTATACAGTGTAGATTGGATTTGATGAAACATACAAATATATGTGTCACAATGGAACACTTTTACTATAGCATTTTACAATACATAAAACTACATTTCAGTGCAGCTTCCATGAGATAATAACATCATAAATGTAGGCGTATCTGTAAAGTACTTTGAGAAGATGGCGCTGCCATGGAATGCTACCGTCTTACACGCTCCTGACTATTTTCTGTATTTTTTGTGTGCATAATATTTCCGTCGTAATTTCCTGTGCCCAAAAAACAGCTTCTGGACATCAGAACAGCGATCACTAACCTTAGATTTGGATGAAGACTTTTACTTGAATGAGTCGGCAGCTGTGGATGTACTGCTCATTCCGTACCAGGCCCTAATCCCCAAGACTCGAAAGAGGCATTGACGGCTCAAGAGAGGCAAACGAGCCAGCATCCTGGTGAGACTACGTCGGTGAGTAAAAAAAAAAAACGCCTCTACCCTCCATTCTATTGGCGAACGTACAATCCCTAGAGAACAAAGTGGATGAGTTCCGTTGGAGACTATCCTATCAACGGGACCTGAAGGACTGTAATAGCCTATGACGTCGTTGAACAAGGACATGGATAAAATACATCAAGCTGGTTTTTCTATGCATTGTCAAGACCGAACGGCAGCATCGGGTAAGGTTCATCTCACACAAATTATCAATGAACCCACCAAGTACCACCTCAAAATCCGTAAACACGGGCACCCTTGTCACGTCCTGGCCAGTATAAGGGTTAATTGTTATTGTAGTTTGGTCAGGACGTGGCAGAGGGTATTTGTTTTATGTAGTCCGGGGTGGTGTTTTGGAAAAAGGGTGTTTGATTTAATATTTCCGGGTTTTTGGTTTATGGTCTATGTTTATGTATTTCTATGTGTAGTCTAGTAAGTGTGTTTCTATGTGGAGTTAATTGGGGTGGACTTCCAATTGAAGGCAGCTGTGTGGTGTTGCCTTTGATTGGAAGTCCTATATTAGTTGGGTGTGTTTGTCTGTGTGTTTGTGGGAGATTGTTCTGTGTTTAGCCTTGTGCCTTGCCAGACTGTCAGTGGATCGTCCGTTCTCTTGTTTGTTGTTTTTGTGTTCGTTTTGATTTAATAAATGTTCAAAATGAACAAACACAGTCCTGCTGCATTTTGGTCCTCCTTCACCGACGATAACCGTGACAACCCTCATAGATATCATCCTAACCAACTTGCCCTCCAAATACACCTCTGCTGGAATATGTTTTGTCATTCATCCGATAACATTGAGGAGTTTATCACATCAGTCACCAGCTTCATTATTAAGCGCATTAACGATGTCGTCCCCACAGTGACCAGACGTATGTACATATAGGTAGGTAGGGGTAAAGGATAGATAATAGGCAGTATACTGTAGGTAGGGGTAAAGGATAGATAATAGGCAGTATACTGTAGGTAGGGGTAAAGGATAGATAATAGACAGTAGCAGCAGTATACTGTAGGTAGGGGTAAAGGATAGATAATAGACAGTAACAGCAGTATACTGTAGGTAGGGGTAAAGGATAGATAATAGACAGTAACAGCAGTATACTGTAGGTAGGGGTAAAGGATAGATAATAGACAGTAACAGCAGTATACTGTAGGTAGGGGTAAAGGATAGATAATAGACAGTAACAGCAGTATACTGTAGGTAGGGGTAAAGGATAGATAATAGACAGTAACAGCAGTATAGTGTAGGTAGGGGTAAAGGATAGGTAATAGACAGTAACAGCAGTATACTGTCGGTAGGGGTAAAGGATAGATAATAGACAGTAACAGCAGTATACTGTAGGTAGGGGTAAAGGATAGATAATAGACAGTAGCAGCAGTATACTGTAGGTAGGGGTAAAGGATAGGTAATAGACAGTAACAGCAGTATACTGTAGGTAGGGGTAAAGGATAGATAATAGACAGTAACAGCAGTATACTGTAGGTAGGGGTAAAGGATAGATAATAGACAGTAACAGCAGTATACTGTAGGTAGGGGTAAAGGATAGATAATAGACAGTAACAGCAGTATACTGTAGGTAGGGGTAAAGGATAGGTAATAGACAGTAACAGCAGTATACTGTAGGTAGGGGTAAAGGATAGATAATAGACAGTAACAGCAGTATACTGTAGGTAGGGGTAAAGGATAGATAATAGACAGTAACAGCAGTATACTGTAGGTAGGGGTAAAGGATAGATAATAGACAGTAACAGCAGTATATGTGATGAGTCAAAAGAGTTGAGAGTGCAAAAAGGGTCAATGCAGATAGTCCAGGTAGCTATTTAGTTAGCTATTTAACTAACTATTTATCAGTCTTATAGCTTGGGGCTAGAAGCTGTTCAGGGTCCTGTTGGTTCCGGACTTTGAGAGGAGCAGGGGCCAGTGTGTGTTTAGCAGAGAGAGAGAACGCCAAGCCGACTCACGTCAGTTAGACAAACTTGTTGCTGCCATAGGTTATCCATCATATCATCTGGTAGTGCCTGTCATGACTGCATTAACTTGTTAGCTAGCTAAGAGTAGCCAGCTAATTTAGCCGGCTAGCTAGCTAGCTACAGTAAAGCAAAACATGTTTCTGCTCTCCCTGTCCAATGTCTACATTCATATGAAACAACAGCCCAACAGCCTCATTGTAGCCTATTCCTTCTCATTTAGCCAACTTCATTCCATAATTTGTGTGTGTGCATGTATGTGTGTGTGATGGAACTGACAGCTCATGCTGAGGGAGACAGAGTAGTAGTCTGTGTGTGTGTGTGTGTGTGTGTGTGTGTGTGTGTGTGTGTGTGTGTGTGTGTGAGAGAGAGAGAGAAAGAGATGGGACTGACAGCTGAGGGAGACAGAGTAGTAGTCTGTGTGTGTGTGTGTGTGTGTGTGTGTGTGTGTGTGTGTGTGTGTGTGTGTGTGTGTGTGTGTGTGTGTGTGTGTGTGTGTGTGTGTGTGTGTGTGTGTGTGTGTGTGTGTGGTGTGTGTGAGAGAGAGAGATAGATGGGACTGACAGCTGAGGGAGACAGATGTCATGACACACACTATTAGAGACCTGCTGGTGTCGGAGAAGATGGCTGATGTTTTAAGTGCTCCTAACCAACAGTGTTATTTTGTTCATTTTTTTTGCGTTGCTTTAAAATGAAGAGGTGTTTAAAGCCTAAGGACACATGAATAAGATTAAAGTATGGTGGATACTGTTACAGTACATTGTATACGCTGCCATTCAGAAGGCCAGGTCAGTACAGGTGCATCAAAGCTGGGACAGAGAGAATGAAAAATAGCTTCTATCTCAAGGCCATCAACAGAGAGGCTGCTGCCTACATACACTCGAAATCATTGGCCACTTTAAGAAATGGAACACTAGTCACTTTAATAATTCCACTCTAATAATGTTTACATATCTTGCATTACTCATCTCATATGTATATACTGTATTTTATACCGCACCTTGCCTATTTAAAAAAATTCAAAAGTATTTCACCTCTATTTAACCAGGTAGGCCAGTTGAGAACAAGTTCTCATTTACAACTGCGACCTGGCCAAGATAAAGCAAAGCAGTGCGACACAAACAACAACGCAGAGTTACACATGGGATAAACAAACGTTGCTGCAGGGGGGGGGTGGTGGTGGACAGTGTTTCCTAGCCTCAGAGCAGTGGGCAGCTGGAAGGAGGTGCTCTTATTCTCCATTAACTTTAGTGTCCCAAAACTTTTTGGAATTAGTGCTGCAGGATGCAAATTTCTGTTTTGAAAAAGCTAGCCTTGGCTTTCCTAACTGACTGTGTATATTGGTTCCTGACTTCCCTGAAAAGTTGCATATCGCGGGGACTATCCAAAGCTAGCTAGTATTCGATGCTAATGCAGTACGCCACAGGATGTTTTTGTGCTGGTCAAGGGCAGACAAGTCTGGGGTGAACCAAGGACTATATCTCTTCTCAGTTCAAACATTTTTGAAAGGAGCATGTTTATTTAAGATGGAGAGGAAAGCATTTAAAAAAAATAACCAGGCATCCTCTACTGACGGGATGAGGTCAATATCCTTCCAGGATACCCGGGCCAGGTCGATTAGAAAGGCTGCTCGCTGAAGTGTTTTAGGGAGCGTTTGACAGTGATGATGGGTGGTCGTTTGACCGCGGACCCATAACGGATGCAGGCAATGAGGCAGTGATCGCTGAGATCCTGGTTGAAGACAGCAGAGGTGTATTTATAGGGTAGGTTGGTCAGGATGATATCTATGAGGGTGCCCATGTTTACGGCTTTGGGGTTGTACCTGGTAGGTTCCTTGATAATTTGTGTGAGATTGAGGGCATCTAGCTTAGATTGTAGGACGGCCGGGGTGTTAAGCATGTCCCAGTTTAGGTCACCTAACAGTATGAACTCTGACGATAGTTGGGGGGTGATCAATTCACATATAGTGTCCAGGGCACAGCTGGGAGCTGAGGGGGGTCTATAACAAGCATCAACAGTGAGAGACGTATTTCTAGAGAGATGGATTTTAAAAAGTAGAAGCTCAAACTGTTTGGGCGTAGACCTGGATAGTATGACAGAACTCTGCAGGCTCTCTCTACAGTCGATTGCAACTCCACCCCTTTTACCAGTTCTATCTTGATGGAAAATGTTGTAATTGGGGATAAAAATGTTCGAATTTTTGGTGGCCTTCCTAAGCCAGGATTCAGACACGACTAGGACATCAGGGTTAGTGGAGTGTGCTAAAGCAGTAAATAAAGCAAACTTAGGGAGGAGGCTTCTAATGTTAACATGCATGAACACAAGGCTTTTACGGTTACAGAAGTCAACAAGTGAGAGCACCTGGTGACACACAGGGTCTGGGTTCACCTCTACATCACTAGAGGAGCAGAGGAGGAGTAGGATAAGGGTACGGCTAAAGGCTATAAGAACTGGTCGTCGAGTGCATTCGGAACGGAGAGTAAAAGGAGCAGATTTCTGGGCGTGGTAGGATAGATTCAGGGCTTAATGCACAGACAAGGGCATGGTAGGATATGAGTACAGTGGAGGTAAAGGAAGTGGTGCACTTGATTCAGAAGCCCTGTTGAAGATAGGTGCACTTGATTCAACAGCTCTGTTGGCGGTAGGTGCACTTGATTCAGAAGCCCTGTTGAAGATAGGTGCACTTGATTCAACAGCTCTGTTGGCGGTAGGTGCACTTGATTCAGAAGCCCTGTTGAAGATAGGTGCACTTGATTCAACAGCTCTGTTGGCGGTAGGTGCACTTGATTCAGAAGCCCTGTTGAAGGTAGGTGCACTTGATTCAGAAGCCCTGTTGAAGGTAGGTGCACTTGATTCAGAAGCCCTGTTGGCGGTAGGTGCACTTGATTCAGAAGCCCTGTTGAAGGTAGGTGCACTTGATTCAGAAGCCCTGTTGGCGGTAGGTGCACTTGATTCAGAAGCCCTGTTGAAGGTAGGTGCACTTGATTCAGAAGCCGTGTGCACCGGGTAGCCAAAGTGTTCCCATTTTGAACGATTTTGTTTGTCTGAAAATAAAAACTTAGCCTGCCTGGTGAACTGGGAGATCTGTGGCTTAATCGAATTTTCCTACTGCACTGGCCAATCGGATAGCTCAAATCACCGTTCCTACAGTTTCCACGACCTCGGACGCAGCAAAGTTTGATACTAGCCTACGTGACGCCTGAAAGAGACTGGAGTCACGTAGGCTAGTAAAACATCTGCTGTGTTTTTTATGAGTGAGAAAATGTTGAAGTTTTCAGTGAGCACTGTTTTTAATTCAACACTAATACAGCACATAAAACATTCTACTCCCTACTTCCACTCTCACTGCAGCTGCAATGAACGAGTATCAATAGTTCTGCGTTTTTATTAATTATTAGCAGCTCGTCGTGTCTGTTTTAATATCGAGGAATATTTCACTTTTTTCTGGTCATATGAACAACATGAATTTGTGCATGAGGCAGATGCGGTGCAACTTGAGTTTGGCCATCAGGTGGAAGACGGTATCCCCTCTCTCTGGTCAGTCTCACCGGAGGAAAGGAAGAGGAGAGCAGGGGACTGCTGCTCCCTATGTTTCTCCGCTGAGACTAATGCCGTGTTCAAAACAACTGAGAAAAAAAACGATGGCAGTTCCAAGTCGGTGCTCCGACTTTCCGACCTGAAGATCACTGTCCTCATGATTTGACCTAGTTTTTTCTTCCCAGAGTTCCCAGTTGTATTGAAAGCACCATGACAATCAAATGCAGGTACCATCAGCCCAGTAAAATAAAAAAGCAAATTATTTGCAAATCCTACACCAACTGATCTATTTTGTTATGAAAGCTAGAGTTTTTTTTTGTTTTTTTAACATAATATGGCCTGAGAAGAACATCACTGACAGGCCAAGCATAGTCAATATGCTGTGATAATGTATTTAATATGGGTCTGAGAAGAATAACAGACAGGCCAAGCATAGTCAATATGCTGTGATAATGTATTTAATATGGTCTGAGAAGAACAACACTGACAGGCCAAGCATAGTCAATATGCTGTCATAATGTATTAGGCCTACTGCACAAACCTCATTCCTATACAACAGTTTTTATTAGGTTCATGATACATTTTTTAAGTCTTGTTAACAAAAACAATCGGAGATTTCAGCTTGCTTTTTGCTAAAGTGATCTTGACTCAGAAAAGGTGACCACTTCAGCTTCTCAGATGCCAGGCTGGGCACGCCCCCATCCTCATCAACGGGGCCGCCAAGGAGAGTGTCAAACACGTCAAGTTCCTCGGCGTACACATCTCAGAGCAGCTCAAATGGTCAAACCACTCGGACAGATTCGCTGTTGTGCGTGGTGAAGAAGGCGCGACAGCGAATCTTCAACCTCACGATACTGAAGAAATTCGGTCCGTCCAAGAGAGATCCCTCAATGTTCTACAGGAGCACCATTGAGAGCATACTGTCGGGCTGCATCACAGTCTGGTACGGCAACTCCACCGCCGAGGATCGCAAGGTGCTACAGAGGGTGGTACGCTCAGCCCGAACGCACCATTGGGTGCTCACTGCCTGCCCTGCAGGACACCTACAACACCAGGTGTCTCAGGAAGGTCAGGAAGATCATTGTGGACCCCAGCCACCTGAGCCATGGCCTCTTCTCCCAGCTTCCATCACTAAGACGCGGGCAGTACAGGAGCATCGTGGGAAAAGATGGAAGACCCCAGACCATCAGGCTGCTGAATAGCCAGCGCTAGTCAGCCACCTGCTTCTCCTGTCCCCCATCCAAATGGACATTTACCATTGTTACAGTGTTAATATGTATATATTTACCATTGTTACAGTGTTAATATGTATGTATTTACCATTGTTACAGTGTTAATATGTATATATTTACCATTGTTACAGTGTTAATATGTATATATTTACCATTGTTAGTGTTAATATGTATATACTGTATTTACCATTGTTACAGTGTTAATATGTATATATTTACCATTGTTACAGTGTTAATATGTATATATTTACAATTGTTACAGTGTTAATATGTATATATTTACCATTGTAACAGTGTTAATATGTATATATTTACCATTGTTACAGTGTTAATATGTATATATTTACCATTGTTAGTGTTAATATGTATATATTTACCATTGTTAGTGTTAATATGTATATATTTACCATTGTTAGTGTTAATATGTATATACTGTATTTACCATTGTTACAGTGTTAATATGTATATATTTACCATTGTTACAGTGTTAATATGTATATATTTACCATTGTTATTGTGTTATTATGTATATATTTACCATTGTTAGTGTTAATATGTATATATTTACCATTGTTACAGTGTTAATATGTATATATTTACCATTGTTGCAGTGTTAATATGTATATATTTTCCATTGTTACAGTGTCAATATGTGTCACGTCCTGACCAGTATAAGGGTTAATTGTTATTGTTGTTTGGTCAGGACGTGGCAGAGGGTATTTGTTTTATGTGGTTCGGGGTGGTGGTTTTTGTAGAAGGGCATTTGATTTATGTATTCCGGGGTTTTTGGGCACTGTGTCATATTCATGTATTTCTATGTTTTGTCTAGTGAATTTGTTTCTATGTTTAGTTAATTGGGGTTGGGACTCTCAATTGAAGGCAGGTGTTGTCTCTTTGCCTTTGATTGAGAGTCCTATATATTAGGGTGTGTTTGGGTTTGTATTTTGTGGGAGATTGTATCTTGTTTTGCCTGTTTCTTGTTTAGCGTGAGTAAGCCTTTCAAGACTGTTTCGTTGATCGTGAGTTCGTTGTTATTTTGGTGTTCACTTCGTTATTTCAATAAACGTAAAGATAAGCATCCACATTCCTGCTGCATTTTGGTCCTCCTTTCCCAATGACAACCGTGACAATATGTATATATTTACCATTGTTACAGTGTTAATATGTATATACTGTATTTACCATTGTTACGTGTCAATATGTATATATTTACCATTGTTACAGTGTTAATATGTATATATTTACCATTGTTACAGTGTTAATATGTATATATTTACTGTTTGTTAGTGTTAATATGTATATATTTACCATTGTTACAGTGTTAATATCTATATATTTACCATTTTATTTATATTCTTTACTATTAAATGTCTGTTTTGTTTCTCTTTGACTTGCATGTTGGAGCTCAGAGTTTAAGATTTGTACTGTACATGTGCCTATTAAATTTATAATCTAATCTATTATTCTTTACATAAATCCAAGACAATCCATTTTGTATGATATGCTGCGTTTTGTCTGGTATGTATTAGTTTGTGGATGTCCATCATCCATTACCTATGATATGTTATGAATTATAATTCCGACAATATGGAACGAATTTCCAAAACATATGATATGTTACTAATTCCAGTTTGTTGTGGCTAACGTGAGCTAGGTGGTTAGGTAGCTAACGCTAATGTTAGTTAGCTGGCTAACATTAGCTAGGGGTTAGGGGTTAAGGATAGGGATACGGTTAAATGGTTAAGTTTAGGGTTAGGGGTTAAGGTTAGGGATATGGTTAAATGGTTAAGTTTAGGGTTAGGGGTTAAGGTTAGGGATACGGTTAAATGGTTAAGTTTAGGGTTAGGGGTTAAGGTTAGGGATACGGTTAAATGGTTAAGTTTAGGGTTAGGGGTTAAGGTTAGGGATACGGTTAAATGGTTAAGTTTAGGGTTAGGGGTTAAGGTTAGGGATACGGTTAAATGGTTAAGTTTAGGGTTAGGGGTTAAGGTTAGGGATACGGTTAAATGGTTAAGTTTAGGGTTAGGGGTTAAGGTTAGGGATACGGTTAAATGGTTAAGTTTAGGGTTAGGGGTTAAGGTTAGGGATACGGTTAAATGGTTATGTTTAGGGTTAGGGGTTAAGGTTAGGGATACGGTTAAATGGTTAAGTTTAGGGTTAGGAGTTAAGGTTAGGGATACGGTTAAATGGTTAAGTTTAGGGTTAGGGGGAAGGGTTAGGGGTTAAGGTTAGGGATAAGGTTAAATGGTTAAGTTTAGGGTTAGGGGTTAAGGTTAGGGATACGGTTAAATGGTTAAGTTTAGGGTTAGGGGTTAAGGTTAGGGATATGGTTAAATGGTTAAGTTTAGGGTTAGGGGGAAGGGTTAGGTATCATACTAATTAGTTGCAAAGTTACTAATTAGCCAGAATGCTGAAGTTGTCTGTGATGAGATTGAACATGCAGGTAGACTATTTAAAGAATGCACGGTGGGTGGAGGAATTGACTGACAAGTCTATGGATATATAGCGGCCTAATTTAGTTTGTCAAACAGGTAGGCATACCTAATTCTTAAATGGGAAGAAATAGGCTCCAACACAAAGCCATCCTGTTGTTAGTAAAGTTGAATTAAAATGAAGACGATTGAAATGAATTATGTCTACTTGAATTTGCCTACTTTCAGCACCATGAGCTGTCCCTTTCCGCCTGATTATGCCGCGGCTGCTGATTCATGTTTCGGCACAACAATGTAAGTTACTCGAAAAAAGCTTAAGGTGAGGTATATATTTACCATTGTTACAGTGTTAATATATATATACTGTATTTACCGTTGTTACAGTGTTAATATGTATATATTTACCATTGTTAGTGTTAATATGTATATATTTACCATTGTTACAGTGTTAATATGTATATATTTACCATTGTTACAGTGTTAATATGTATATATTTACCGTTGTTACAGTGTTAATATGTATATATTTACTGTTGTTACAGTGTTAATATGTATATATTTACCATTGTTACAGTGTTAATATGTATATATTTACTATTATAACAGTGTTTAATATGTATATACTGTATTTACCATTGTTACAGTGTTAATATGTATATATTTACCATTGTTAGTGTTAATATGTATATATTTACCATTGTTACAGTGTTAATATGTATATATTTACCATTGTTACAGTGTTAATATGTATATATTTACCGTTGTTACAGTGTTAATATGTATATATTTACCATTGTTACAGTGTTAATATGTATATATTTACCATTGTTACAGTGTTAATATGTATATATTTACCATTGTTAGTGTTAATATGTATATATTTACCATTGTTACAGTGTTAATATGTATATATATACCATTGTTACAGTGTTAATATGTATATATTTACCATTGTTACAGTGTTAATATGTATATATTTACCATTGTGTAACGGCTGTCTTCTGTAAAAATGGACCAAGGCGCAGCAGGTATGTGAATACTCATCTTTAATTAAAATAAAGGAGTAGAGCATCCACTTAATAATTCAAACAATATATAAGACAGGAACAGTTTTGCAGGCACACAACACGCAGTGCAAAAACAACTACCCACAAAACCAAATGAAAAACATACTCCTACATATATGACTCCCAATCAGGAACAACTATCCCCAGCTGTTCCTGATCAGGAGTCACAAGACCAACACAGAACAATCACACACACAAGACTGCCACGTCCTGACCCCAAAACTACAACAACAGCTCCATCTGCTGGTCAGGACGTGACAGTACCCCCCCCTCAAGGTGCAGACCCCGGAATGCACCTAACAACGAAAAAACACCAACAAACAAAATCCCCAACAAAACCCATAAACAATAACCCCTAAACAATAAGGGAGGGAAGGGAGGGTGGCTGCTGTCAACGACGGCACTGTGCTACACCCTCCCTCCCCAACCCACCTATCCTGGAGGTGGCTCCGGTGCAGGACGTGGACCCTGCTCCACCCTCGGCGTCGCCCACTTCGGTGGAGCCGATAGCTGCGCCAGGCAGACGGACCCCTCGAGCCGGGCCGGAGGACAGGAGGGCCCCTCGGGCTGGGCCGGGGGACAGGAGGGCCCCTCGGGCTGGGCCGGGGGACAGGAGGGCCCCTCGGGCTGGGCCGGGGGACAGGAGGGCCCCTCGGGCTGGGCCGGGGGACAGGAGGGCCCCTCGGGCTGGGCCGGGGGGCAGGAGAGCCCCTCGGGCTGGGCCGGGGAGCAGGAGGGCCCCTCGGGCTGGGCCGGAGAGCAGGAGGGCCCCTCGGGCTGGGCCGGAAGGCATGCGGGCCACTCGGGCTGGGCCGGAAGGCATGCGGGCCACTCGGGCTGGGCCGGAAGGCATGCGGGCCACTCGGGCTGGGCCGGAAGGCATGCGGGCCACTCGGGCTGGGCCGGAAGGCATGCGGGCCACTCGGGCTGGGCCGGAAGGCATGCGGGCCACTCGGGCTGGGCCGGAAGGCATGCGGGCCACTCGGGCTGGGCCGGAGGGCAGGAGGACCACTCGGGCTGGACCGGAGGGCAGGAGGACCACTCGGGCTGGACCGGAGGGCAGGAGGACCACTCGGGCTGGACCGGCGTGCAGGAGGACCACTCGGGCTGATCCTGACAGGCCGGGCACCCTGGCAGATCAGGGCAGGCGGGCACCTCTGGCAGAACCGGGCAGTCTGGCCACTCTGGCAGAACAGGGCAGTCCGGCCACTCCGGCAGTTCAGGGCAGTCCGGCCACTCCAGCAGTTCAGGGCAGTCCGGCCACTCCGGCAGTTCAGGGCAGTCCGGCCACTCCGGCAGTTCAGGGCAGTCCGGCCACTCCGGCAGTTCAGGGCAGTCCGGCCACTCCGGCAGTTCAGGGCAGTCCGGCCACTCCGGCAGTTCAGCGCAGTCCGGCCACTCCGGCAGTTCAGCGCAGTCCGGCCACTCCGGCAGATCAGCGCAGTCCGGCCACTCCGGCGACTGTTGACTGGCGGGCAGCTCCGACGACTGTTGACTGGCGGGCAGCTCCGACGACTGTTGACTGGCGGGCAGCTCCGACGACTGTTGACTGGCGGGCAGCTCCGACGACTGTTGACTGGCGGGCAGCTCCGACGACTGTTGACTGGCGGGCAGCTCCGACGACTGTTGACTGGCGGGCAGCTCCGACGACTGTTGACTGGCGGGCAACTCTGACGACTGTTGACTGGCGGGCAGCTCTGACGAATGTTGACTGGCGGGCAGCTCTGGTGACTGTTGACTGGCGAGGCTGGGTTGACACACTAGACTCCTGATGCGTGGGGCTGGTATAGGACGTGCCAGCCTGGAGACACGCACCTCCATGCTAGTGCGTCTGGCGGGAAACACCGGACCGAAAGGGCGCACTGGCGGTCTTGAGCGCAGGGTTGGCATCACCCGTTCCGGCTCGATGCCTACTTCGCCCTGGCACATGCGGGGCGCTGGTACCTTGCCTACCGGCCTGAAAATCCCAGGCCTCACCACAGCCCCAACCCCAAAGCACGGGACCTGTCCAGTCTGCCCTACAAGGGTACGGGGAGCTGGCCTGGGGCTGTAATCTCGCCCCGCCAAATAGCCCTTGTGCCCCCCCCCTAAAAAATTCTTGGGGCTGCCTCCAACATTCCTCCCTCACTTGCCTCTGTCCTCTTCTCCGCTGCTTGGTCCTTTGGTGGTGGGTAGTTCTGTAATGGCTGTCTTCTGTAAAAATGGACCAAGGCGCAGCAGGTATGTGAATACTCATCTTTAATTAAAATAAAGGAGTAGAGCATCCACTTAATAATTCAAACAATATATAAGACAGGAACAGTTTTGCAGGCACACAACACGCAGTGCAAAAACAACTACCCACAAAACCAAATGAAAAACATACTCCTACATATATGACTCCCAATCAGGAACAACGATCCCCAGCTGTTCCTGATCAGGAGTCACAAGACCAACACAGAACAATCACACACACAAGACTGCCACGTCCTCACCCCAAAACTACAACAACAGCTCCATCTGCTGGTCAGGACGTGACACATTGTTACAGTGTTAATATGTATATATATACCATTGTTAGTGTTAATATGTATATATTTACCATTGTTACAGTGTTAATATGTATATATTTACTGTTGTTACAGTGTTAATATGTATATATTTACCATTGTTACAGTGTTAATATGTATGTATTTACCATTGTTACAGTGTTAATATGTATATACTGTATTTACCGTTGTTACAGTGTTAATATGTATACATTTTATTTATATTCTTTACTATTAAATGTGTCTGTTTTGTTTCTCTTTGACTTGCATGTTGGAGCTCAGAGTTTAAGATTTGTACTGTACATGTGCCTATTAAATTTATAATCTAATCTATTATTCTTTACATAAATCCAAGACAATCCATTTTGTATGATATGCTGCGTTTTGTCTGATATGTATTAGTTTGTGGATGTCCATCATCCATTACCTATGATATGTTATGAATTATAATTCCGACAATATGGAACGAATTTCAAAAACATATGATATGTTACTAATTCCAGTTTGTTGTGGCTAACGTGAGCTAGGTGGTTAGGTAGCTAACGCTAATGTTAGTTAGCTGGCTAACATTAGCTAGGCTAAGGGTTAGGGGTTAAGGTTAGGGATACAGTTAAATGGTTAAGTTTAGGGTTAGGGGTTAAGGTTAGGGATATGGTTAAATGGTTAAGTTTAGGGTTAGGGGTTAAGGTTAGGGATACGGTTAAATGGTTAAGTTTAGGGTTAGGGGTTAAGGTTAGGGATACAGTTAAATGGTTAAGTTTAGGGTTAGGGGTTAAGGTTAGGGATACGGTTAAATGGTTAAGTTTAGGGTTAGGGGTTAAGTTTGGGATACGGTTAAATGGTTAAGTTTAGGGTTAGGGGTTAAGGTTAGGGATACGGTTAAATGGTTAAGTTTAGGGTTAGGGGTTAAGGTTAGGGATACAGTTAAATGGTTAAGTTTAGGGTTAGGGGTTAAGGTTAGGGATACGGTTAAATGGTTAAGTTTAGGGTTAGGGGTTAAGTTTGGGATACGGTTAAATGGTTAAGTTTAGGGTTAGGGGTTAAGGTTAGGGATACGGTTAAATGGTTAAGTTTAGGGTTAGGGGTTAAGGTTAGGGATACGGTTAAATGGTTAAGTTTAGGGTTAGGGGTTAAGGTTAGGGATACGGTTAAATGGTTAAGTTTAGGGTTAGGGGTTAAGGTTAGGGATACGGTTAAATGGTTAAGTTTAGGGTTAGGGGTTAAGGTTAGGGATACGGTTAAATGGTTAAGTTTAGGGTTAGGGGTTAAGGTTAGGGATACGGTTAAATGGTTATGTTTAGGGTTAGGGGTTAAGGTTAGGGATACGGTTAAATGGTTAAGTTTAGGGTTAGGGGTTAAGGTTAGGGATACGGTTAAATGGTTAAGTTTAGGGTTAGGGGGAAGGGTTAGGGGTTAAGGTTAGGGATAAGGTTAAATGGTTAAGTTTAGGGTTAGGGGTTAAGGTTAGGGATACGGTTAAATGGTTAAGTTTAGGGTTAGGGGTTAAGGTTAGGGATACGGTTAAATGGTTAAGTTTAGGGTTAGGGGTTAAGGTTAGGGATACGGTTAAATGGTTAAGTTTAGGGTTAGGGGTTAAGGTTAGGGATACGGTTAAATGGTTAAGTTTAGGGTTAGGGGTTAAGGTTAGGGATACGGTTAAATGGTTATGTTTAGGGTTAGGGGTTAAGGTTAGGGATACGGTTAAATGGTTAAGTTTAGGGTTAGGGGTTAAGGTTAGGGATACGGTTAAATGGTTATGTTTAGGGTTAGGGGTTAAGGTTAGGGATACGGTTAAATGGTTAAGTTTAGGGTTAGGGGTTAAGGTTAGGGATATGGTTAAATGGTTAAGTTTAGGGTTAGGGGGAAGGGTTAGGGGTTAAGGTTAGGGATACGGTTAAATGGTTAAGTTTAGGGTTAGGGGTTAAGGTTAGGGATACGGTTAAATGGTTAAGTTTAGGGTTAGGGGTTAAGGTTAGGGATATGGTTAAATGGTTAAGTTTAGGGTTAGGGGGAAGGGTTAGGTATCATACTAATTAGTTGCAAAGTTACTAATTAGCCAGAATGCTGAAGTTGTCTGTGATGAGATTGAACATGCAGGTAGACTATTTAAAGAATGCACGGTGGGTGGAGGAATTGACTGACAAGTCTATGGATATATAGCGGCCTAATTTAGTTTGTCAAACAGGTAGGCATACCTAATTCTTAAATGGGAAGAAATAGGCTCCAACACAAAGCCATCCTGTTGTTAGTAAAGTTGAATTAAAATGAAGACGATTGAAATGAATTATGTCTACTTGAATTTGCCTACTTTCAGCACCATGAGCTGTCCCTTTCCGCCTGATTATGCCGCGGCTGCTGATTCATGTTTCGGCACAACAATGGAAATTACTCGAAAAAATCTTACTGTGAGGTCAATACCTCTGATAAATATATATCATGGGCAAGAAACATGTTTTTTTTTTTAAATCAAAGTTGACTTCCGGTTTTCCTCATCTTCGCCTCTCCGGCTCTTCTTCTCAAACGGAACAGAACATAGTCTATATTAGTCCGTTGCGCAATACTTTTCTGTGTGCTTTTCCGAGCATGGATTTATTTCATAGCCTATATTTCCCCCTTACTGGACCAGTAAGACCGTAGCTGCAGTTTACAGTTCTCACCACTAGAGGTCAGTGAGAGACAGGAATTGCAGCGTGAGAAGGGATTGTTTTTCCATTTTCCATTTAAGTCATTTAGCAGACGCTCTTATCTAGAACGTGCATACATTCCATACCTTTTCCCCCATTCTCCATACTGGTCCCCCTGTGGGAATTAAACCCACAACCCTGGCGTCGTAAGCAACATGCTCTACCAACTGAGGGACACAGGAGCATGTCACGCCAGTTTGCTATAGAAGTATCTGTGTCTTGATCTTAAATCCAAAATGGCACCTTATTCCCTATATAGTGCACTGCTTTTCATTGGGTTCTTGTAAAAAGCAGTGCACTATATATAGGGAATAGGGTTTGCCATTTTGGATTCATTCAGTATGTACTGCTGTGTAAATAGCAGTAAAGCCATGGGTGAGACTACATCCCAAATGACACCCTATATAGTGCACTACTTTTGAGCAGAAGGCTCATAGAGCTCTGGTTATAAGTAGTGCACTATATAGGGAATAGGGCTCTGGTCTAAAGTAGTGCACAATATAGGGAATAGGACACTGGTCTAAAGTAGTGTACTATATAGGGAATAGGGCTCTGGTCTAAAGTAGTGCACTATATGGGAATAGGGCACTGGTCAACAGTAGTGTACTTTAGGGGCGGCAGGGTAGCCTAGTAGTTAGAGCGTTGGACTAGTAACCGAAAGGTTGCTAGATCGAATCCCGAGCTGAGAAGGTAAAAATCTGTCGTTCTGCCCCTGAACAAGGAAGTTAACTCACTGTTCCTAGGCCGTCATTGTAAATAAGAATTTGTTCTTAACTGACTTGCCTAGTTAAATAAAAATATAGGGAATAGGGCACTGGCCAAAAGTAGTGCACTATGTAGGGAATAGGGCTCTCGTCTAAAGTAGTGCACTATATAGGGCTCTCGTCTAAAGTAGTGCACTATATAGGGCTCTGGTCAACAGTAGTGCACTATATAGGGCTCTGGTCAACAGTAGTGTACTGAATAGGGCTCTGGTCTAAAGTAGTGTACTGAATAGGGCTCTGGTCTAAAGTAGTGTACTATATAGGATGGATGCCATATGGGACAAGGTAGGCCTAGGCCAGGATGTCCTTGTGTTACATCCTTATTTTACAAAAATCTACTGAAAGATCCTGTCTTTTTTTTTCCATTCTCTTGGATTATCAACCTTGTAGAGCTCATAGAAATACAATCTATAGAAATACAATCTATAGAAATATGAATCATTGACTTGAATGGGAAGAAACATTCTATAGATTATATTTCTATGGTGAGCTCCTTTTTTTATTTACCTCCCTTCTACTCTCCTAGAAGGGTAGTATCCTCCTATCAGGCCAGGGTAGTATCCTCCTAACAGACCAGGGTAATATCCTCCTATCAGACCAGGGTAAGTATCCTCCTATCAGACCAGGGTAGTATCCTCCTATCAGACCAGGGTAATATCCTCCTATCAGACCAGGGTAATATCCTCCTATCAGGCCAGGGTAGTATCCTCCTATCAGGCCAGGGTAGTATCCTCCTATCAGGCCAGGGTAGTATCCTCCTATCAGGCCAGGGTAGTATCCTCCTATCAGACCAGGGTAGTATCCTCCTATCAGACCAGGGTAGTATCCTCCTATCAGACCAAGGCCAGGGTAGTATCCTCCTATCAGACCAAGGCCAGGGTAGTATCCTCCTATCAGACCAGGGCCAGGGTAGTATCCTATCAGACCAAGGCCAGGGTAGTATCCTCCTATCAGACCAAGGCCAGGGTAGTATCCTCCTATCAGACCAAGGCAGGGTAGTATCCTCCTATCAGACCAAGGCAGGGTAGTATCCTCCTATCAGACCAAGGCAGGGTAGTATCCTCCTATCAGACCAAGGCAGGGTAGTATCCTCCTATCAGACCAAGGCAGGGTAGTATCCTCCTATCAGACCAAGGCAGGGTAGTATCCTCCTATCAGACCAAGGACAGGGTAGTATCCTCCTATCAGACCAAGGCAGGGTAGTATCCTCCTATCAGACCAAGGCAGGGTAGTATCCTCCTATCAGACCAAGGACAGGGTAGTATCCTCCTATCAGACCAAGGCAGGGTAGTATCCTCCTATCAGACCAAGGCAGGGTAGTATCCTCCTATCAGACCAAGGACAGGGTAGTATCCTCCTATCAGACCAAGGCAGGGTAGTATCCTCCTATCAGACCAAGGCAGGGTAGTATCCTCCTATCAGACCAAGGCAGGGTAGTATCCTCCTATCAGACCAAAGCCATGGTAGTATTCAGTTGGCACAAAACAGAAGAAAACAGTCAAATGGAAAGGTACTGAAGGTTCTGATGTTGCAGTTGCAAAAGAACAGTAAATATGACTCTCACAAACGTTTTCAGAGGAATAGATACATTTTGCAACTGTGTGCTCTAATGAATACACCTTAGCAAGGGTACTGTGGGCTCTGCAACTCTCTACACGTTAGTAGCCCTATTGTACGGTGTACATATTAGGACATCGGAGGCATGCAGGCATCTCTCACTGTCAGTTGGTAGAGCAATGAGACTCAGGGTCGTGGGTACAAGCATTTCGCTACACCCGCAATAACATCTGCTAAACATGTGCATGTGACCAATACATTTGATTTGATTTGATCAGACATCCGTTATCAAATTTGCCGTCTCTTTCGCTCTCTGTCTCTTCCTCTCTCTTTCTCTCTCTCTGTCTCTCTCTTTCTCTCTCTCTGTCTCTCTCTGTCTCTCTCTTTCTCTCTCTCTGTCTCTCTCTGTCTCTCTCTCTCTCTCTCTGTCTCTCTCTCTGTCTCTCTCTGTCTCTCTCTTTCTCTCTCTCTGTCTCTCTCTCTCTCTCTCTCTCTCTGTCTCTCTCTCTGTCTCTCTCTGTCTCTCTCTTTCTCTCTCTCTGTCTCTCTCTCTCTTTCTCTCTCTCTGTCTCTCTCTCTGTCTCTCTGTCTCTCTCTCTTTCTCTCTCTCTGTCTCTCTCTCTGTCTCTCTCTCTCTCTCCTCTCTCAATTCAATTTAAGGGGCTTTATTGTTTACATTGCCAAAGCAAGTGAAGTAAATAATAAACAAAAGTGAAATAAACAATTAAACTGAACAGTACACATTTAGCTCACAAAAGTAATAATAAATAAACATAAATATGGGTTGTATTTACAATGGTGTGTCTTCTTCACTGGTTGTCCGTGTGTTGTGGCAACAGGTCACACATCTTGCTGCTGTAATCACATACTGTAGTAAAATTATACATAGTCAAAGCTTTCCTTAAGTTTGGGTCAGTCACAGTGGTCAGGTATTCTGCTACTGTGTACTCTCTGTTTGGGGCCAAATAGCATTCTAGTTTGCTCTGTTTTTTGGTAAATTCTTTTCAATGTGTCAAGTAATTATCTTTTTGTTTTCTCATGATTTGGTTGGGTCTAATTGTGTTACTGTCATCGGGCTCTATCTATCTATCTATCTATCTATCTATCTATCTATCTATCTGTCTGTCTGTCTGTCTGTCTGTCTGTCTGTCTGTCTGTCTGTCTGTCTGTCTGTCTGTCTGTCTGTCTGTCTGTCTGTCTGTCTGTCTGTCTGTCTGTCTGTCTGTCTGTCTGTCTGTCTGTCTGTCTGTCTGTCTGTCTGTCTGTCTGTCTGTCTGTATCTCGCTCTGTCGCTCTCTCTCTCTCTCAGTAGCTCCCTTGAACACTAATGGAGGTTTATGTAAGCCAGGGAGCTCTGTGAGGAAGTAGAATGATATATTGTATGTTAGATGTTTTGGCTGCTTGTGTTACTGACGATCTCTCTTTGTGCTGAAACTGTCTGCTTGTGTGAGGTGGAGGCTATTTTTGTTGTTTTCTAATTGGTAGCATTTGACCTTGAGCGTGTCATCGCTCTCTCCCAACGCATCTCTGCAGTCAGCTAGTTATAGACAGACAGAGTGTTCTTCCTCGTCAGATCTGAGTCTGAATGCTACTCTTCGTCTCGCAGTTTCTCTCCCGCTCCACTGCAATGTTACTACTTCTCTGGAGACGCAGGGCATGACGATTGGTGGGTGACCGTGAACATAGACCATAGCGGATACATGAAAATATACTATAGTATACTATGGTATATAAATACGGTGTCACGTAGTGTTTTCACAGACTTTCCTGTAGTATTCGTTTTTTTATGGATTAAAATCAGCAAAACAATGCAGTGAATACTGTAGTATTTATTGTATTATTTACAGTAGTATTTACAGTTAACTATAATATAAATACTGTAGTATACTGTAGTGTTTACAGTTAACTATAGTATACTATAGTAATTAATGTAGTATTTTTGCTAATTGTAGTACACTGAGGTATTTACTGCAGTGGTTTTGCAGACATTACTGTAGTGTTTTTGTGGATTGTACTATACTGTAGTACTTTTGCGGACTGTAGTATACTGTAGTTTTTACTGTAGTGTTTTCTTTTGCAGACATTACTGTAGTATTTACTATAGTGTTTTATTTTATCAGACATAGAAGTGGAGGCTTTTTCCTTGAGGAAACCTACTGGAGAAATACTAAAAACTTTTTATTCTTTTATTTTATGCCTTTTTTTATTTTTCTATAACCTGTAGATAGGACTGGTCTCTCTCAACTCCCTCTTTTCTCCTCGTCAGAGTCTGAAATATCACAGGACCCCACAGAGAAAGAGGGTCCCACGTAGGGCTGTGTGTGTGTATAGGCATTTGGGATGCAGCCTCTGTTTCTGTGTTTTTCTCCCTGAGAGAGGTTGAAGGAGAGAGAGGAGAGAGAGAGAGAGACGAGAGAGAGAGAGAGAGAGAGAGAGACGAGAAAGAGAGAGGAGAGAGGAGAGAGAGGAGAGAGGAGAGAGGTTGAAGGAGAGAGAGAGAGGAGAGAGAGAGAGAGAAGAGAGAGAGAGAGACGAGAAAGAGAGAGGAGAGAGGAGAGAGAGGAGAGAGGTTGAAGGAGAGAGAGGAGAGAGGTTGAAGGAGAGAGAGGAGAGAGAGAGAGAGAGAAGAGAGAGAGAGAGAGAGAGAGAGACGAGAAAGAGAGAGGAGAGAGGAGAGAGAGGAGAGAGAGGAGAGAGGTTGAAGGAGAGAGGAGAGAGAGAGAGGAGAGAGAGAGAGAGAGAGAAGAGAAAGAGAGAGGAGAGAGAGGAGAGAGAGGAGAGAGGTTGAAGGAGAGAGAGGAGAGAGAGAGAGGAGAGAGGAGAGAGAGAGAGAAGAGAGAGAGAGAGAGAAGAGAGAGAGAGAGAGAGAGAGAGAGAGAGAGACGAGAAAGAGAGAGGAGAGAGGAGAGAGAGGAGAGAGGTTGAAGGAGAGAGAGGAGAGAGAGAGAGGAGAGAGGAGAGAGAGAGAGAGAGAAGAGAGAGCGGGGGAGAGAAAGAGACAAACCCAGATAAAAAGAGAAACAAGGTCAACCAGCAGCAGTTACAACTTTAGCTCTACTAAATGGATTAATCCCATCCAACCATCAGACACCTAATAAACAATAGAAGGAGAGAGTCATTTGATTTGGGAGTCTTTTGTAGATTTCTCCCTCTGGATTTTGAAGATTTAAGTTTTGTGGATTAAGACCTACGGAACATAGGGGAACACCCCCATTCTCTGATGGCTCCGTCTCCATGTGCTGAAAGCCAAATCAGATTGCGGATTTCTCCAGACCCTTTTTTTCTAAAAGCAATGATCACTTTCTTCACTGATGATCAGTGTTACAGTGTTACAGTGTTCACCCCAGTCACTGAGGACATGTAAACAATATAGAATGGGGGAATGTCATAATACTTGATATGTTATGCAGTGAACAAGTCATACCACTGTATTGACCAAAGAGACATTGGTTATTATTGAACAAAAACAACTCTCCACATCAGTTTGGTGTTGTTTTTAAGGCTGCTTGGTCAGCCATTTTACTACGGTATTTTCCCAACTACATTTTGTATCACAGCTTTTTTTTTGTTGTTCCTTCTACTATACATTTTATCTGCTCGTTAGTGATAATAGTAGCAGCATTACCAAACCACAGATCAAACATACATATTACAGACAGACAGACAGACAGACAGACAGACAGACAGACAGACAGACAGACAGACAGACAGACAGACAGACAGACAGACAGACAGACAGACAGACAGACAGACAGACAGACAGGAAAACAGACAGACATACAGGCAGGCATACAGGCAGACAGACAGGCAGACTGGCAAATAGACAGATAGGCAGGCATACAGGCAGACAGACAGGCAGACAGGCAGACAGAATCTAGTATCTCCAATATATACATGTATACAGTGCCTTACAAAAGTATTCATCCCCTTGGCGTTTTCCTATTTTGTTGCATTACAACCTGTAATTTAAATTTATTTATTTGGATATCATGTAATGGACAGACACAAAATAGTCCAAATTGGTGAAGTGAAATGAAAAAAATTACTTGTTTCTCAAAAATAAAAAACAGAAAAATGGTGTTTGCATATGTATTCACCCCCTTTGCTATGAAGCCCCTAAATAAGATCTGGTGCATCCAATTACCTTCAGAAGTCACAATTAGTTAAATAAAGTCCACCTGTGTGTCACATGATCTTTCAAATGATCTCAGTATATATACACCTGTTCTGAAAGGCCCCAGAGTCTGCAACACCACTAAGCAAGGGGCACCACCAAGCAAGCGGCACCATGAAGACCAAGGACAAAGTTGTGGAGAAGTACAGATCAGGGTTGGGTTATGAAAAAATATCAGAAACTTTGAACATCCCACAGAGCACCATTAAATCCATTATCAAAAAAATGGAAAGAATATGGCACCACAACAAACCTGCCAAGAGAGGGCCGCCCACCAAAACTCACAGACCAGGCAAGGAGGGCATTAATCAGAGAGGCAACAAAGAGACCAAAGATAACCCTGAAGGAGCTGCAAAGCTCCACAGTGGAGATTGGAGTATCTGTCCATTGGACCACTTTAAGCCGTACACTCCACAGGGCTGGGCTTTACGGAAGAGTGGCCAGAAAAAGCCATTGCTTAAAGAAGAAAATAAGCAAACACGTTTGGTGTTCACCAAAAGGCATGTGGGAGACTCCCGAAACAGATGGAAGAAGGTACTCTGGTCAGATGAGACAAAAATTGAGTTTTTTGGCCATCAAGGAAAACGCTATGTCTGGCACAAACCCAACATCTCTCATCACCCCGAGAACACCATCCCCACAGTGAAGCATGGTGGTGGCAGCATCATGCTGTGGAGATGTTTTTCATCGGCAGGGACTGGGAAACTGGTCAGAATTGAAGGAATGATGGACAGTGCTAAATACAGGGAAATTCTTCAGGGAAACCAGTTTCAGTCTTCCAGAGATTTGAGACTGGGACGGAGGTTCACCTTCCAGCAGGACAATGACCCTAAGCATACTGCTAAAGCAACACTTGAGTGGTTTAAGGGGAAACATTTAAATGACTTCGAAGGGCCTAGTCAAAGCCCAGACCTCAATCCAATTGAGAATCTGTGGTATGACTTAAAGATTGCTGTACACCAGCGGAACCCATCCAACTTGAAGGAGCTGGAGCAGTTTTGCCTTTAAGAATGTGCAAAAATCCCAGTGGCCAGATGTGCCAAGCTTATAGAGACATACCCCAAGAGACTTGCAGCTGTAATTGCTGCAAAAGGTGGCTCTACAAAGTATTGACTTTGGGGTGATAGTTATGCACACTCATGGAATTCTGTTTTTTTGTCTTATTTCTTGTTTGTTTCACAAGAAAAAATATTTTGCATCTTCAAAGTGGTAGGCATGTTGTGTAAATCAAATGATACAAACCAACCAAAAATCAATTTTATTTCCAGGTTGTAAGGCAACCAAAATAGGAAAAATGTCAAGGGGGTGAATACTTTCGCAAGCCACTGTACATGATTACACCTTTATAAGAAACATTATCAAAGGCATGGCCACTGAGCGAGTAAACAATATAAGAATATAAAAATAAACAGGAAAATAAATAATAATAAATGAATAAAGGTAATGAATGATTGAATTTGCTAAACCGAACCTCCAATCACAGAAGCAGGTCATCAACACATCATTATCAATGTTTTCATGTTACTATGACAACAACGTTTTCTACCAAATCAGCTTTGAGTCCTTCCTCATAACAGCTGAATGGTGAATTACGACTTCCCAGTTATTTCTACATGAGCATCACTGTCAACAACATCATGTCTTGTCAACTCCTATGGTCACTGTCAAGAAAATGAACATAGGAGTTAGCACAAATATATCTGGGACAAGGCTGCACAATCATCACCATCATCATGAGCATCATCCCCATCATGAGCACCACTGTGTTCACTGTTTCATTGTTGTTTCATTAGTGATGCTTCAGTGTTGAGAGACTCATGACCCATGTCCTGTCTCGTTTCAGTGTTGAGAGACTCATGACCCATGTCCTGTCTCGTTTCAGTGTTGAGAGACGAATGACCCATGTCCTGTCTTGTTTCAGTGTTGAGAGACTAATGACCCATGTCCTGTCTTGTTTCAGTGTCTCCTCCTGCAGTTCTCCATAAGGTCACGGCCTGGTGTGACCTTTCACCTCTCACCCTCGATCTCGGCTACAGCCGATTGGCTCCTATAGTACACATAGAATGTGTTACCTGGCAACAGCTGAGCGGAAACGCTCCACACATGCACTGGTCATAAACAGGTACATTTACTGACACGCCCACGTCACCTGACCTGTAAATCTCTGACACCTGTCTTACACCTGTACACAGTCCTCCAATAGCACCTCCTCCTCAACCTTCTTCTCTCAACTCCCCTCGTCTCCCTTTCCCACAGAGGGAGTAGGGTACACTTATAGTATGGACTGTTGTTTCCAAGCACCCTTTAATTTACTTCCACAGGAGGATAAGAGTTGAGCACCATGGTTCATTCTCTTTCTTCACCTGGCTGGTGGAGCCCCCTGCTGACGTGGTGGAGGTATTGTAGCTAGATTACGTTACATTACACGGTAGTCTCATACTCCATGACCTCCTTGGGTTTGCTCAGACTGCGGTATTGGATCCTTGGCGTGACCGGGGAGGTGTTCTCCAGGACAAGGATGGTCTTCCGCAGCCGCCTGTCAATGAAGTGAGCATCCCAGGCAGGGTACCTTTTTCTGGGAAGGTCTATCCGGATCACTGGCCCCTCTGTCCTGAGGGTCCGGGGGGCCAGGGCCGGAGAGGTAGTGGTGGTGGATCTAACCTGGAACACAGCTAGATCACTTGGTACCACTTCGCCCCGGTCCACACCTGCAGTCCTAGTTAGAGTCCTAGGGGGGCTGGTGACCACGTCTGGAGGAGGGAGGGGTGATGCCTTGGCTGGGGTCACACAGGACTCCACCATCAACCCCCCTTCCTCCACACACACACCCCACTCAGCCCCGGACACCGGCCCGTCAGGGTGCAGGAGACAATAATACACCAACATGAAGAAAGTCCCCAGAGCGTAGCTACAAACCACAACACACACAACGATGAGGGCGTAAAAGTCGGAGGTGTTCGGCCCACGGTAAAGGTACCACGCCGCGGTGAGAGACACGTTCTCTACCAGAGTCACTGAGTAATAGAGACACATCCTGAAACGGGCGCGGCCTTCCTTGACGTTGAACCAGCAGAAGATATAGATGATACCCACTACCATGTTATAGATGATCTCCTCCCACTTGGACATGCAGAAGTCTGTCTCCCCCTGGATGATCCAGAACGTCATGATGCACCAGTGGCTCACGATGAAGATACCAAAGTAGAGCTGGGAGATAGAGAGGGAGGCAGAAAGACAGAGAAAGGGTTAGTCACGATGAAGATACCGAAGTAGAGCTGGGAGATAGAGAGGGAGGCAGAAAGACAGAGAAAGGGTTAGGGTTAGTCATGATGAAAATACCGAAGTAGAGCTGGGAGATAGAGAGGGAGGCAGAAAGACAGAGAAAGGGTTAGTCATGATGAAGATACTGAAGTAGAGCTGGGAGATAGAGAGGGAGGCAGAAAGACAGAGAAAGGGTTAGTCATGATGAAGATACCGAAGTAGAGCTGGGAGATAGAGAGGGAGGCAGAAAGACAGAGAAAGGGTTAGTCATGATGAAGATACCGAAGTAGAGCTGGGAGATAGAGAGGGAGGCAGAAAGACAGAGAAAGGGTTAGGGTTAGTCATGATGAAGATACCGAAGTAGAGCTGGGAGATAGAGAGGGAGGCAGAAAGACAGAGAAAGGGTTAGGGTTAGTCATGATGAAGATACTGAAGTAGAGCTGGGAGATAGAGAGGGAGGCAGAAAGACAGAGAAAGGGTTAGGGTTAGTCATGATGAAGATACCGAAGTAGAGCTGGGAGATAGAGAGGGAGGCAGAAAGACAGAGAAAGGGTTAGTCATGATGAAGATACTGAAGTAGAGCTGGGAGATAGAGAGGGAGGTAGAAAGACAGAGAAAGGGTTAGTCATGATGAAGATACTGAAGTAGAGCTGGGAGATAGAGAGGGAGGCAGAAAGACAGAGAAAGGGTTAGTCATGATGAAGATACTGAAGTAGAGCTGGGAGATAGAGAGGGAGGCAGAAAGACAGATTTAGGGTTAGTCACGATGAAGATACTGAAGTAGAGCTGGGAGATAGAGAGGGAGGCAGAAAGACAGAGAAAGGGTTAGTCATGATGAAGATACTGAAGTAGAGCTGGGAGATAGAGAGGGAGGCAGAAAGACAGAGAAAGGGTTAGGGTTAGTCACGATGAAGATACTGAAGTAGAGCTGGGAGATAGAGAGGGAGGCAGAAAGACAGATTTAGGGTTAGTCACGATGAAGATACTGAAGTAGAGCTGGGAGATAGAGAGGGAGGCAGAAAGACAGATTTAGGGTTAGTCATGATGAAGATACTGAAGTAGAGCTGGGAGATAGAGAGGGAGGCAGAAAGACAGAGAAAGGGTTAGTCATGATGAAGATACCGAAGTAGAGCTGGGAGATAGAGAGGGAGGTAGAAAGACAGAGAAAGGGTTAGTCATGATGAAGATACCGAAGTAGAGCTGGGAGATAGAGAGGGAGGCAGAAAGACAGAGAAAGGGTTAGTCATGATGAAGATACTGAGGTAGAGCTGGGAGATAGAGAGGGAGGCAGAAAGACAGAGAAAGGGTTAGGGTTAGTCATGATGAAGATACTGAAGTAGAGCTGGGAGATAGAGAGGGAGGCAGAAAGACAGAGAAAGGGTTAGGGTTAGTCATGATGAAGATACTGAAGTAGAGCTGGGAGATAGAGAGGGAGGCAGAAAGACAGAGAAAGGGTTAGGGTTAGTCATGATGAAGATACTGAAGTAGAGCTGGGAGATAGAGAGGGAGGCAGAAAGACAGAGAAAGGGTTAGTCATGATGAAGATACTGAAGTAGAGCTGGGAGATAGAGAGGGAGGCAGAAAGACAGAGAAAGGGTTAGTCATGATGAAGATACCGAAGTAGAGCTGGGAGATAGAGAGGGAGGCAGAAAGACAGAGAAAGGGTTAGTCATGATGAAGATACTGAAGTAGAGCTGGGAGATAGAGAGGGAGGCAGAAAGACAGAGAAAGGGTTAGTCATGATGAAGATACTGAAGTAGAGCTGGGAGATAGAGAGGGAGGCAGAAAGACAGAGAAAGGG
Organism: Salmo salar; assembly: GCF_965601325.2. Lineage (NCBI taxonomy): Eukaryota > Metazoa > Chordata > Actinopteri > Salmoniformes > Salmonidae > Salmo > Salmo salar. Next base: position 109,522,435 of record NC_138305.1, read on the forward strand.
TTAGTCATGATGAAGATACTGAAGTAGAGCTGGGAGATAGAGAGGGAGGCAGAAAGACAGAGAAAGGGTTAGTCATGATGAAGATACTGAAGTAGAGCTGGGAGATAGAGAGGGAGGCAGAAAGACAGAGAAAGGGTTAGGGTTAGTCATGATGAAGATACCGAAGTAGAGCTGGGAGATAGAGAGGGAGGCAGAAAGACAGAGAAAGGGTTAGTCATGATGAAGATACTGAAGTAGAGCTGGGAGATAGAGAGGGAGGCAGAAAGACAGAGAAAGGGTTAGTCATGATGAAGATACTGAAGTAGAGCTGGGAGATAGAGAGGGAGGCAGAAAGACAGAGAAAGGGTTAGTCATGATGAAGATACTGAAGTAGAGCTGGGAGATAGAGAGGGAGGCAGAAAGACAGAGAAAGGGTTAGTCACGATGAAGATACCGAAGTAGAGCTGGGAGATAGAGAGGGAGGTAGAAAGACAGAGAAAGGGTTAGTCATGATGAAGATACTGAAGTAGAGCTGGGAGATAGAGAGGGAGGTAGAAAGACAGAGAAAGGGTTAGTCATGATGAAGATACCGAAGTAGAGCTGGGAGATAGAGAGGGAGGCAGAAAGACAGAGAAAGGGTTAGTCACGATGAAGATACCGAAGTAGTGCTGGGAGATAGAGAGGGAGGCAGAAAGACAGAGAAAGGGTTAGTCACGATGAAGATACCGAAGTAGAGCTGCAACACAGGGACGTCATTTATTTTATTTTTAAACAACAGCTCAATGGTTGTAAAAAGTCAGGTAACTTTCTGAAAATTCCCAGGTTTTTCCCGAAATCCCACTTAGAGGGAATAAACAGGAAATCCAGACTCCTCCAACCAGCATATTCTAAAAGAACTGGGAATTTAGGGAAAGTTACCAGTATTTTGCAACCTTACCCAGCATGAACATGAATATAACCTGCAATTAATGCTAACTTTGTTTAAATTATAGAAACATAAATTGCATTTTTCTCAGTGCATGTTCTGTGTGGTGTGTAACCTTTACCTGGAACACAGAGGCAAACAGGGCGAAGGCGATGGTCCTGGCCCCGATGGTGAAGAAGTGCCACAGCATCTGAACAATCACAGCCTTGTAGGACATCGGGAGCTTGTCATCTCTGGAGTCCCTCAGAGTCTTCTGGTAAGATGCTATCATCCAGGCCAGAGAGACCAAGGAGGCTGAGGCAGAGAGACCTGGAGAGAGTAGGGAAGAGATATGAGAGAGAGAGATTTGAGATAGAAAGGTGTTTGAGACATCATCTGGTAGGATGCTATGATCCAGGCCAGAGAGACTAGAGAAGTGAGGCAGAGAGACCAACAGATGGGGACAGAGAGAAATGAGTGGTAAGGAGGATGTACATTCTTTATATGACTGGACTCTGTTCAGAGAATGAGATCTGATCAGAGATTGAGATCTGGTCAGAGATTGAGATCTGGTCAGAGATTGAGATCTGTTCAGAGATTGAGATCTGTTCAGAGATTGAGATCTGATCAGAGATTGAGATCTGATCAGAGATTGAGATCTGATCAGATATTGAGATCTGTTCAGAGATTCCCTGTGTTTTATATAACTGCCTGTTCTATGGTTCCTCAGTTCTGTCCTCAGGAAGACACATTACATAACCTCATCAAAGTAGACCAGACCAGCGAGCCCTCATGCTCAGCCTAAATAACGTAGACTACCCCAGTCTAGATACCCCAGTCTAGACTAACCCAGTCTAGACTAACCCAGTCTAGACTAACCCAGCCTAGACTAACCCAGCCTAGACTAACCCAGTCTAGACTAACCCAGTCTATACTACCCCAGTCTATAGTACCCCAGTCTATAGTACCCCAGTCTATACTGCCCCAGTCTATACTGCCCCAGTCTATACTACCCCAGTCTATACTAACTCAGTCTATACTGCCCCAGTCTATACTGCCCCAGTCTATACTGCCCCAGTCTATACTGCCCCAGTCTATACTGCCCCAGTCTATACTGATCCAGTCTATACTACCCCAGTCTATACTACCCCAGTCTATACTACCCCAGTCTATACTAACTCAGTCTATACTGCCCCAGTCTATACTATCCAGTCTATACTACCCCAGTCTATACTACCCCAGTCTATACTACCCCAGTCTATACTGCCCCAGTCTATACTGCCCCAGTCTATACTATCCAGTCTATACTACCCCAGTCTATACTACCCCAGTCTATACTACCCCAGTCTATACTAACTCAGTCTATACTGCCCCAGTCTATACTACCCCAGTCTATACTACCCCAGTCTATACTGCCCCAGTCTATACTGCCCCAGTCTATACTGCCCCAGTCTATACTACCCCAGTCTATACTGCCCCAGTCTATACTGCCCCAGTCTATACTACCCTCTGCTTGAGAAAAGCTGTAATGCAGCATCATGATCGTTATCCCCCCCCCCACACACACACACACACACACACACACACACACACACACACACACACACACACACACACACATTTGATCTGACAGAATCAGAAGAGTTTGCTTTGGATTTTCCTAAAAGGCCTGATTGTTGTCATCATCTCCATCATCTCCAAAATTACATTAAAAGACCACTTTTATAATTTTAGAGTTTTGCTGTTACATTTTTCATGCCTTTAGATGGGATTCATTACTAATTGGACATGAGATTAAATTATTAACATTTTGCAAAATGAATATTTAATTAAGTTAAATGAGGTCTCCCGTCTCGCTGCTTTTGGCTCTCCTGCTATGATCTTATTAACACGTCTAACATATTAATATTAATTCTCCAGAAGGAATAATAGATCTCATAACTAACAGACTCTTCAACAGAGACAGATGCACACAAACAACTTTTAAATTATTACATTTGTGAATTCTTTCAAAGTTATGTGAGGAAAAGAAGAAGATAACATGGGAATCCTTCAACAGTGAGAAGATAACATGGGAATCCTTCAACAGTGAGAAGATAACATGGGAATCCTTCAACAGTGAGAAGATAACATGGGAATCCTTCAACAGTGAGAAGATAACATGGGAATCCTTCAACAGTGACAAGATAACATGGGAATCCTTCAACAGTGAGAAGATAACATGGGAATCCTTCAACAGTGAGAAGATAACATGGGAATCCTTCAACAGTGAGAAGATAACATGGGAATCCTTCAACAGTGACAAGATAACATGGGAATCCTTCAACAGTGAGAAGATAACATGGGAATCCTTCAACAGTGAGAAGATAACATGGGAATCCTTCAACAGTGAGAAGATAACATGGGAATCCTTCAACAGTGAGAAGATGGATGAATTTTACTTTTACTTTAGTCATTTTCTTTTAAGGTATCTTTACTTTTACTCAAGTATGAAAATTGGGTACTTTTTCCCATCACTGCATTTGTGAGGTGTGTGTGTGTGTGTGTGTGTGTCTGTGATCTTGCAGCTGTCCACTCAAACTGGAAGCAGAAGAGAGCAATAAGGGATATGAACCAGCTCTGTAATTCCTTCAGACATCTGTATAATTTGTATGTCATATCACAGGAAGAGATACCACATTCACACAGATTTGCAAGAAGTGGGAAGTTTGGATTTGTCACTTAAAGCCCAAATATATCGTACTTTGACTAATATGATGACTTATTGACTTAAATTGTTGTGCAACATCTTGGGTAAGTCTGTTTTTGTATCTATCAGAACTCAGAATAAGACCCAGATGCAGTCAGCTAGAGTCACAGATGTTTATTGACCCAAACAGGGGGCAGGCAAAAGACAGGTCAAAGGCAGGCAGAGGTCTGTAATCCAGGGCAGAGTCAATAAGGTACAGAACAGCAGGCAGGCTCGGGGTCAGGACAGGCAGAGGTTCGTAAACGGGTCAGTGTCAGGCAGGTACAGAACGGCTGGCAGGCTCGGGGTCAGGACAGGCAGAGGTTCGTAAACGGGTCAGTGTCAGGCAGGTACAGAACGGCTGGCAGGCTCGGGGTCAGGACAGGCAGAATGGTCTGAACTGGGGGAAACTAGGAAACAGAACTTGAGAAAGCAGGGATACGGGTAAACACGCTGGTAAGACCTGACAAGACAAACTGGCAACAGACAAACAGAGAACACAGGTATAAATACACTGGGGATAATGACGAAGATGGCCAACACATGGAGGGGGGGTGGAGACAAGCACAAAGACAGGTGAAACAGATCAGGGTGTGACAATATCAGATGAATCAGCTCTGTAGCACCTTCAGATATCTGTCAGTCTGTTGTCTTTGTGTGTATGTTTGTTCAGCTCCTGTCCCAGGAGGTTTAGATTATAGAAGAATTGCTAGATTAGACATTTCCAGACCACACACACCAAGAGGGCACCGACTTTGACAGAGGTCACAGAGAACTAAAATCATTTTCACACAGAAAGCCAGGAAACATTTCAACTCACAAGCTAGACAAATCTAAGGTAAGTTTGGGTCTTCCTCAAGGCTCTGTTCTCAGACCTCTTCTGTTATCAGCTTGTACTGTAGGCCTCTTAGTGATGTTGCTCGGGACCACAGTGTCGATTTCCTCAGCTACTTGGTCTATATACAACTGTACATTTCAATGAAACATTGTGAATCTTCACTTTTGCCTGGACTGATGGTAATACAGAAACATTTGACATTCAGACATGGCATTACTGTTGTACCCACCAAGATAGCTGTTCAGTTATGGTCATGTGTCACTGCTAAAATGATAACTTATATTGTAAACTTTTCTATTAGTAGTGGTACATTTCCCAAGGATCTCAAAACAGCCCGGGTGGTTCCACTCCACAAGAAGAGCAGTAAAACAAATGTAGGAAACTACAGGCCTGTGTCAATCCTCAGCACCTCATCCAAAGTTGTTGAGAGATTCGTTTTTAATCAACTCGAGGGATACTTTCTTGAGCACAAACTTCTTTATGTACTTCAATCTGGCTAAAGAACAGCTCATTCCACTGATACCTCCTTATCCACCTTTATGACCACAATAAGCAGGAACGTGAGAAGGGGGATCTATACAATTATGATCATGTTAGACTTGCAGAAAGCTTTTGACATTGTGGATCATGATATTCTCCTGATGAAACTGAAATTCATGGGTCTAAATTATGTAGCAGTGAATTGGTTTGGGTCTCATCTGACCAACAGAACAACAAGTATGATGTTGATGACGTTCTGTCAGAGGCCAAAGAAATATCCCGTGGAGTACCACAGGGATCCATTTTAGGGCCTCTCTTATTTCTTATATATGTTAATGATTTGCCAGATACAGTAAAGTGCAAACTCCTGCTTTACGCTGATGATTCAGCCATACTCGTATCAGGGAAGGATACAGTTTACATAGAAGAGACCCTGAGTAAGAAATTGCATTTTGTTAGAGATTGGTTGTCTGACAACAAATTGTCACTACATTTGGGAAAAAACTGAATCGGTTTTGTTTGGAACAATACGTAGATTGCTTAGGGCTGATGAGATAATGGCAAACTGTGCAGGCAAGGAGATTGAATCGAAAACAAGTGAATCGAAAACAAGTGAATCGAAAACAAGTGAATCGAAAACAAGTGAATCGAAAACAAGTGAATCTTGGTGTGTCCCTAGATCAATCCCTTTCTGGAGACCTGATTGCTGCTAAAATTATTTCTAAAATGGCAAACAAATGTAAATGTTTATATCGTTAACGCTAGATATTTTAACATTAAAGTTAAGAAACTGCTTGTCTCAACCTTGTCATTTTGATTATACCTGCTCTGCTTGGTATAGTGGGCTATCAAAAAAGCTGAAAAAGAGAATGCAGGTCATGCAAAATAATGTTATCTGGTATATGCTGAATGTCCTCCCTAGGACCCACATAACGTTATCTGGTATATGCTGAATGTCCCCCTTAGGACCCACATAGGGGTACAGGAGTTCCAGGAAGTGGGCTTGTTGCCTTTGGAGTCCAGAGTGGACCAACTTAAACTTAATCATATGTTTGACATCTTAAATGACCGTGCCCCAGGTTACATGAAAAACCACATTGATATGGTCTATAACCAACACAGTCATAATACCAGAGCTAGTGTTTATGTCTTGTAAAATCCCAAGTGTAAACAGTACAGCGAGGAGCACGTTTTTCCATACAGGCATTTGTCTATGGAATAGCCTTCCCTTGGAGATAAAGCAAAGAAAAAGTAAAAAAAAAAAAAAATAGCTTTAAAAAACAGGCAAAGGTTTTCATTTGGACAAGGTTGTCTAGGTAAGAGAAACCACTCCACTGCCCTCTACTGTTGGTCAGGTGTATTGATCTGAAGGATCGGTATGATGTGTAATGAATAGATTATTTTAATGTGAAATGAATATGGTTGATTTTTTTTTTTAAAGTTAGGGAGAAGTACAGTGAATAGTGTCACTTTTTAGGACGTCAATATAAATGAATGTATTTATGGTTGTTTGTAATTTTCGCTTGTCTTTTAATCATTATATGTGTCGTTGTTTTTACCATCGAGGACCACTATGGAAACAAGCGTTTTAAATGAATACTTTCAAGTGATATCCTCTGGGTCCACATTGTACATTTTGTTGTATATGTCAAAATAAATTCAATTCAATGGCTATTTACTTATTCCGCATTATCCCGCTTTTTTGGGGGGGTTTTGGCAATGTCAGTCTGTCATTGCCATATTAACATCTTCATCAGTGTCATCAGTATTTTCCTTCCAAATTGTCCCTCTAATCTTCTGCCTTTGTATGCTGACAGTCTTGTGGCGATATGCTCTCTGCGATGTTTGATTCAATTAAGATTGGCTCTGCTCGTCGTGCTTGCTCAGTGCAAGGATGGCGTTGTCTGTGTGTGTGTGTGTGTGTGTGTGTGTGTGTGTGAAGCACTTTCCCGTCCATAGCTAATTAAGAGATCTCTGCATCTGTCTGGATCGGGTCCAAATGGCGAAGGAGTGAGTGAGTCTGTGTGTGTGTGTGTGTGTGTGTGTGTGTGTGTGTGTGTGTGTGTGTGCGTGTACAGTGCATTAGGAAAGTAATCAGACCCCTTGACTTTTTCCACATTTTGTTACGTTACAGCCTTATTCTAAAATGTATGAAATCTTTTTTTCCCTCTTCAATCTACACACAATACCCCATAATGACAAAGTGGAAACAGGTCAAAAAAATTAAAACCAGAAATAACTTATTTAAATAAGTATTCAGACCCTTCGCTATGAGACTCGAGATTGAGGTTAGGTGCATCCTGTTTCCATTGATCATCCTTGAGATGTTTCTACAACTTGATTGTAATCCCCCTGTGGTAAATTCAATTGATTGGACATGATTTGGAAAGGCACACACCTGTCTATATAAGGTCCCACAGTTGACAGTGCATGTCAGAGCAAAAACCAAGACATCAGGTCGAAGGAATCGAACTCCAGGCTGTAGTGATGCCACAACACTGCGATGCAGTGCCTGAGACCGCTGCGCCACTCTGCCGCCATCATTCTTAAATGGAAGAAGTTTGGAACCACCAAAACTCTTCCTAGAGCTGGCCACCCGGCCAAAATGAGCTATTGGGGGGAAGAAGGGCCTTGGTCCGGGAGGTGACCAAGAACCCGATGGTCACTCTGACAGAACTCCTGAGTTCCTCTGTGGAGAGTGGGAGAATCTTCCAGAAGATCAACAATCTCTGCAGCACTCCACCAATCAGGCCTTTATGGTAGAGTGGCCAGACAGAAGCCACTCCTCAGTAAAAGCCACAAAGCTAAAAGGCACCTAAAGGAATCTCAGAACATTAGAAACAAGATTCTCTGGTCTGACGAAACAAAGATTGAACTCTTTTGCCTGAATGCCAAGTGGCATGTCTGGAGGAAACCTGGCACCATCCCTAGGGTTAAGCACGGTGTTGGCAGCATCATGCTGTGGGAATGTTTTTCAGCTGCAGGGACTGGGAGACTAGTCAGGATCGAGGGAAAGATGAACGGAGCAAAGTGCAGAGAGATCCGTATCGAAAACCTGCTCCAGAGCACTCAGGACCGCTCAATGGGGCGAAGGTTCACTTCTAACAGGACAACGACCCTAAGCACACAGCCAAGAGAACCCAGGGGTGGCTTCGGGACAAGTCTCTGAATGTCCTTGAGTGGCCCAGCCAGAGCCCAGAATTGAACCCAATCAAAAATCTCTGGAGAGACCTGAAAATAGCTGTGCCGCGACGCTCCCCATCCAACCTGACAGAGCTTGAGAGGATCTGCAGAGAAGAATGGGAGAAACTTCCCAAATACAGGTGTACCAAGCTTGTAGCATCATACCCAAGAAGACTCGAGGCTGTAATCGCTGACAAAGGTGCTTCAACAAAGTACTGAGTAAAGTGTCTGAATACTTAAGTAAATATTATATAGTTATTTTTTTTGTTGGTAAATTTGCAAAAATGTCAAAAAAAAACTGTTTTTGCTTTGTCATCATGGGGTATTGTGTGTGTCTATTGATGAGGGGGAAAAAAACCCAACTTAATCAATTTTAGAATAAGGCTGCAACAACAAAATGTGGAAAATGTCAAGGGGTCTGAATACTTTCCGAATGCACTGTGTGTATCCAAATGGAAGAAAGGTTCCTAAACTCAGTAAAAAGCGATGGAATCACCAACTCACATATTCAACAAGACTCCGGACATACATACAGACAGAGAGAGAGAGACAGACAGAGAGACAGACAGAGAGAGACACAGAGAGAGACAGACAGAGAGAGACACAGAGAGAGACAGACAGAGAGAGACACAGAGAGAGACACAGGGAGAGACACAGAGAGAGAGACACAGAGAGAACCTTTACTTTGGCCAAAATTACCTTACTAGACTATTACTATCAAGAAAAAACATAGAACAAACCAAAATCTGCAGAAGAAACACAGTGGAACCTGGAAATACCATCCAACACAACACTGAGAGAGTAACATTCAGTCTGAACTTACTTCTGAAGGCTAAAATTCAAAGACAATAATCTCTAGGTGATTTTATTATATGAAGCTTAATAAATAAGGCTACTAAGCTGCCAAACTGCTAGGACAAAACGGACCTGGCTGCAACTTCAATTAGCACTGAAGTGTGAAGTGATGGGTGTGAAAATTCTTGAGCCTAACAATGGCAGGAGAGTTTCACAGCACCCCCTCCACCCCCTCCACCCAAATGCAGAGGCCTTTGAAGCCCCCATTGGCTTATCCCTGTAGAGAGGTCATTACAATACAGTACCCCATGGATATTAAAAATAACACTGCACGGAATAAGTACAACTTTTAAAAAAAGCTCCTCAAGAGACACTATTTCCTGACTGATACAAAGAGGCAACTTAATTTTCCACACAGACCATCCCCTGGCATGACACAGTGCTATATTAACCAGACCATCCCCTGGCATGACACAGTGCTATATTAACCAGACCATCCCCTGGCACAGTGCTATATTAACACAGACCATCCCCTGGCATGACACAGTGCTATATTAACACAGACCATACCCTGGCATGACACAGTGCTATATTAACCAGACCATCCCCTGGCATGACACAGTGCTATATTAACCAGACCATCCCCTGGCATGACACAGTGCTATATTAACCAGACCATCCCCAGGCACAGTGCTATATTAACCAGACCATCCCCTGGCATGGCACAGTGCTATATTAACCAGACCATCCCCTGGCATGACACAGTGCTATATTAACCAGACCATCCCCTGGCATGACACAGTGCTATATTAACACAGACCATCCCCTGGCATGACACAGTGCTATATTAACCAGACCATCCCCTGGCATGACACAGTGCTATATTAACCAGACCATCCCCTGGCACAGTGCTATATTAACCAGACCATCCCCTGGCACAGTGCTATATTAACCAGACCATCCCCTGGCATGACACAGTGCTATATTAACCAGACCATCCCCTGGCATGACACAGTGCTATATTAACCAGACCATCCCCTGGCATGACACAGTGCTATATTAACCAGACCATCCCCTGGCATGACACAGTGCTATATTAACCAGACCATCCCCTGGCATGACACAGTGCTATATTAACCAGACCATCCCCTGGCATGACACAGTGCTATATTAACCAGACCATCCCCTGGCATGACACAGTGCTATATTAACCAGACCATCCCCTGGCACAGTGCTATATTAACCAGACCATCCCCTGGCACAGTGCTATATTAACCAGACCATCCCCTGGCATGACACAGTGCTATATTAACCAGACCATCCCCTGGCATGACACAGTGCTATATTAACACAGACCATCCCCTGGCATGACACAGTGCTATATTAACCAGACCATCCCCTGGCATGACACAGTGCTATATTAACACAGACCATCCCCTGGCATGACACAGTGCTATATTAACCAGACCATCCCCTGGCATGACACAGTGCTATATTAACCAGACCATCCCCTGGCATGACACAGTGCTATATTAACCAGACCATCCCCTGGCATGACACAGTGCTATATTAACCAGACCATCCCCTGGCATGACACAGTGCTATATTAACCAGACCATCCCCTGGCATGACACAGTGCTATATTAACCAGACCATCCCCTGGCACAGTGCTATATTAACCAGACCATCCCCTGGCATGACACAGTGCTATATTAACCAGACCATCCCCTGGCACAGTGCTATATTAACCAGACCATCCCCTGGCATGACACAGTGCTATATTAACCAGACCATCATCCTGGTACAGTGCTATATTAACCAGACATCCCCTGGCACAGTGCTATATTAACCAGACCATCCCCTGGCATGACACAGTGCTATATTAACCAGACCATCCCCTGGCATGACACAGTGCTATATTAACCAGACCATCCCCTGGCATGACACAGTGCTATATTAACCAGACCATCCCCTGGCACAGTGCTATATTAACCAGACCATCCCCTGGCATGACACAGTGCTATATTAACCAGACCATCCCCTGGCACAGTGCTATATTAACCAGACCATCCCCTGGCATGACACAGTGCTATATTAACCAGACCATCCCCTGGCATGACACAGTGCTATATTAACCAGACCATCCCCTGGCACAGTGCTATATTAACCAGACCATCCCCTGGCACAGTGCTATATTAACCAGACCATCCCCTGGCACAGTGCTATATTAACCAGACCATCCCCTGGCACAGTGCTATATTAACCAGACCATCCCCTGGCACAGTGCTATATTAACCAGACCATCCCCTGACATGATACAGTGCTATATTAACCAGACCATCTCCTGGTACAGTGCTATATTAACCAGACCATCCCCTGGCATGACACAGTGCTATATTAACACAGACCATCCCCTGGCACAGTGCTATATTAACCAGAGCATCCCCTGGCATGACACAGTGCTATATTAACCAGACCATCCCCTGACATGGCACAGTGCTATATTAACCAGACCATCCCCTGGCACAGTGCTATATTAACCAGACCATCCCCTGGCATGGCACAGTGCTATAAGTGCACACTTCCTCTATGTCATTAGAGAGGGTATTGGCCCAGGGTGGAAACTCAGAATACTAGACATTGAGGAAATTGAAACAACCTCTTTCAACATGTTCTAGTCTGGGACAGTAATGCTGCAGGGCATCATCAAGCAGTTCCAGCAGGACTTGTACAGGATCAAGAGAGAGAGAGAGCACAGCAGGAAAAACTCTCTCTCTGTGACGTCTCCCCCCATCCTGAGTGAATCTGATCACACCTCTTCATACTGTCCTGCAGACGAGGATAGTCAGCCCCCCAGCACTGAACACACCCAGGTACCACAACTGTACTGCTCCACCACCATCAGCCCAAACACTAGGCATGCCCTAGAGCTGTTATCAGGGGACAGACTAGGGTCCCTCAGCCACATCGTAATTCACACAGGTACAAATGACCTAAGGGCCCAGCAGGAAAGAATGGCCACAGCACTCAAGGGAGTCATTGAAAGAGCTTCTTCCACTGTCCCCAATGCACAAGTGGTTATCTCCACCCTGCTATCACAAAAATACTTTCACCCTGCTACCACACAGCAGGAGAATACAAACATTTCCCGTGACTGTGCCCCAAAACCTAATGTTTATCTGGCCCACCACTCCACCCTGGACTTGAACAGCGTTTACGACCAGGTCCACCTCTACAAGGCAGCAATCCCAACTTTTGCCAGGACCCTGAAGGACGTCACCCTCAACCGCAGCCCCAGCACTTCACACAGGAGCAACAGACAACTCGCCCAGACCAGCGAGACTCCCTCCCAGACCAGACCAGCGAGACGCCCTCCCAGACCAGCAAGACACCCTCCAAGACCAGCGAGACGCCCTCCCAGACCAGTGAGACACCCTCCCAGACTAGCGAGACGCCCTCCCTCCCAGACCAGCGAAACGCCCTCCCTCCCACACCAGCGAGACGCCCTCCCTCCCAGACCAGACCAGTGAGACGCCATCCCTCCCAGACCAGACCAGCGAGACGCCCTCCCAGACCAGCGAGACACCCTCCCTCCCAGACCAGCGAGACGCCCTCCCTCCCAGACAAGCGAGACGCCCTCCCTCCCAGACCAGCGAGACGCCCTCCCTCCCAGACCAGCGAGACGCCCTCCCTCCCAGACCAGCGAGACGCCCTCCCAGACCAGCGAGACACCCTCCCAGACCAGCGAGACGCCCTCCCTCCCAGACCAGCGAGACGCCCTCCCTCCCAGACCAGCGAGACGCCCTCCCTCCCAGACCAGCGAGACGCCCTCCCTCCCAGACCAGCGAGACACCCCTCCCTCCCTCCCAGACCAGCGAGACGCCCTCCCTCCCTCCCAGACCAGCGAGACGCCCCTCCCTCCCTCCCAGACCAGCGAGACGCCCTCCCTCCCAGACCAGCGAGACGCCCTCCCTCCCAGACCAGCGAGACGCCCTCCCTCCCAGACCAGCGAGACGCCCTCCCACCCAGACCAGCGAGACACCCCTCCCTCCCTCCCAGACCAGCGAGACGCCCCTCCCTCCCTCCCAGACCAGCGAGACGCCCTCCCTCCCAGACCAGCGAGACGCCCTCCCTCCCAGACCAGCGAGACGCCCTCCCTCCCAGACCAGCGAGACGCCCTCCCTCCCAGACCAGCGAGACGCGCTCTCTCCCAGACCAGCGAGACGCGCTCCCTCCCAGACCAGCGAGACGCGTTCCCTCCCAGACCAGCGAGACGCCCTCCCTCCCAGACCAGCGAGACGCCCTCCCTCCCAGACCAGCGAGACGCCCTCCCTCCCAGACCAGCGAGACGCGCTCTCTCCCAGACCAGCGAGACGCGCTCCCTCCCAGACCAGCGAGACGCGTTCCCTCCCAGACCAGCGAGACGCCCTCCCTCCCAAACCAGCGAGACACCCTCCCTCCCAGACCAGCGAGACGCCCTCCCTCCCAGACCAGCGAGACGCCCTCCCTCCCAGACCAGCGAGACGCCCTCCCTCCCAGACCAGCGAGACGCCCTCCCAGACCAGCGAGACGCCCTCCCAGACCAGCGAGACGCCCTCCCAGACCAGCGAGACACCCTACCAGACCAGCGAGACACCCCTCCCTCCCAGACCAGCGAGACGCCCTCCCTCCCAGACCAGCGAGACGCCCTCCCTCCCAGACCAGCGGGACGCCCTCCCTCCCAGACCAGCGAGACGCCCTCCCTCCCAGACCAGCGAGACGCCCTCCCTCCCAGACCAGCGAGACGCCCTCCCTCCCAGACCAGCGAGACCACCCCTCCCTCCCAAACCAGCGAGACGCCCTCCCACCCAGACCAGCGAGACACCCCTCCCTCCCTCCCAGACCAGCGAGACGCCCTCCCTCCCAGACCAGCGAGACGCCCTCTCTCCCAGACCAGTGAGACGCCCTCCCTCCCAGACCAGCGAGACGCCCTCCCTCCCTCCCAGACCACCGAGACACCCCTCCCTCCCTCCCAGACCACCGAGATGCCCTCCCTCCCAGACCAGCGAGACGCCCTCCCTCCCAGACCAGCGAGACGCCCCTCCCTCCCTCCCAGACCAGTGAGACGCCCCTCCCTCCCTCCCAGACCAGCGAGACGCCCTCCCTCCCAGACCAGCGAGACGCCCTCCCTCCCAGACCAGCGAGACGCCCTCCCTCCCAGACCAGCGAGACGCCCTCCCTCCCAGACCAGCGAGACGCCCTCCCTCCCAGACCAGCGAGACGCCCTCCCTCCCGGACTAGCGAGACGCCCTCCCTCCCTCCCAGACCAGCGAGATGCCCTCCCAGACCAGCGAGACACCCCTCCCTCCCTCCCAGACCAGCGAGACGCCCTCCCTCCCTCCCAGACCAGCGAGACGCCCTCCCTCCCAGACCAGCGAGACGCCCTCCCTCCCAGACCAGCGAGACGCCCTCCCTCCCAGACCAGCGAGACGCCCTCCCTCCCAGACCAGCGAGACGCCCTCCCTCCCAGACCAGCGAGACGCCCTCCCTCCCAGACCAGCGAGACGCCCTCCCTCCCAGACCAGCGAGACACCCTCCCTCCCCAGACCAGCGAGACGCCCTCCCACCCAGACCAGCGAGACACCCCTCCCTCCCAGACCAGCGAGACGCCCTCCCTCCCAGACCAGTGAGACGCCCATCCCTCCTTACAGAGAGCTGGTAGTCCCATCCACCAAAGTACCAGGTGTGAAACAGGGAAGAGACTCAGGGGGTATGCTCATTTAGTATAGAGCAGACCTAATACACTCAGCTTCTCCATCCTACCTATATCCCCCCACTAGAACCCCCATACTTTAATGAAGACAGCTTCTCCATCCTACCTATATCCCCCCACTAGAATCCCCATACTTTAATGAAGACAGCTTCTCCATCCTACTTATATCCCCCCACTAGAATCCCCATACTTTAATGAAGACAGCTTCTCCATCCTACCTATATCCCCCCACTAGAATCCCCATACTTTTATGAAGACAGCTTCTCCATCCTACCTATATCCCCCTAATAGAATCCCCATACTTTAATGAAGACAGCTTCTCCATCCTACCTATATCCCCGTAATAGAATCCCCATACTTTAATGAAGACAGCTTCTCCATCCTACCTATATCCCCCCACTAGAATCCCCATACTTTAATGAAGACAGCTTCTCCATCCTACCTATATCCCCCCACTAGAATCCCCATACTTTAATGAAGACAGCTTCTCCATCCTACCTATATCCCCCCACTAGAATCCCCATACTTTAATGAAGACAGCGTCTCCATCCTACCTATATCCCCCCACTAGAATCCCCATACTTGAATGAAGACAGCTTCTCCATCCTGGAGGGGGAAATCAATAATTTCCAGGCCCAGGGACATGTACTAGTCTGTGGTGACCTAAATGCCAGAACTGGACAAGAACCTGACACCCTCAGCACACAGGGGGACAAACACCTACCTGGAGGTGACAGCATTCCCTCCCACATATGCCCCCCTAGATACTACTACAACAACATAACCAACATAAACGGGTCACAACTCCTGCAGCTCTGTCGCACGCTGGGTGTGTACATATTCAATGGTAGGCTTCGAGGGGAATCCTATGGTAGGTACACCTATAGCTCATCTCTTGGCAGTAGTACTGTAGACTACTTTATCACTGACCTCAACCCAGAGTCTCTCAGAGCGTTCACAGTCAGCCCACTGACACCCCTATCAGATCACAGCAAAATCACAGTCTACTGTACTTGAACAGAGCAATACTCAATCATGAGGCATTATTAAAGCCAAAGGAACTGAGTAATATTAAGAAATGCTATAGATGGAAGGAATGTAGTTTGGAAACCTACCAAAAAAAACAATTAGGCAACAACAAATTCAATCCCTTTTAGACAATTTCCTGGACAAAACGTTCCACTGTAATAGTGGCAGTAGAAAACCTAAACAGTATATTTCACCTCTCAGCTTCCCTATCAAATCTAAACATTTCAAGCAGACAACCTAAGAAAATGAACAACAATGATGAAGAATGCAAAAACCTAAGAAAGAAATTGAGAAACCCGTCCAACCAAAAACATAGAGACATAGAAAACCTGAGTCTACGGCTTCACTATGGTGAATCACTAAAACAATACAGAACTACACTACGGAAAAAGAAGGAACAGCACGTCAGAAATCAGCTCAATATAATTGAAGAATCTATAAAATCTGGGAAAATTAGAAAACACTAAACAAACAATAACACAAAGAGTTCTCTATCCAAAATGGAGATGTATGGATAAACCACTTCTCTAATCTTTTTGGCTCTATAACAAAGAACAAACAGCAAAAACATGTACTTGATCAATTACAAATCTTAGAATCAACTATTAAAGACGACCAGAACCCACTGGATTCTCCAATTACATTGAATGGACTACAGGACAGAATATACTGCTCAAAAAAATAAAGGGAACACTTAAACAACACATCCTAGATCTGAATGAAAGAAACAATCTTATTAAATACTTTTTTCTTTACATAGTTGAATGTGCTGACAACAAAATCACACAAAAATAATCAATGGAAATACAATTTATCAACCCATGGAGGTCTGGATTTGGAGTCACACTCAAAATTAAAGTGGAAAACCACACTACAGGCTGATCCAACTTTGATGTAATGTCCTTAAAACAAGTCAAAATGAGGCTCAGTAGTGTGTGTGGCCTCCACGTGCCTGTATGACCTCCCTACAACGCCTGGGCATGCTCCTGATGAGGTGGCGGATGGTCTCCTGAGGGATCTCCTCCCAGACCTGGACTAAAGCATCCGCCAACTCCTGGACAGTCTGTGGTGCAACGTGGCGTTGGTGGATGGAGCGAGACATGATGTCCCAGATGTGCTCAATTGGATTCAGGTCTGGGGAACGGGCGGGCCAGTCCATAGCATCAATGCCTTCCTCTTGCAGGAACTGCTGACACACTCCAGCCACATGAGGTCTAGCATTGTCTTGCATTAGGAGGAACCCAGGGCCAACCGCACCAGCATATGGTCTCACAAGGGGTCTGAGGATCTCATCTCGGTACCTAATGGCAGTCAGGCTACCTCTGGCGAGCACATGGAGGGCTGTGCGGCCCCCCAAAGAAATGCCACCCCACACCATGACTGACCCACCGCCAAACCGGTCATGCTGGAGGATGTTGCAGGCAGCAGAACGTTCTCCACGGCGTCTCCAGACTCTGTCACGTCTGTCACGTGCTCAGTGTGAACCTGCTTTCATCTGTGAAGAGCACAGGGCGCCAGTGGAGAATTTGCCAATCTTGGTGTTCTCTGACAAATGCCAAACGTCCTGCACGGTGTTGGGCTGTAAGCACAACCCCCACCTGTGGACGTCGGGCCCTCATACCACCCTCATGGAGTCTGTTTCTGACCGTTTGAGCAGACACATGCACATTTGTGGCCTGCTGGAGGTCATTTTGCAGGGCTCTGGCAGTGCTTCTCCTGCTCCTCCTTGCACAAAGGCGGAGGTAGCGGTCCTGCTGCTGGGTTGTTGCCCTCCTACGGCCTCCTCCACCTCTCCTGATGTACTGGCCTGTCTCCTGGTAGCGCCTCCATGCTCTGGACACTACGCTGACAGACACAGCAAACCTTCTTGCCACAGCTCGCATTGATGTGCCATCCTGGATGAGCTGCACTACCTGAGCCACTTGTGTGGGTTGTAGACTCCGTCTCATGCTACCACTAGAGTGAAAGCACCGCCAGCATTCAAAAGTGACCAAAACATCAGCCAGGAAGCATAGGAACTGAGAAGTGGTCTGTGGTCCCCACCTGCAGAACCACTCCTTTATTGGGGGTGTCTTGCTAATTGCCTATAATTTCCACCTGTTGTCTATTCCATTTGCACAACAGCATGTGAAATGTATTGTCAATCAGTGTTGCTTCCTAAGTGGACAGTTTGATTTCACAGAAGTGTGATTGACTTGGAGTTACATTGTGTTTTTTAAGTGTTCCCTTTATTTTTTTGAGCAGTGTATAATCCCTCCAACCCATAAACGCCTGTGGTGTTGATGGTATTCTCAATGAAATGATAAAATATACAGACCACAAATTCCAATTGGCTACATTTAAACTCTTTAACATCATCCTTAGCTCTGGCATTTTCCCCAATATTTGGAACCAAGGACTGATCACCGCAATCCAAAAGTGGAGACAAATCTGACCCCAATAACTACCGTGGGATATGCGTCAACAGCACCTTGGAAAAATCATCTGCATTTTCATTAACAGCATACTCATACATTTCCTCAGCAAAAACAATGTACTGAGCAAATGTCAAATTGGCTTTTTACCAAATTACCGTAGGACAGACCACACATTCACCCTGCACACCCTAATTGACAAACCAACAAACCAAAACAAAGGCAAAGTCTTCTCACGCTTTGTTGATTTAAAAAAAGCTTTTGACTCAATTTGGCATGAGGATCTGCTATACAAATTGATGGAAAGTGGTGTTGGGGGAAAAACATATGACATTATGAAATCCATGTACACAATCAAAAAGTGTGCTGTTAAAATTAGTAAAAAACACAAACATTTCTTTCCACAGGGCCTTGGGGTGAGACAGGGATGCAGCTTAAGCCCCACCCTCTTCAACATATATATCAACGAATTGGCAAGGGCACAAGAACAGTCTGCAGCACCCGGCCTCACCCTACTAGAATCTGAAGTTAAATGTCTACTGTTTGCTGATGATCTGGTGCTTCTGTCCCCAACCAAGGAGGTCCTACAGCAGCACCTAGATCTTCTGCACAGATTCTGTCAGACCTGGACCCTGACAGTAAATCTCAGTAAGACAAAAATAATGGTGTTCCAAAAAAGGTCCAGTTGCCAGGACCACAAATACAAATTCCATCTAGACACCATTACCCTAGAGCAGTGATTCTCAACTGGGGGGTCAGGGCCCACATGGGGGTCGCGGGAGGAAAAATTAAATACAAAAAATACATTATTTTGAAAGGTAACAGCTGCATCTCTTATTGTTGTTGTGCAGTCCATAAGCAGTTGTGAAATGTCTAGCTAAATTCGGACTACGAGGGTTTTCGTGCTGCTCTCACTCATTGACAATAACGTTCTCGCCCCCCACAATCACACTGATCCAATGAAATGACAGATTTCTCGACACACACACACACACACACACACACACACACACACACACACACACACACACACACACACACACACACACACACACACACACACACACACACACACACACACACACACACACACACACACACACTGATTCAATAAAAATGTAATTCTGCAACACCGTTTAGTTTTACATGTGACACGTCCAATCAGATAATACAGATGTCCTTCTGACAGCTAGCTTGATTGACAGCTAACTTTGCAGATTTGTTCTGCAGTTACTGCACATGTGGATAGTTATCTGTCATTTAACTCATGTAGGCTTGCTGTCAGAGTAAAATCATGGACAAGTTTTTAAAACGTGCAGCTCTCCTCTTTATCCACTGCTGCTTCCAATGTCAACAACAAGACAGACAACCCTGTCCCTGTTAAGAAGATAAAATACCACCCCGGGGTAGGGCGCGTTCGTAAATTCGCTCTGGCTATCTACTCAGATTTCAGAGCACTCTCGTCAGCGTGTGCCAGAGCGCAGAATAACTGATGAATTTACGAACGCACCCCACATACAGAAGACAGACACGGTGAGTAGACCGTAGTGCGTCCTATGCAACGAGCGGTTAGCTAACGAGAGCGTGAAACCCCCTCCAAAATGAAACGTCATCTGGGCACCAAGCATCCAAGCCACAAAGATAAAACAGCTGACTTAAAAAAAAAGGAAAGTCAACATATGGAGGCCTCACAAGATTAATTGAACGAGGTACGCATGGTACATGAAAAGGCATTTTGCGCATCATACCTTGTGGCTCAGCGCAAAGCCCACACCGGCGCAGAGGATCTCATACTTCCTGCTGCGATTGATATGTACACTGAAATCTTGGGAGAGTCAGCCGCCAACAAACTTAAAACCACCCCTCTATCCAATGACACCGTGAGGAGGAGAATCCAGGACGTGTCTGAGGACATGATGCGGTAGACATCAGAGAGCATTAGTGCAAATGGCCATTACGCACTGCACCTTGATGAATCCACAGATGTGGCTAAACACTGCCATTCTAAATGGTCTATGTCAGACACCAACTCTGCAGAGCCTGTCTTTAAAACAATGGATATCTACCTGGGATCTGTGGGACTGGCCTGGGATGGGTGCGTCGGTGTGGCCGCTGATAGGGCAGCTGCCACGACGGGAAAGCACTCCGTGGTAGTGATGCGGATCCTGGAGAGAGCACCGAGTGCGACTGCTTCCTACACAGGGAGGCATTGGCAGCGAAGGACATGGTGCTTGAGCTCCACGCCACTCTCAAGGATGTGATCAACTGTGTCAACTGTATCAAAAAAGAGTTCCACGAAAATCAGGTGTTTCCAGGCCTTCTGTAGGGATATGGGGAACAAGCACCAGCAGGTACTTTATCATGTAGAGGTCCGCGGGCTTTCCAGGTGTAAAATGTTGGGTCACTTTTATGAGCAGCGTTTCTTTCGGAAAACAAGTCAACTCTGCCCGAACATTTCGATTGTGAGGATTGGTTCACGCAAATTGCCAACCTGACGGGACTGAGCATGCGCTTCCCGGAATTGACACTGCCAACGTTCTGGTGCAGAGTAATGGGAGAGTATTCTGCTATCGTCTGTCATGCAGTCAGAATCATGCTACCGTTCAGCACTACCTATCTGTGTGAAAGTGGCTTCTCCGCTATAACTAAAAGCAGAAACAAAGTGGATAGCCAGCATGACTTTCGGGTTGCCATGTCAACCAAACTTCAATAAATGAATCAAACTCAATAAACAACCACAGGCTTTCCCACTGATAGGCTACACACACACACACACACACACACACACACACACACACACACACACACACACACACACACACACACACACACACACACACACACACACACACACACACACACACACACACACACACACAATAAATAAACAGGTTAATGAGTTATTGTTCCCTGTGTTAATTATTATTAGTATTCATTAATTCTGACATTCATATTACATTTTATTGAACTGGTTAAAAAACACTTTTCAAGGTTGTGAAACTATTGACATGATAATTGATGATTGTTGTTTTTTCAATTTCAAACACTGGTGTGTGTTCCTGTTAACATTATTGGACTGGTGTGTGTTCCTGTTAACATTATTGGACTGGTGTGTGTTCCTGTTCATTAACATTATAGGACTGGTGTGTGTTTCTGTTAACATTATTGGACTGGTGTGTGTTCCTGTTAACATTATAGGACTGGTGTGTGTTCCTGTTCATTAACATTATTGGACTGGTGTGTGTTCCTGTTAACATTATTGGACTGGTGTGTGTTCCTGTTAACATTATAGGACTGGTGTGTGTTCCTGTTAACATTATTGGACTGGTGTGTGTTCCTGTTAACATTATAGGACTGGTGTGTGTTCCTGTTAACATTATTGGACTGGTGTGTGTTCCTGTTAACATTATTGGACTGGTGTGTGTTCCTGTTAACATTATTGGACTGGTGTGTGTTCCTGTTAACATTATTGGACTGGTGTGTGTTCCTGTTAACATTATAGGACTGGTGTGTGTTCCTGTTAACATTATAGGACTGGTGTGTGTTCCTGTTAACATTATGGGACTGGTGTGTGTTCCTGTTCATTAACATTATTGGACTGGTGTGTGTTCCTGTTAACATTATTGGACTGGTGTGTGTTCCTGTTAACATTATAGGACTGGTGTGTGTTCCTGTTAACATTATAGGACTGGTGTGTGTTCCTGTTAACATTATAGGACTGGTGTGTGTTCCTGTTAACATTATAGGACTGGTGTGTGTTCCTGTTCATTAACATTATTGGACTGGTGTGTGTTCCTGTTAACA
The DNA here is from genome assembly GCF_965601325.2 of Salmo salar. NCBI lineage: Eukaryota > Metazoa > Chordata > Actinopteri > Salmoniformes > Salmonidae > Salmo > Salmo salar. Next base: position 109,544,341 of record NC_138305.1, read on the forward strand.
TTATTGGACTGGTGTGTGTTCCTGTTAACATTATTGGACTGGTGTGTGTTCCTGTTAACATTATAGGACTGGTGTGTGTTCCTGTTAACATTATAGGACTGGTGTGTGTTCCTGTTAACATTATGGGACTGGTGTGTGTTCCTGTTCATTAACATTATTGGACTGGTGTGTGTTCCTGTTAACATTATTGGACTGGTGTGTGTTCCTGTTAACATTATAGGACTGGTGTGTGTTCCTGTTAACATTATAGGACTGGTGTGTGTTCCTGTTAACATTATAGGACTGGTGTGTGTTCCTGTTAACATTATAGGACTGGTGTGTGTTCCTGTTCATTAACATTATTGGACTGGTGTGTGTTCCTGTTAACATTATTGGACTGGTGTGTGTTCCTGTTAACATTATGGGACTGGTGTGTGTTCCTGTTAACATTATAGGACTGGTGTGTGTTCCTGTTAACATTATAGGACTGGTGTATGTTCCTGTTCATTAACATTATAGGACTGGTGTGTGTTCCTGTTAACATTATTGGACTGGTGTGTGTTCCTGTTAACATTATAGGACTGGTGTATGTTCCTGTTCATTAACATTATTGGACTGGTGTGTGTTCCTGTTAACATTATGGGACTGGTGTGTGTTCCTGTTAACATTATAGGACTGGTGTGTGTTCCTGTTAACATTATAGGACTGGTGTGTGTTCCTGTTCATTAACATTAATGGACTGGTGTGTGTTCCTGTTAACATTATTGGACTGGTGTGTGTTCCTGTTAACATTATAGGACTGGTGTGTGTTCCTGTTAACATTATAGGACTGGTGTGTGTTCCTGTTAACATTATAGGACTGGTGTGTGTTCCTGTTAACATTATTGGACTGGTGTGTGTTCCTGTTCATTAACATTAATGGACTGGTGTGTGTTCCTGTTAACATTATTGGACTTGTGTGTGTTCCTGTTAACATTATGGGACTGGTGTGTGTTCCTGTTAACATTATAGGACTGGTATGTGTTCCTGTTAACATTATAGGACTGGTGTGTGTTCGTGTGGATTAACATTATAGGACTGGTGTGTGGTCCTGTTAACATTATAGGACTGGTGTGTGTTCCTGTTAACATTATAGGACTGGTGTGTGTTCCTGTTAACATTATTGGACTGGTGTGTGTTCGTGTGGATTAACATTATAGGACTGGTGTGTGTTCGTGTGGATTAACATTATAGGACTGGTGTGTGTTTGTGTGGATTAACATTATTGGACTGGTGTGTGTTCCTGTTAACATTATAGGACTGGTGTGTGTTCCTGTTAACATTATAGGACTGGTGTGTGTTCCTGTTAACATTATTGGACTGGTGTGTGTTCCTGTTAACATTATAGGACTGGTGTGTGTTCGTGTGGATTAACATTATAGGACTGGTGTGTGTTTGTGTGGATTAACATTATTGGACTGGTGTGTGTTCCTGTTAACATTATAGGACTGGTGTGTGTTCCTGTTAACATTATAGGACTGGTGTGTGTTCCTGTTAACATTATTGGACTGGTGTGTGTTCGTGTGGATTAACATTATAGGACTGGTGTGTGTTCGTGTGGATTAACATTATTGGACTGGTGTGTGTTCCTGTTAACATTATAGGACTGGTGTGTGTTCCTGTTAACATTATAGGACTGGTGTGTGTTCGCGTGGATTAACATTATAGGACTGGTGTGTGTTCCTGTTAACATTATAGGACTGGTGTGTGTTCCTGTTAACATTATAGGACTGGTGTGTGTTCCTGTTAACATTATTGGACTGGTGTGTGTTCCTGTTAACATTATAGGACTGGTGTGTGTTCCTGTTAACATTATTGGACTGGTGTGTGTTCCTGTTAACATTATTGGACTGGTGTGTGTTCGTGTGGATTAACATTATTGGACTGGTGTGTGTTCCTGTTAACATTATTGGACTGGTGTGTGTTCCTGTTAACATTATTGGACTGGTGTGTGTTCCTGTTAACATTATTGGACTGGTGTGTGTTCCTGTTAACATTATTGGACTGGTGTGTGTTCGTGTGGATTAACATTATAGGACTGGTGTGTGTTCCTGTTAACATTATAGGACTGGTGTGTGTTCCTGTTAACATTATTGGACTGGTGTGTGTTCGTGTGGATTAACATTATAGGACTGGTGTGTGTTCGTGTGGATTAACATTATTGGACTGGTCTTGATGTTTTGTTCTGATCATGGATTACACTCCACTGCTGAACTGGTCTCCTAATTAAAATGGTTTATTCTCTTGAATTAATAATAAAAGTTTGCTCAGTTAATATGGCTGTGTCTTTCTTTAATACCATACTTGAGATAGAGTCTATTTCGCAGGTGAAGCATACCTAGATGTAACCGATGTGAAATGGCTAGCTAGTTAGCGGTGGTGCGCGCTAATAGCGTTTCAATCGGTGACGTCACTCGCTCTGAGACCTTGAAGTAGTTGTTCCCATTGCTCTGCAAGGGCCGCGGCTTTTGTGGAGCGATGGGTAACGATGCTTCGAGGTTGGCTGTTGTCGATGTGTGCAGAGGGTCCCTGGTTCGAGCCCAGGTAGGGACGGAAGCTAAACTGTTACACTAAGAAGGCAGCTGCCTACACAACATTCTAATATGTAATCGTCAACAGTCCATAATGTTGGGTCGCGACTCAATTGTCATTGTCAAATTTGGGTCCCCGGTCAAACCCAGTTGAGAACCACTGTCCTACAGCCTAAACATCAGCGCCACAGGTAACTTCCACAAAGCTGTGAACGATCTGAGAGACAAGGCAAGAAGTGCCTTCTATGCCATCAAAAGGAACATAAAATTTGACATACCAATTAGGATCTGGCTAAAAATACTTGAATCAGTTATAGAACTCATTGCCCTTTATGGTTGTGAGGTCTGGGTTCCGCTCACCAACCAAGAATTCACAAAATGGGACAAACACCAAATTGAGACTCTGCATACAGAATTCTGCTAAAATATCCTGTGTACAACGTAGAACACCAAATAATGCATGCAGAGCTGAATTAGGCCGTACCCACTAATTATCATAATCCAGAAAAGAGCCGTTCAATTCTACACCCACCTAAAAGGAAGAGATTCTCAAACCTTCCATAATAAAGCCATCACCTACAGAGAGATGAACCTGGAGAAGAGCCCCCTAA